>NC_134041.1:54670950-54980105 GCF_965140245.1 Athene noctua
ACTGAAGAAACCTGAAGGTGCACAAGTCCATGGGACCTGATGAGATGTATCTGCGGGTCTTGAGGAAATGGGTGGATAAAGTGGCTAAGCCACTATCCACCATATTTTAGAAGTGGCAGTTCGGTGAAGTTCTCACTGGCTGGAAATGGGGAAACATAACCCCCATTTTTAAAAAGGGAAAAAGGAAGACCTGGGGAACTACAAGCCAGTCAGGCTCACCTCTGTGCCCAGCAAGGTCGTGGAGCTGATCCTACTGTAAACTATGCCAGGACATATGGAAAATAAGCAGGTGATTGGTGACAGCCAGCAGGGCTTCAGTAAGGGTAAATCCTGCCTGAATTATTTGGTGGCATTCTACAACAAGGTTACAGTGATGGTGCATTAATGAAGAGCCACTGAGAGATTTTACAAAACATTTAACACTGACCCACATGACATCCTTGTCTCTAAATTAGAGAGACATAGATTTGATGGATGGACCACTGAGTGGATAAGGAATTGACTTGATGGCACCACTCAATGTGTTGCAGTCAACTGCTCAATGTCCAAGTGGACAAAAGTCAAAAGTGGCAAAAGAGCATTTATGAATCTTTAAGATGATGGGGGAAAGAGGTGATATTTTTGAGGGTGGAACAGAGATATAAAGGGAAACCTCCTCTTCTCATCTTGTCCTATTGCATAGAAGAAAATTGCTGTGAAGGGATGTAATCTTTTGGTTTCTCCGTCTATGTTCCCTAAGGCTATGTGGCCATGCAAAGGGTCTCCTGATACACACCCAATTTCAGTCCAGTTTTTAGTCTTCTAAGACTGATCAATCTTAGGCAGAGATTTTGATAGCCATCTGAGAAGAGATATTGGGTGAAAAATTTGGAGGTTCAGCCTGGGTGATAGTACTGATGGTAGAGAGCAGAAAACCCGCTGTCTTCATCTTTCTGTTCTGTCTTCTGCAGACTCAGTGGCAGTGAGAAGCTGCAGCTCTGCTCTATGCAGGGAGCATAAACATTTTCAACAGGGAAAATAAAAATTTGTAGAGAAATACATATCCTTGTTACTCTGAGGATATATATGAGCAAGTGAAGGAGAAAACAGGAAATTTGCAAGAATATTGCACTCAGCAGGACATACCATCACAATGGGGTAAGAATGAAATTGTGCTGGAAAGAAACCTGAAAAAAAATCTGAAACCACAAGAAAGTTTGGTTTGCAGAAATCTAACCCATATCTCAGCAGTGTATTATATTCCATTGTCTTGTTTTCCCTTTGGGTGTTTATTTGCATTTAAACGAGCCCAACATCTGGTGGAGGATAGCATCACATGTTTCAAAACCTTCGCTTGAATAGCATCACTTTAAAATAAATGAATGCCTGAATGCACTGTGTAGGGAATTCAGTGATTTGTGTGGTTGGGTTTTACACATTCATTTGGAGAGGCAAGTGGGATTTGGAGCAGGTGACAAGGGAAGAACTGCATGTGTGGTTAACTCAACATGTGCCACATTTTCTGGATGTAGGAAGAAAAGTGAAAAACATGTTATGTTACAGTCTAGATAAGAACATTTTTTAAATTATGTCTCCATGATGAAAGGGTAGCTTTGAGGAACATTGTTGCTAAATCACATGGAGCTGCGCAGACAAGGAAAAAAAAAAAGGTAATGTTTGTTAATATCATGTGAACTCTGTGGACACACAGAAATGTGTTTTTTATAATCCAGTTTCTAGGTCTCTATTTTCTATAAATGCAAACAATTTGTCCAGCTTGTCTGTTTGTCTTTTGCACTGCATTTCTAACAAAATGCCCTTAGTCCTGGCAAATCAAGCAAGATGCATGATGACGTGCCAGCTTCTCTGAAGCATCTTAGGGACTATTGATTGCACATCCATTCATCTGCACATAATCTACTTGAGTTTGTCTGCTGCAGACAGCGGCATTCAGCTACCTCTTATGTGTTTTCACCATAGTCTCTGATACTCGCTGCAGACCTAAAGGACGCACGATCTTTGGTCATGATCTTGAGTCTTTTAGAAGTCTGACTCAACATAAAAGATCTTGGCTTAGGTAGAAACAACCTGGAAGATGAGATGGCTGATTCTTTTTTAATTAAGTGGGGAGATGGAGTTATTATGGTAAAAATATGAGACCTGAGTGCATAACATGGAAAACTCTAGACAGAGGAACCTGCAAGTGAAGCAGTGTGTGTGAGGCCCTGAAGAGGGGACAGCAGAAATGCATAGAGTCAAGAATTAGGCCACCAATTGTATATAATTTAAAAAAAAAACCACCTTGTAAAACATCTTGCAAACGTACTTACATGTTAAAATGTAACCTTTTCCCTCCTCAAACCTCAGAAAAATTCCCTGTTCTTCCATTATAAACAAGTTACTCTTATTAAAAAATAACATATATCCCTTGATAGGCTTTTGCATAGAAGATGTTTATATGTACTTACTTTTTGAACCACCATCTGCAATGTCTAATGTCCTCCCTGTGGTCTGTATACCCTAGTGCTTTTTTAAGGAAATGCAAAAAGAGAAAGATAACAGTGGACAGCTGTACAGAGCTATCTAAGCTCGTTATGGGACTGAATGACATCTGGGTCAACTCCAGTGATGTATTGAATGTATAGGCCAAACAATGGTCCCCTCCTTCTCTCAGCAAAACAAGAGGAAAAAAAAGTGGGAGGTGAGACTTGGTGGATCAGATTGATTCAAGAACCTGATAGCTGGTCAGGTAGGAGCTTCATTACTTAAAAGCAGAGCAACATAGAAAGCTATGTAGAATCATCTGGGAGCTCTGTAAGTCTCAGTTTCCCTGAGAAATGCCTCAATTCTACACGGCACAGAACTACAGGAGACAGAAAGATCAGCAAACAAGTTTTGAACAGTGTATTTCAGACACACTCAGGCCTTTCCTGCACTCAGGAATTTATGGATGACTGAAAAAGAAAAATCACTGGGAAAACATGATTTTCAATTGAGTGTTTCGCATGAGCAGCAATAGTCTTGCTCTCACAGTCTTTTTTATGGGACTGAAAGCAGTTGCTTTTATTTTACTCATATCTCTTTGATTTGGGAGAGGTTTTGTGCATAATGATTTTCACCAGAGAGGTGCTGTATGTCCTATGTCTCAAGCAGTTAGAGTAAAAAAAAAAAAAGATTGGATGAAGTTAATTCTTTTGTAGATGCCACAGATAGATGGGAAAGACCTTGAGTGTCTACTTTGATAAGAGATCTGTCATGTCAGGGAATAAGGAAAAGTGCAATATTCCTGGAAGAGCTTTAAATTACATTTTCATTTTGACCTACTTTTCCTCCAGTTTTTAAGGTCTGCTTGGTGATGACTTGATAAGGGTGAAGCTATGAGTGACTGATAGGAAATCTAGCTTGAGCAAAGCAAAACTACCTTGTTCTGAGGGCTCTGACTGAAAATAATGCTTGATTTACTATGATTCTTCACATTTATTTAGTCCTTTCATTGGAAGTCTCACTACTGTAAGCATTAGTTGCAGGAGGCTAGCAAAGATTGCAGATAGCCCTTCATCAAAAAAATCCTTTTATAGTAGAAGAGGTTCTCCAAACCATCAATCCATCAATCACGCTAATCCCCTAGAAATGGAATTATCAGATTGTGTTTTGGACTAGGACCTTGTCTGACATGAGTGTCCAGCTCATTGTCCAGCACACACATCCTCAGAAGTGCAAGCTTCCAAAGTGTCCCAGCTGCTGGCTCCAGCACAGGTTCATTCCATATGACTCTCAATACTTCCACATGAATTTAGATACTTTATTGTATCTCCTGCACTGGAAGTCAGTTTCATCCCCTTTTCTATTAATTAAGAAAGAGAGGCACTTCTAGAAGATCGTGCAAGGCTTGGTCAATCTCTCAGAACCCTTTTAAGTGCCTCCTGACACTGGAAGAAATAAAACTCCTGAGTTAGATGCTAAAGAGAGACAGGCATTTGGCTCCAGCTCCACTACACTGTGAGCCTCCTCTCAGGGCCGCTGTTCAATTCCAGCTGCTAGTTTGTGCTGAAGGTCAATACAAATGGCTTGTGGGAGCACGGCACATGGCACGATTCTGACTGTGAGGAAAAAATAAAAAAACCTAATAGGCATCCAGCAGTCACTCATGCTGAAAAACTGAATGAAAACCAAGTCCTCTGCACACAGGATAGTCCCAGAGACAAAACTGTGTATTTAAGCATATAGTTCCTTGACTACTGACAAAATTTCATAAAAGTACAGGAAAGACATGCTAGGGATAAAATACAAAAGATAAATGGTGGATGACCCTTAAGATGTTGCATACTAAATCCGAGGAACTGGAAAAAGCAGCAATATGGTGTTCACATTTCCTTGGCTTCTCCATGCATAGCCATCAAATCAGCACCTGCTGGGCTCAGTAGTTTCCTCTGTCTCCAACAGCTACAGGAACCCAGTTTCTCAGGAGCTTTTGATAAACTTTCAAAGCCCTATCACTGGAAACATTCATTTTGTACGCAATCTCCATTAAACAAAGAGGGTTACAATTCAACCAAGGCTTTCCAGATCTAGGACATCCAGAAGTACTTAAGTTGATGGTTTCAGACAGTTTCTAGACTATAACATGGGGTTAGTGGGAAGCTCAACACCTGCATTTACATAATTGTTTTTTAATTATGTTAGACTTTTTCAGGCAGAATATTCCTAATTTGTATCTCTTTAAATAATCTTTTAAAATAAATCCAGCCAAATGATCTCTCAGGGGTATATATGGAAGTAAAAGAAACAACTTACTGTTTTTTTTGTAGGGTTTGTTTTGATTTTTAACTCTTCAGATAATGCTGTGGATAGAAGTGTTTTTAAAAGAAACAAAACTGAGTTTATAAAATACTTGTGTATCAGAATATTTTAATGGATGGTATAGATTTGAGTGAAGCAACATCCAAAACATTTGCATGATCTGAACGGCAGATAGATAAACACTGCACAATCAAAATACTTCCTTAAGCAACTGCATTATAGGGAAACATTCCTACTGAGGTATAAATTGGCACTGTAAAAAGAGCAGCAGGTGCTAAAGCAAATCCCAGACTCATTTATACAAGAGGAAAACTTGCCAAACCACGTACATGTCAAATCTGCTGCTCCCAGTAATACTGGGGACTGTTCCATTAAGGGCTGAGTTTCCCAGACAGAGAAACCAGGAGAAACCCTGTGATGTTTTTCTGTAGCTAGGCACAGCCAATTGGACCTGCAGTAAAATGAATCTCTTCCAAGCATGTGGAGCATTGACCGTTCACTAAGCCCCATGCGGTATCAGGCACTCCTCCAGAACTAAGGAGTGTAGTAAAGTGATTATGGGATTCTGTGACTGATGGCTCTATCACATGCCTGAGATTCATGGCTTACATAGCCACGCCAGTGATGGGTAGTGGTGTGCCTGCAGAAAATGCAAAGGAATTTGCATTTTAATGTAGTTTAGCCAACAGCATAGAAGGGTTAAGACTAGTCATCTTAATTTGCATTTGCAGTGGGCAAAATAAGTGCCTAAAAATGGCCACAGCTTGAAGTTGTGTGTGCTGATTTAATTTGGCATCTGAGGCTCTACCATGGAAAAATCCTTAGCGGTCTGGTTAAACCACATACCCGCAGGCTCACTAACTTTTAGGTATCTGTTCACACCGAGTTTCAGCTTTCTCTTGTTCCCTTTCACTGTTTCTTCTGTTGCCTGTGGCTATCAGCAAGCTGTGTACATTAAAAAGGCAGCATTGCCTCTCAGGATATTTCAGGCTTTCCTTCTTTTGCAAGATTAGACAGTCTTCTCTCTGTTCCTTAGCTAGAGGAAAAAGAGCTACCCTTTCAGCCTTTCCATCCTTTTAAGGATTAATATACCCCTAGTTTCTTCATTTCTTTCTCCCTTTTTCCATGGTCTTCAGTGCAATACTTTATGTGCTGTCTTTCCAGAATGATTAGGTTTTAACACCATTCATCTAGATTTAAAAATAATGGTTCAGACTTGGTGTAATACTCACCCTGCTGCCTTATTTGAAAGAACTTGGGTTTTAGTGGCCAGCTTCTCTTTCTTGACAAAATCCTTATGCAGGTTTCCCAAGGAAATGGTTCCCCTTCCATGTAGTGCTTGTTTCTTGGGTTATGCAACTTCCATCTAGACAAATGAAATGGGGTGTGCCTCTCAGCCTTGCAGTCTGATTAGCAGTGAAGATCAAACCAGACACCTTTGGGGTGGAGCATTGGGTCATAAAAAAAAAAAAAAAAATCATGATTATGGAAGCTGTATTTCTGTTCTCTCAACACAAGTAATAAATGGAAGGCAGCTGCATTCCCATGATTTAAGGACTATTATTTCAGTGTGTATAGATTATAGACACTTTGAGTATCCCTGGAGCTGCCCATGGCCCCTTCTTGGAGGGGGGAACATGTCTACTGTTTTTTCACAGACTAGGTGCTAAGATACATCAAGATTTCTCTGATTTATTCACAGTCATAGTGGAAAAAACTGGAGCAGAGCAGGAAACTGAACCTTATCAGATCCCATGAATGCATGCTACCTAGTGTCCTGTGCTTCCTCCACATCCTGAAATGAACAAAAGCTGATTAGAGAATGATGTTATCAGAGACAAGCACTGAACATAACAGAAGCCAATGAAATTATTCCAGCACTATTCCCCATCCAAAGTTTAGAAGGCCAAGAAAAGGACATTTTTAAAAGAAAACTGTCCTCCTTCCCTTTGGGCTAGTTTACATGAGGAAAAATCACAGAACTTTAAAACCCCATGGACAAAGGTTAATGCAAATGAGTCGTTGAGGACCAGAGAAAAGACTTTCTGAAGATCGGTCCCTGCTGTTGCAAGTGGAAGGATTATGGAAGCTGTCCCATTATGTTATCAATATTAATCCTGAAACCAGTTAGGATTCTTTCCTTTGCTAGTCCTTCTGAAAGGCTTTTCCAGAGCTGTTCTCTGCTGGTTAGCAGCTTTCTCCCAATTACCAGACTAAATTATTATCTTTATTTTGCCATTGTTTTGCTCCTGCCTGTTTTACTTTTTTGTTTCACAGCTTCTTCCAAATAAAACCACCGTCCTGGATCTTTTTCAACTGGTTATTTGAGGCAAATTTCATTTCAGGCCTGGTCTAGAGCCCATTTAAGTCAATGGGAGTCTCTGTTGAATTCAGTATGCTTCCAAGTGGGTCTTTATAAGCTATCCCTGTAGTCAGCTGGATATAAAAGTCTATGTTGATAAAACAGTGTGCCTAACAAAATTGTACTGCAATACAGACTGTAGAATCCTTCATTTACCTGCGTTTGTTGGCCAGTTCAGGAGGGAAAGATGGGAAGGCACAATATCCAACATTTCAATAACAAGTGGGATCTAAAAACCAACAGGAAAGGCACTAAACTTAAAAGCAAGTGCAGTGGAGCTCTTTCTTATGAAGGCATTATGATGAAGCCACCTCTAGAATTATTTTACTGCTATTTATCTTCATTTCTCTCCTCTGCTCACTTGGGCACTGCATGAAACTTGTGTTCCTGGGGAGAAAAACACACCAAATGCTGTTTTCATGTTCCTTTCCTTTTTTTTTTTTTTTTTAATTGCCTGGAAAAGGGAAACCCTTCAAAGGTGACATTATCATCAATGATATTTAACTATTTACAAAATGTAGACCTTTTTAAATTGCCATCTAATACATAAAGGGTCTCTCATTCTATCATTTTACAGTTTTTAGCAAGTATCATAATGCAAATTTGTTTTTTACAGTTACAAAGTAATCATGTAACTTTAGCAATGAAAACACTACACCTTAAGAAATGGTCAGAAAAATACACTTTAAGAAATAAACAAAGTTTTTAAGTTGTCAAGGGATTGATTGACCAACCTTACAGACATTAGAAACTCAAGTAATGAACCACGCAGTTAAATTATTCACATAATATTAAGCAATATACATTAAAGAACTACAAAACTAACTGTAGATTGAGATACAATGTGGGGAAAAAAAAAAATGGTCCCGGTTTGGGACTTAATGTGACCTAAACACAGCACAACAGAAGTGAAAGTAGAAACAGCATGAGCTGGAATATCTCAATAGTAAGTTAAAACCCAGCAATCAGAAAGGACACAAAACCCACAACACCTCAAAAAATCCTCAGTAGCCTTCCGAGAAGAGCTAGGATTGCTGGTCCCTTCCCATATAACTCCAGTCCTAGCTAAGGCGTTGATTTAACTATTTAAATGTTTGTAATCATTAACCTTTCAATAAAAACACAGATTCAGCTTATTAAGCTCATTAGCTTGTAACAAATGAAGCTTTTGAACATGCCAAGGAGCAAAACATAACTGAATTCAGAAAGCAATTAGATGCGTTTGGAGAGGATGATAGGTCTCTTGAGGGCTATTCCACACATAGATGTGGATACAGTTTCTGATTCAGGAGGTCCCTAGGCTGCAGACTGCAGGGTGGTTATATCAAGGGAACACCATACGTGTTTGTCTAGCTCTTCTTGTCTCTGTTAGTCTTTGGTTCCTGGGTCAGGTGGCCCTTTGATCTGATTTACTACAGCTGTTCTTATGAACTATTAATGCTTGGCCAGCAGCCAACACACAGTGTCAAACAACCTGAAAGAAAGTAGTAGAAAGCACTGGTTTACACCTTATAAACTAAGCAGCCCCTACAGCAGAACAGTGGTACAAATACTACAGATGAAGCCCTCTGTTAAGTCTAGCTTTTGACCGGGAATGAATGTTACTCAGCATGGCAGATAAAGGCTTATTCAACAGCAGTTGATACCAGAGTAATTATCAACCACATGCAGCTATAACAAAATCTCCTAAGTCGTTGATTTTTGTCCTTGCCATTTTTCTTTTTTTCAGTGTAGGCAGGAACACCCTTGAAATAGATGTATTTGCATTACTGCACATTATAAAATAAAAACAGTTTTCAGTGCCTAGGCTGAGTCAGGAAGGAATACTTGGCTGTATCACCTTGCATTTTTCATTTTCAGTCAGTGCATTGCTTTCTTGGAGGATCACTCTTCTTATCAAAGCTCTAAGATGTTTTCAGGACACTTCCTGGGATCTCTCCTAGGACCAAAGCTTCATGCACACAGATTTCAACACTGTCACATGCATCTCATGGACCTGCTTCAAATGTCGCCAAAATACAGGTGAAACTTTCACTTGTCAGAAGGCACAGTCGCTTGACACACTGAAAACAATACCAAAAGGATAGAAAAGAATTCAAGCTACCTCTATGATTAGTGAGAGGTAAACAGTATAAGTCCACCACCAGCATAGTTCTTATTCCAGTTTTCATGCTTGCCACACTCTCTACAAATTTCTCATCTTCAGTCTTGTGTGCTCTTAATGCCCCAGAGTAACTTTATTTCTCCATTAAACTCTAAATCTCAAGGAACTACTCAAAATCACCGAGCTGACTGTGCATCTGGTTTATTACAGGGAACGTTAAGAACAAGAAAAATGGAAATTAAACGTTTTGTTCTGGATTACTCAACCTGAGCTGCATTTACTGAACTTCAGTGTGTCCTAGAAAATTTTTGTGTTCTTAATGGTGGGCATTATCTGTATTGTCTATGATGCACCGTGGAGATGAGATTCAGTGAAACATTAGTGTAACAGGTCTCCCTGCTACCAGGCCAAGCATAGCTGGGAGCCTGTTCCTTTAGACCAGGTCCCTAAATCACTTTCATGAAGGGAAAAGCTGTTCCTTTCAATCTTATCTGTGTGGAAGATATCGATGCCACATGTGTCAGTTGTGGCTAGTACAAGATCATCATCTTGTGGAAAGTTGTCTGGAAAGCTGCCTGTGTTCTTGATATAGCTCTTGGAGGCTTAGAGTTTTATGCATCATTGCATGAATTTCTGGCTATATCCCCACCCAACTCTCATCACACAGAAAGTCTCAAATATACCGTAGTTTGTGTATCTGATCATCAGAATTGCCTGTATTTTTTTTTCCAGATGGAGAAGAGCTCTAAGACCCTGGCATGGGGTCCAGCTGGAAACACTGTGATGAGCACTACACAAGCCAAGCAAGGAAGATAAACTAGATGTGGTACATAGATCCAATGGCTTCTCAAGTGAATAAGCAGAGATCTATCAGAATATCATCATTAAAATGGGGTGGTGACACCTGGTAAGGTGACCACTGCGTTAAATGGTGTAGATGATGAGGGCAGGGTGAGGGACAGTATGGAGAGACAAAATACATCAGCACAGAAGTCCAACCCCAGGAACTTGATGACTATAAGCAAACTCACTCATATGCGAAATTACTCCATCTTCTAATAGGAACAAAAGTCACATAGCAATTTACCAGTTGCAAAGATGCAAAGTTGTGTCATATGTATTCAAAAGCTTTTACAACAGAGCAGTTATGTTTGGACTGCAACAAATGACTGCACAGATGATCCTTAAGAACAATACTAGGACCTTTGTGGTTTGGGTGTTTCAGGGTTTTTTTGATGGAGTTTTTGTTTTGCTTTGTTTTGTTTTTTTCCCCTAATTTCCTGAGATTTCAGTTAGAGGAGACAGTGGCATTGTTGATTTTAAAAGGGCAGACTTCACAAGCAGATTAACATGCTCCATATGTCTGGTCAGTTTGTTGAAGAGCTCAAAATGTGCATCTATTAGATATAATGAACGAGGAATGATAGATGATGTCTCACACTCCCAAGCTTGTAATTAAACAGGAGGGAGAGGCTACAGGGTAAAGAGTGGAGAAAGCATCCTTCAGTCTCAAATCCTTGACAGAGAGATGTCAGTTCTTCAAAAGAGGTTTTAACATCTCTGACATGAGGACAGCAAGGGAATGGAAAAGTAAGCAAAACAAAGCACTGGAAGGGCATTTTAACACTGTGTTAGGCAAATGAGAGGATAAATGATGACTGTATATTGGATGGCTGTGGGAGGGTTATAAACATTACAGAGACAATTGCCGCTAAATGAGGTGTATCACAGGCAGCTGTCCCGATGCATTAGGAAGCTGTTTTCAAAAGAAGAGAGTCTCCCATCAACATTAAAACAAAGCAAAATAAAAAGATCTCTTCCACACAGCTCACATGTCATGAATAACTCAGCAGCATGTGAATCAAACACTTCTAGAGGCAGGCTGTGTTCTGGCTGCCTCCTTTTGGGCATTATTTGAGGATGGACCTGCACTCTGTAAGCCTTAAGTATCAGAGCAAGCTAGCCTGTCCTGTTTGTGTGAACTTGTGTCTTTTATGCCTCTTTGATCTATGCATGGTAAATCTGAGAGCCTCCATGCTGGCCCAGCCCCTGTCAGAGGGATTTAGTTGATTACTGTCTTGCTGGATTGCTCTGATCATAAGAATTGTTTTCTTTCAAGGTCCATTTTCTTTTTTTCATGCCATATGAATATGTGACCATCTGAGCTTTCTGTATTCCTTTAATAGAAATTTCCAGCATATAGATGTAAATGCAGCACAGTCTGAGACTGTAATACTCTTATTAAGCAGTTGCTATTAATAATATATTCAGCTCTTTCAGTGCACTTCCCTTCAGTACACTTTGGATTACATTATTTCACAGGCAGGGAAACTAAGGCAGAAACAAACACAGAATCTTGTGCTGGAAAACAGTGCCACAGCTGAAATACGATTTAAGACTTCTTAAATGTAGTGCAGTGACCTATCCAGAAAGCTTCTCTTTGGTCTGTAGGTAAATTATAGTCTAAAACAACTGTGGTTGCTACTTCAGTGAAATATTCTTATTTCTGAAACTGAGCTCATGTCCAATACTCTTTCATGTTGTTGTTAGCCTCAATGATGCTGACTTCAGGGAACTGAAAGACTGGGTCTCCTCCATTGCATTAACTGGTTGACAGTGGCTAGTAGAAGGTTTTCAAACCACATTTCTTTTCCAGTGGCCAGTAGATCAACAGTGATCCATGGTGCAGCCTCAGGTGTTCCACAGAATGACTGCAAGTCCTTTTTAATCACCAAAAAATGTCTACACATAATGCAAAATCAAAACAAAGGAAGATAAATGAAGAAAGTCTACAACTAAGTTTTACTTGGTTGACAGTGAAATCTATCCTGGCACAAGATGGTACCTAAGTTTATTTTTTAAAAAACTTCACTTACTAGAGACTGAGAATTACTTCTCTCAAAGATTTGTAAACTGGCTGTCCTCCTAGGAGCGCTGAGAAGTAGGATGCAGAGATTCTGCCACTACACAGCCTGTCACCTTAGAAAGGAATGAGAGCTACCTGCTGTTTACAGCTGTGACAGGAGAGAGCCATGTCAGAGATAATGATATATCCTTCTGAAACGACAAGATGGTCTGGAGCAAAAGAGCATCTCAGTAGGATGGACTCTGTTTGCATAGACAGAGTAGTGCTTTCTATGAGAGTTATTGCAGCTGTTTGTACTACAATGGCATCCAGATTTGCCCCAGGGCATCAGGGCTCTGTGTACATACTACAGTCATCTCATGGAGTAAGAATCATCTCTGACCCCAGAGCTTTGGAGCCAAGTGGGTAAAGGGAGAAATGGCAGTTGAAACACAAAGAAAAGCTAGACTCTGCTAGCTCTGTCAGTCAACACTAACCATTTAGGATAAAGTTCCATTCAGAAAAAAATTCTTATAAAACTGCTTGTAAGATGTTGCATTTTCTGACAAAAAAGCTGTCAGAATAGAAAAAAGCTGGCCCATCTGAATCTGGGAAGTGAAGTAACACAGCCATCTCTAAACAGCTGGCCAGTGGCAACTGCAGCGGAAGAGACAAATTGCCTGCCTGAGTTGGTCATCAAAAAGGGATGCTTCCCCCTTCAGTGGTGCCACATGCACCCTTGCAGAAAACTCACCTCAGAGCACGGCAGGCTCACAACAGCCTTGGGGCTGGCTCCATCTCTTCACACTTTGCGCAGCCATAGAGTGCTTGGGCTGTACTGCTGTGATGACTGGGCTCGGCTGAACAGGCTGGAGAGAGTATGTGTCCACTTCTAAAACTGTGACAGAGTGGAAGTCTCCACTGTTGACTTTTAGAAGTCCCTTTTGTGAGAGATAACATAGGGAAAGCAGCAACAATGAAAGTCTGGCATAGGCTTGGCGAGAGTGATAGTGGCAATGAAGGTCAGAGTAAACCTGAAAAAAAAGAAGCATTTTCCTTCAGGCTGAAAATAACTGGGTTTCTAGCTACAATCCACTATCACCTGGTTGAGGAACTCCATAGGGGTGTTCCCAAATCTCACAGTAAAACAAGAACATCATGAAAACCTCTCCCCTCCCTGGATAGGGGAGCAGTCACACTGCCCAGGAACAGGATGGATCTTGGTTTCATCATCTTCTGCTTTGCCACCTGGATGGGTGGAGGGAAAGGGACTTGCTTGCCCCCCATGCATAACCTTTGAAAACTGTAATTTTGTTGTAGGATTGCCTCCATCAAAAAATTCCCCTGAAATAATTTTCTATCTCTGTGCTCCTCTGCCCCAGTTTCTCTCCTTTTTTTTCAGCAGCTGAATATGAAACCAGTTCAACATTGGAAGAAAAAATGATTTTTTTTCTTTTTCTTATTTTAAGAAATAAAATCTCATACTTGATTTGATGAAAGTTGCTGTTTTACAGGGAAATCAATTCCTCCTCCAACCCCATTTCATTTTGTTACAGACACTAGAAAAATACCCATTCTCTCTAAACTTGACAGATGCCACCACAAGGTGAGAGGGAACCACTGTTTCTTTCAGTATAGTCTTACGCTATGTACACAGAAACACTTCTTCATCCATCAAATGAAAAGTTCATTTCTTTCTGCTGCCCTTCACCCTACTTTCAGGTCTCCCAAGCCAACCGTGACTCTGCAACGTAACTGACTCTGGTATAAATAAGAGCTGAGGAAATGTAAGAAATTAAGAACTCCTCCAGCCCTAAGGCTGAGTATTGCCCTCCTATTTGTTTTCCCTGTATACTAGGCTTAATACTTTTTCTCAGCTGGGTACATGAGCTAATATACTACATAATCAGAGGGAAAATATTGCCTTATAGAAATCTCATTTCTTATCACGCTTGAGGTTTCTGTGGATACAGGAAATACTTTACTGTTTCATAGTATGTGGGCAGAATAGGGGAGAAACAACACAAGTGAATAATTATTTTCAGCTTTAGGGTCTTATTTGTATTGAAGAATCTAAGCACTGAAAGTGGAGGGAGACTCAGTCTTCTTCCATGTCATGTGTGCTACCTTGTTGCTGAAATCCAAATAATTTCCATGGAGCATGTGCAAAAACTTTCTGTGTTTGGGGTGCATTTGGTGATGGACACTCACAGTCCACCTATAGTACACGTATGCCCATCATAGCAATGGTATGAAACTGTCTCTTTATCTACCTTACCTGTTATGTTCAGACACTCAGTGGGGCACATTGTTCTGTGTGATCAGTATATCTGCGGGACACATCTGTCTGGGTGGCCTTGGTCTGTGGCAGGGTCTGCAGGAATTCAACCTGTGAGTAATAACTTCCTCGCAGTGAGCCTATCTATCTAAAATGGGGCATGAGACTAAAAGCGTGCAAGTCTTAGAGCAATCTTCCAGCCAGCTGATTTTCACCATTGATCAACTCATAATTCATCTGAGGTTAAAAAAAGGAGAAAAATGTTCGGCTAAAGACGTTCATGTTAGGCGAGATGCAAGTTCATCAATACAGCTGACACCAGCAAGCTCGCCACAGCAGTTGCAGCCACAGGACCAGCCCCTCTGCTGCTTTCTCCCCACTTTTTCAAACCATATCCCGTGCTAGTCAAGCATCTTGCTCTGAAGGTAATTAAATATTTGGTTAAAATATTTGCAGACTATCCACAACTCTTACATTAACTCTGTTATTTCAGTTGCCAAGAATCTCAGAGCATTGCTGTGAGGAAGAAGGGCAGTTGCAATGAGAGAGGCCAAAGTCCATGCTCAGACCATGTGCTGCAATGCTGGAAATTAGGCCAGTGTGTGTAAATTCACGCAATCTGTGGACAATTCACATTTCCCTTTACCCAACATCATATCTTACAGTGCATAACACTGAACATGTCTCCGTATGCTGTCAGTGAGGAAAAGTATGATGCCAAGGTTGCATACCCCTACTAGATCCTTCTGACTACAGCTTCCTTTTTCTCTACAGCGTGTAGAGTTGAAGTAAGATGGAGTCTATTTTAATGTTTAAAGTGCCACCGTACTGATAAGAATATGGCTGGTGATTTATCTGAGGCAACACAGGAGATTTGAAATAAAACAAAGACTTGCACTGATCCCTTTCAAGTAATAAAGAAAGGTCCTTAACATCTTCCACACAAGATTCAAAGGACCAGACAATTTTTTTAACTGTCAAATCTCTTCTATCTTTCATAAATCTGTAAAAATAGGAGTTGTTGCTTACAGTGTATATTTTAGCTCCATCTTTTATATAGACAAGGGAGTATTGAATAGTATTGCCACATTTGCAATGTAAGATGTTCTTTGCAAGCTTTTTTTTTCCCTAAATCTCAGGATCCTGGAGATATCTGATTCTGCAATACTCTTAGACTTTAATTCACACACACTCTTTCTCTAGTTTCCAATATTTCAGGAAAAATTGAAAAATTCTGATCTTCCTTTTCACTCCATCTTCCCATGAACAGTAACAGAAAACAAGTGAAAAGATCACAATATGACTTTTTAAAGCCTTCTGACTACTGAGCTAATATCGTGAACTGTCTGGCAAGGGTTTCACTCGGGATTTATCCTTGTCTGAGCTTGGCAGTGTGCACGTTGGTCTACTTATTATAGCAGACAGATGTATGATCCTCAGAGTACTTAGTTTCCTGTACTTCTTCCTGAATTGGTTAATGCTTCACAAACGCTAGGAAGGAGAAGCGCCTGAGTCTGTGTGTTGTGGACCTGGATGCTGCTGGCAGTGCACTGCTCATGGGAGGGAAGGGAAAAGATGGATATCACCAGGCTTTCAGTGCAATCATTACCACATGGAAGTGGTTGCGCTTCCTTAAAGGATATCTTTATGGGTAGTAATAAGAAAGCCAGAAAGCCCTGCAGAGTGACTTACTCTGGAGGTTATGGCATGAAAAGCCATGGGCTATGAGTCTGATGAACAATAATGACTCTTTCCTTTGCACTGAAGTCCCATTTGTTCCTAGCACACATGACTGGTGCTGACAGGCTGCCGTTGGATTCACTAGGAAGAGGACATTGCCCATAGGTGTATCTAAATTGATGACGCACACTAAATATCCTTGTCCTGAGTATCCTGTATCACAGTGGAGACAGAGAAAGGAAAGAAAGAAAGAAAGAAAGAAAGAAAGAAAGAAAGAAAGAAAGAAAGAAAGAAAGAAAGAAAGAAAGAAAGAGAGAGAGAGAGAGAGAGAAAGAAAGAAAGAAAGAAAGAAAGAAAGAAAGAAAGAAAGAAAGAAAGAAAGAAAGAAAGAAAGAAAGAAAGAAAGAAAGAAAGAAAGAAAGAAAGAAAGAAAAGAAAGAAAGAAAAGGGAATCTTGTACTCAGGTATGGCCAAAACGGAAAATTATGAAGTGGGGATCCGGAAGGGATAAACAAATGAATTTGTGGAGCAAATAATGCATCACATTAAAGACAGAGACCAAGTTTTCTTGCCTTGGGACTGCTTTCCCTTATACAGTTGGCTTGTTGGTTTCTTTGGTCACTTGCTAAACCCTAATTAAGGAGACACTATCAGAAGCAGTCCCTATTCCTGACAGTCACACTTTTTCAAGTTGAGCCTTTCTGAAAAGCTGGCTCCTCGATCAATTAGAAAACATACATGTCTTGGTTATTGGAAGAGACCTTTTTTCTCCATCACAAGCTATTTAGCTTTCCAATCATGTGGCAGCATCATGTAGTCTTCAAGAGGGAAGGAAGAATGTCATATGGCAGAACGGCTTGTGAACTCCCCTAGGAGAACCTGCAGCTGCTTTCTGCCCGCACATCCACGCTCATCTCTGAACCAAGCCATGAGCTGACACTACACAACTGCTATGAGGTATTATGTCAGGGCTTCATTTGCCAGCATTTCTGCCACTCTGGATTACACCGTCTCGTAACAGCTCCCAGAGCAGCTTCATCAAGATGCTAATGTCAACCAAGTAAATAATGCATGCTTCAACTTTGGGCTAAATCTACATTTGTCTGATAGACCGTAACAGCAACCAAGTCTGTTGTGCTAAGCAATCCTTGGCTGTATATTTACCAGATCAATGGAGTGCTTACAGCTTTGACACATAGATCAGTATTTAGGTAAGTTTTAAGATAATTTTTAAAAATAAAAGAGCATTGCTGTCTATATATAGCACTTACATGGAATGAAACTTCTCTCTTCTCTTGTTTGCTTTGGTTTGTGGGTTTTTTTGTTGTTGTTGTTGGTTTTTTTTTTTTTTTTTCTGAAGCCCCAGACCCCTGATCAGCAGAGGTACTTAAACACAACTGAGTAAGCTAAAGCCAGTGTCTGAGCTTCACTCATTTTAAGCATGACTTCTGCAGAACGTGGAAGGTCCTCACAGGATCCAATATCTCCCCTCAGTATCATTTCAGAGCAGTTGACACTATCCAAGGCACTGAAATGATGCCTTGTTTGTTGTACAGGAAGAAAGAGAAAACACTGCGATACTGGCCTACTTGCTCTGGGGTCTACATCTGGTAAGGACAATAGGACTGCCTGAGGATGTTTCTGCAGGACTAGAATGTACAAGGACAAAATATAGATGGCTTATGCACTTGAACAAGGATCACAATTTATTACTCATTTCCCTTATGGGCTCTGAGATACATCAGCTTGCAATGTATCATCTCCCTCCTCTAGATGGTCATGGGAGTTGGAGGAGACATCTGGTTTTATCACTCAGGTCAGTCATATAGAATAGGAGGTACCAGTGACTGTAGACCCTCTCTGAAGAAACTGAGGAAGCTACATGGTGGATGCTGGAATGAAATTCATTACTCTCGCGGTAAGAAGGGATCCGTTCTCAGACATGAACCAGATCCAAAGATTTCTGCTCCCAGTCTGTTGATAACCAGGATGGTGGACACAGAGTCTTGCCTCTTTCCATATATATTAGGTATACAATGTTGTGTACACACACCTGAAGCTCTCTGAGTTTAAGCTAGGTAAAGCCAAAGCTGTACTTAAATTTCAGGGAATAATGCTATCTATGACATGGTGATTCCAGCTTGTCCAGTTTCTCCATTGAGTACGATCTGTGGGAAGAAATCTGCATTAACTCAGGACACTATGAAGGTGTCATGAGCATTGAGAGCCCACTGTCACCTAGCCAGCAGTAAGAACATTGACTAGATAGCTGCTTAGTACAAAATTACTGCAAACATCTTTGGGTAAAAATCTCTGAGGGATGTTGAGCTGAGGGACACTCCTACTAAGGTCTGATGTCTATCGTCTAACACAGAGGAAATGAGAAATTTCTAACTAAAGACAGAGGAATAGTTGCACAACTGACTACAACAATCTTCTTTTCAAATGTATTTACTCCAAAGTCTATTCTTTAATTTTCTTTCACCCAAGACCCAATATTACTCTGACCCAGAAACAAAGTCTGTTTGAACTTGACTCTCAACTGACAACACACAACATTTCATAATTAACTCTTATTACTATTTTCTCTGGAGTCCTGACTCTCATTTTCCATGTCAAAGTATCAACTGTCTGTTCCAGACCCTAATTGTGTTGACTGTGACCTTTAAACTAATGTGCTACAGCCATTTGAGTAATTAATGTCTTATGCAAAGATTAGTACAAACTGAATAAATACATAAAATAAACAAAAATAAAAATTTGTAATAAACAGCGTGTTTGGAAGCAAAATATTGGTTTAAGAATTATAATGATGATTATGATTTATTAATACACTTGTCAGCATCTGTTACTGAGAACATTATGTATGACTCAGTAGCATTTGCCTTGATTTGTTGAATGTAAGTCAGATAGACAGTGATCATGTAATGAAAAGTATTACAGTTTCTGAATCCCATATTTTTAATGTCTAGGGGAGAGTTGCGTCATGCCTTCTCTGACTCTGCCCTTTCTGTATAACTTTATTATTAACAATGAAAAACATCTCCAAATCAATTTCTGAGTCTGTGTACCATGTTCTGTCAGCTTCCATGATCAGGCACATCCACCCCACCAAAACTGATTTGAATATTTCAATGCCTGATGGTGAATTGAAGATTAACATGTTATTTTTATGTAATCCTCTCTAGATGGAGAAATAGCAAATGTGATAGATCTCAGAAATGGATAAATTTTAGATTTCCTACTCAGATACCTTCACATATGTCACCATTTCTGGAGATGTTAAAAGTGGATTAAAATGAAGAATGGATACACATTGTATTTATACTATACATATCATGGTGCTTATTTAAGTGGGATATTTTACAGTCATGACTGATATTTGCATGTTGATTTGCATTTTCTTTATACTTTCAGCTGTGCTGTCATATATCTGAATTTTCTCTTCAAGCTTTTACTAGGGATTGATAGAAAACAACACAAACCCAAAAGGATCACTATTATTTTCACACTTGGGTGAAGAAGGGTAGTTAAATCCTGGGGAATTTAAAATTCATTTTTTGTTGTCACTTTCATTGCAAAAGATCCTCAAATGCTTTAAAGTAGGGCTGACTAAAAATCAAATTCTTACAGTCACTTTTGAAATAATATTTCTTATCACTTCTGTAGTATCCTCACTGTCCATGAACTGCATCTCTTTTGGGTGGGAAAAGTGCAGTGGTGGAAGTTCTAGAATCTCTGGATTCCCATTCCTCAATCAAAATCAAAATTTCATGGTTTAATCACTGAAACTTGAGGCATTAGGGAGAAGTTATCTTGTCCTCTCCTGGGTTTAAGTACACAAATATCTTGAGCAGTATAAAGTCAATATCTCATTCATCCTACTACCCAACATATCCTATCAGGTATAGAGGCTATTTCCCTATCTAGCGTGCTGTGGTCTTGGCAATCCCATTTGAGTTAAACTAGCAGTCTCCAGTTTCCTGCCACTTAGAAAAAGAAGGCCTTACCTTTTCTCTCTTGAATCAAGCATAGGCAGGCAATCTGTAGCACAGTAGTGAACGCTGCAGTGAGTCTGAGGGAAGGTGGCACCCTCTGGAAGCAAATATTACTCAGATATCTCTCTGGTGCCTCTAGGCACAGTACCTGTAGGCTGATGGTGGTAGGATGAGCAGGAAACAGCAAGTGGAAGGAGCCCTAATAAAACTGACTTTGAGATGCCCAAATATTTTAGAAATCTTCATAATCCCACCCTCATTCTTTAAAACCAGGATTAAAAGTTCAGTCTTTCCAGTCACATCAGCAATAAGAACCTTAGACTGGAAAATGATAGACAAAGTGATCCATTGATCTATTAGTCAGAAGCTCTACATCAAATCTAATGAACAGCAGAAAAGTTTTTCCAATGCAGTAGAAGCCTGTTAAACAGAATGCACTGGTGTACGGAAATGTCATTTTCTTAACAGCCCTATAACACAGATAAATAGTGACTTAAGGACAGAGGTGGCCTTTACTGAACCTCATACATTCTCTTTTGATCTCTGTTTGTGAACCCGGCTCTCTAGAGGTTTATTCCAGATATTCATGCAATGTTTCTTTTTAGATAAACAATAACAAAATTCTGTCTTTCCCTGGACACACCAGTCCTTTTGTTAAGGATTGTTTATTTCTCTGTATCTGTTAAGAGGTCTTTCTTCTCGAAGGCATTTAATGAAATACTACTTGGTGTGATATCAGCAAGGAAATCTATTAATTTAACAAATTCAGTCTTTTATCCTGTTCAGTTCTGTATTGTACTTGACCTTTTGATCTCCTGTGTGTTTAGACTCCTAGCAAGTTTATACCTTCAACTGATAATGTTTCTTAAGGAGACAACTGAATTGTCAAAAGTATGATGCATTATTTATGTATTCATTAATATTTTTTGATCCTGTGGAAGGTAAATCTGTTCTGTTAACAAAGATCTGTTCTTTTAACCTGTTGGAAACTCAGTTTCTCTGTAGTAAGGAGCAGCAGAAACATTCTTCTTCAGGAAAAAAAAAGAAATGTAAAGAACTGTACAGATGTCATGGAAGCATGATATAAAAAACTGGCAAGCACACTATCATTGCTATACTGCTCCTCTGTTGCTCCTCTTGTTCAGGAGAGCCAGCGTATGATAAAGATATAAGAAAATACAACTAGTACTCAAATGAGGGTGACATTTTTGCAGTTATCTCAGGGAAGAGTCACAAAGCATATGAAGCAGAGGGGGAGCCTTGCAGTTTCAGTTTTATCAGGACAAATACAGCAACTACTGAAAAGAAAAACAAAACAAGCAACAAGCACTGGCTGGCTTCATCACTGCTTTTTAAAATAAAATTCCTTGCATGGAGAGGAAGTTGGAAAGAGAAAGTAGCAAAGCCTTTCAGGTAACTGAAAAAAGCTCTAGAAATGTTGGAAGGATTAGTGGACAGAAGCAGCCATTTTTTTGCATAGCATTTCTACTTTCATTGTGTTGCAACAGTTCCTAAGCAAAGTGCAAGAGGGTTTTTATTGTCCTATCAGATTTACATGGTAAAATTTAACGTAGTACTTGTCAGCTTTAAATACTGGAAGTATCAATAAAATATCAAATTATACTCGACTTCCATCCTAAATGGTTATAAAAACGCAATCTAAATTTACAATTATTTAGCCTTTCTTCCCTGACCCCCCCTTTTTTCTCAGTAAAGTTCATCATATGAGATTGTTTGGGAGGAGCTAATTTTTTTTTTATTTTTTTTTTCTCCTTGAAGTCTGGTGATTCATTGGGGTTTACATCACCACTGAAACATTCTTCCCTTTGAAATCAATGGCTGAGGACTGGAGTGCGGACCCAACTTTTTAATTATGGCTTGAAGTAATGTAATTGTGGATTTTAATGGCTCATACATCTCTTTGACAGATCATCTCAGTTTGTTGAAAGTTTTGAAAGCAATGAAATCAGTTTCTTGGACAGACAGCAAAAAGAGAAAGCATTGATGTTAATTGGAGTATAGACATAATATCACCTAATATCTCTGTATTTTTCTGAGATGTTTTATACATTGAAGATTCCAGCCAGGTGCACAGTAAAGGGGAGCATAAGAAGAGATGCCTGCTGCTCCTTCTATTCAGTGATATTTTATATTCCTGGGGCCTCAGTGAGCATAACAGATCTGACTGAATGATAATATCAACACTGGCAGCCCTGGCTATGCAGATAGTTAGTCTAGGAAGATTTCTGAAGGTTAGGATAGGTTGGCTGATGATACAGGGTATCAGAGTCATAGCACCCTATTCCAACATTTAGTATGCTCTTATCCAATACTCTGCAATAAGGCTTTTGTCTCAAGCCTATATCAAAAAAAGTCAATTTAGGAAGCCTGCCTAGCCAACAGGGAGCTATAGTAAATAATCTAACAGTCCTTTCAGTCTTCAGATGTCTGTCCACTAGCCTCTGACTTTAGAAATCATCACCCACATAAGGATTAAGCAATTGCCTTTAAAAGCAATAAACACCTTTCCCAGAAGCTTTGACTGAAACTATCTGTAAATGTCATGGCTTCAATATTAATAGCCACAGCTGATACTGGTTAGGCTAATTCTCATTGACATTAAGCAAACTCATTCATTTGTTGTCTTGTCCCGGTTAGTCTACTATCCCACAAGGAACTGCTTGTGCCTATTAACGTCCTTTTCATTAGTGATTTTATGATTCATGTGAAATACAGAGCAACAGGACAAAACACAACTCAGAAAGGAAGAGACATATCTCATTTAGTAAGACATTGCCAGCATGTGTTGAGGCTTTATTCTGTCAGATTAGTTGTTGCAGTTGTCAAAAAACTTGGCTTGAGCCAAATCAGGAGGAAATTAATTATCTAGAGTTATTCACTTGTTACTATGTGGAAAAACAGGAAGGACATTGGAAAAGAGGAAATAAATATTGCTAAGTTCATTATTTCCAAAAAGACTCCGAGGGAAAAAAAAACCAAACAATGAAACAACAATGCCTTCTTTGCAAAAGACAGAGAATAACCATATGTAAGCAATGGAGAATGGCAGGCAGAAAAAAGGCTTCCCAAGGAAATCCTTGGGCAAGGAGGTCCATAAGTATTTCAAGAGGAAGGTAGGATTCATCAACAATCTAAGTAAAATAAAATCCAGCACTTAAAAGGCCTTCTTGATGACAGAATAGCTTCCTGAAGTGACTTAATACTTCAGTATTCAGACTCTCTTCTTCAGACTCTCAAGAGTTAAGATTTCAACTACCTAAGAAATTAAAATGATCTCCGAAGTATTCATTGAAGTGGAATCACACCTGTAGTTGAGGGCCAGCCCTGACAACCCAAAATGAAGAGAGTGAGAAGGGACAATGTTCAATGCTACAATGATCTTTGCTGCCATCATTGGAGTAACATCACTTGACAAGATGTTGAGTGTCCTTTAGGCCAAAGCACTGTGTGATTGAACAGATGGAATTTGTCCACGAAATTTGGCAGCGTAAGCCTGATTTGACAGTGAAAAGACAGGGAAGTCATGTGACTTTTTTAACATAATGCAGTTCTCAAAGATCAAGCAGGAGAGAGACCTCTTCAATCCTGTGCTGCTTCTTGGCACCAAAGTCACAGTGAAGCAGCATCTGCCAACCCTGACAGACAAAGGAGCCTGTGGCAGTTTATCTGCTCCTCATTCTGGATGTATCAACTGCTTCTCACATCAGGTAGAATTGCCTGACACATACTCACTGCTGTCAGTGGCTTTCTGGTGTCAGATCAATAGCACAGTACTGCTTTGGAGTGACAGCTCAATTGGAGAACAATTCTGGCATCCACATTTTAGAAGAAAAGACAAATCCTGCAGTGGAGAGCCACAGGAATGACCCTTGAAAGAATTAAATGGTGTTTGCCAAAGATGGCTCAGATTTTCTCAGCGATTAACTCCTAGCAGCTGGCTTACATGGTGTGCTGGGAAACTGTGACAGCTTAGAAACTATTACAATTTTACTTTTATTTTTTCTCCTCAAAAACCCTCATTTTTGAACCTTGAGGTGCACTGGACAAACCTCATCAGATAACTAGATGTAAAGCAATCTTTTTTCTTTTTCAGTTGGATAAGAATCTGACTTCTTGTGTGATACTGCCTTAGGATGTATGACTGCATCATTCCAGAGCTAAACATTTCTATTGTGAATGCAGTAATTTGCTCATAACAGGTAATTACACAAATATACATATATAATAAAATCTGTCAATGGCTGCATGCTAACTTGATAAACAAAAAAGTAGTGATGTTGTCTTTGAGAAATCTTTGCAAAACTCTTGCTAGGAAAGCCTGTACCTCCATAAGTGAAGACTGGGAGTCAAGTGAAGCTTCCAGGCCTTTAGATCCAACAAAATCGCCATGTTTCAATCTTACAGCCTTAAAAGTCTCAAGGTGCAAGCTTACATCAGTTCCAAACAGATCCAGTTACATTTTAGCTAAAAGAAAGTACAGTCACCGCTGTCTAATAATTACTCTTGAGCATTCACAATTTAGTTTTCACTGAATAATTAGATTTCCCAGGTCATTTGCAGACTATCTTATAAGTTTGATTGGAAGTCCACATCCTTTTGGGAAGGCAACTTATATTCACCTTCAATTCCTCTGTTCAGATCTGACTGGTGGTAACAAGGAGACAGGGTAAAATTTCAGAGGTCTTTAATGAAACAACACAGTGTGCTCTCACCCACAAAAAGTAGGACTTTCCAAAAGTAGACATGGAAAGCACAGTCATTTCCTCTCCAAATTTAGACATGAGACTGCAATGAATATATGACCTTGATGTTTGAATAAATCCCAGGCATCATAATTTAACTCTTGTCTGCTAATCAATTTCTCTTCAACCACATTTCTGTGCTGTTTTTTCCCTGGCAAAGGGCAATGGGCAAAACTTTTGTCAAGTCAGACAGTGGAGAGCAGATGTAAAGCTGATGAAGCAGCAACCTTCACAGACCCTGAAAGGCCGCATTATCACTGTGTTGCTCTCTCCTAACAAAAGTCAGCCCAGTCTTATTTCCTTTTTCTACTGAAAAACAGACCTGAATTGTAAATCCTGTGTATATAGGGTATAAATCAGATTTGGTACATCTCCACCACCTGAAAACTGACTCCAGATTCCCTCCTATTTTGGGCATGGGATGGTAGAACCCCCACCAGGAGCTGCTGCTTCTGATCTGCAACTCCAAAGACATCTCTGCAGAGGGAAGCTATATGTAACACTGAAAAATGAAGAGCTTTACGCCGGTAACCCAGGAAAAACTACTGATAATAAAAAACACTTTGGAGAGGACCCTAGGGTATCCTAGGGCCTATAAAAGCTTCTGTCTAGGGAAAAGAAACTAATGAAAAAAAGGGAAAGGCAGTACTTTTTGAGCTCCTCAAGAGAAGCCTGGCCCAAAAGACATGGGACATGTTAAAATGGGGCAGAACAGATGGCAGTCAGGTCTTCTGGGGTCTGTGCCTTGCTCTGCTATAAACTCACAGCATGGTATTGGACAAGTCTAACTGAGAGTTCTTACAGAAAAAATGCTGCCCAGTGTAAAGTGCCCAGGATATAACATCTTTCTGTTAGGAAAGTTCAGTGATACGCAGTGCTATAGTTTTCTGCACTTTGGGTTAGAGGACAGGCAAGCTTAGTTAGGGGGTTATGGCACTACTTGGGGAACTACAGCACCTGAGCAATAAAAGCAAGGTCCTGGAATAACAAGGAAAGCACATCACCTGCACATCTCTGTCCTGGTAAATTTGCAGTGTTTGCACAGATGTCTGGAAATGAAATTGTTTTCTGCAGTCAGAATATGAGGAGAAAGAATAGATAGTAGCTAAGTTTGGTGCAATATACAAACAAACTTTCCAGTTAGTCACACAAAGCCTAGGAAATCCACTTTCTAACAGATTAGAAACTTTATATTAAGGAGTCTGTCATTATAATGCTGCAGAGAAGGCTCCTGAAAGGTTTCAAAAGCCAAACAAGAGCCGATTAACTTCAATATCAAAGCAGAGGGGCTCATTTAGTCCAATGCTATTGATCTTAAATGCAATCTCTTCTTAGACAGACAGCAACTTCAAAAAGAAAAATAACAATAAAAAAGAAGAAAAAACCTCACTCAAAAGCAAATCACAACATGACAATTGTAAAGAAAATGGAAACATCTTATTTCAGTTCTTACAAAAGGCACAGGAGAAATGCTGTCGATGATTTTGCATCTAAATACACTTTGAATCAAAGGTTTTCATCAGCCCGCCAAAGAGCAACTTTTTAAAAGTTAAAATAGAAATGCCTCCAATCTGGTCAGCTGTAGTAACACCCAGTGGTTCACATAATAGGGATAGTTACTAGGTGAAATATTTTAAAAATACATCTACCTTGACTCTACAGTTCCAGAAAATACTCAGCAAGATAGATTTGTCTCTCCTTTTACTGAGATCAGGTGAGGATGAAACTGATTATGATTCCCCACATGCTGGCCAAAATTCCAAGTCTATGAGAAACTTTCCTTTACAAATTCGTCTACCATGGAGCAGTCTTTTGAACACTAGGCCCATGTAACATTGAACTCACATGTTTTTTGAATGTATTCATAGGCAATGTCTTGGCCATATTTTCATGGTCAGAGATATTAATATTTTTCCTTATAGGGGAAAGTGGGAAAGACACAAGCTCCAGTTGTAGTAGTTCAGAATGACATAGTAGTGGTAGGTACTAAGCCTACTTAGTATGGCTAAAATGTTTCCAGTAGGTCTACAACATTATATATTGTCTAGGCAGTGGCCATTATTGCTGTTCGGTTTATTTTTCCATGAAAAGTGACTGTATGACTACAGCACACATGAATATGAAGAAATCTGTGCATCAGGATGAGGAAATCATGCACGCGTTTAGGCACCTGAAAGTGCTATGTCTACGACAGGGGTGAGACCCTTCCAATGTCTGAAGTAGGAGGAGATATCAAGAAAAATAGTAGAGACCAAGGAATCATCCAGGAATATGCCCACTAAAGAGACATCTGCTTCTGAGCATCATAAAGGAGTGCAGATAGGGAAATAGAAATAATTATTCAAAAATACTTTGCAGTGAAACAACAGCACTGCTTATCTGATCTCATCAACTATAATGACAGATTCATCTGCTTGATGTCCTTTGGTGGGACAGTGTTATCTAGAAGACAATACACTAGGTGGGGATTTTGGGGCTGTCCCAGTTCTTCCCGTCTCAGCATCCCCTTTTTTTTCAATGTCTTAATTTCATCCGAGGGTACTGGCTGCTTTTGACGAACAGCTTTGAGTTCTGCCACTTAGAAACACTTTTTCATAACCAGGTAGGAGCCACTTCAGAATGACACAATCGAGACATAAGTGGTGCTTTTCACACACTTTTTCAATGATCTATCTTCTCTCTTCTGAAGGATGAGCTACTATAGAACAAAAAAAGATCAGTTAGATTCAATCCTTGCTTGCTCTGGCCATTCTGACAAAACAGACTGCCACCTAGAGTGAATTATCCAGATATTTGGAAAGGAAATATATGCAAAAAGATGTACCAGTGGAGGAGAGGATGACGTTGTGACCCAGGCAATTGCTGGCTAGAAAACGCAACTTATTTTGTACATGGCAAAGTTCTGAAGAGATACTGGATTGTGTGCTTTGAGTAAAGAAATACTTAAGTACAGGACTGAATGCTCTGTTGAATTGAAAATACGTATTTTTTTGAATCAGTACCAGCTGGAGACAAATTTGAATTCACTTGCTGGATATTCAAGGCTGTAGTAAAGTCCTGCTTCAATGCAGCAGGGCACCAATGACATCAAAGCTGAATGTGATCTTTTGATACTATGTATTATCTGTACCACAGATGTTGCTCTTGAACAAGTTCAGAGGAACCCCATGTGGTTGCATTAGGAGTAGTTGGGTCACTGAGGATGGAAAGTTGACCTTGCATAAACCAAACCACCTATTTTCTGAGTCCCACTCAGACAAATTTCTGCAAGTCCACTTAAGCAAAGACATTTGAACTGTTTGGACAACCCTGGTGGAATATGATAGAAAGAGCCCCATTTTAGGATTAGAATGGATTCATTTTTTTAATGTCTTTCAGATTTCCAGAGGAAAAACACCAGCATTTACAGTTATACCCCAGATGATCTGTAAATACATAATACACATGAAATAAACTTCCTCCTTCAAACAAAACCCTGCAAAGTTTTGCAGTCAATTGTGTTTTTATTAACAGATGATTGTTTTACAACCAGCAGACAGAGCATCAGAATAATAAATGAATGGCTACAGCTACAGGAGAGGAAAAGGGAGAAGTGTCTAACTGCCTCTCTATGATGTGATGTAACAAGGGTTTTCTGCAGTGAGGAATTAAAGACAGGCAGATGCAGAGTTTGCTGCTTTGACTACCAAATCTGCTAGCCTGCTGTAGGTCCAAGAAGCCCACTTGGCTTGGGCAGATGTCCAACTTTGACCCATGTTAAAGAAGTAGACAAAGAGTAATTTAACAACTCTTTCTAGGACCTTTCCAGAACTCCTTTTCCCCTAATATTTTTTTCTTCTCTTCCTTTCTCTCACTGGTATTATTAGTATTTTGAGTACTTAAATCAAAAAAGAAAACATCTTTGGGTATTACACACGTGCTAAATTAATCAGACGTGCATAAGAGTCCTTCAGCTGCTTGTATATGTTATTGCTATACATCTGAAATATTTGAATATAATTTGCATAATTTAACTGTCTGATCTTTCTCCAGAAGCTCCCAGTGTTTATATCTGCTCTTTCCTGCCCCAAAAAAACCTGCATTTGGGATCAAGGTGCAGTTTATATTCAGAGTTAAAATGATTAGTTATTTCTATACTCCTGTCCATCCCTGTGAAAGTCTCACAGGTAAGTATGTGCAGCCTCACATACTTTTAAATCATGAATGTCTTGCAAAAATCAATGTATTTCTTGAGATGTTAGTAAACTGATGCGCTATTGCAAGGTGGATCTAAAAACCATTATTGTTCTTTACAGCAAAGAATTGCAATATGGAAAAAGGAGTAATGAGTAGCTGAGGACAACAGGACAATTACTTCTTCTCTGTCCTTTTTAGCAATACTGTCGTATCTAGTACACACATGCACACAGACATATTAATGTAGTTAAAAGTGAATGGTTTATTCAGCTATGTGACTGGGGCCCATCTTTAATGCACATAGTGTTCATGCTTTCAACATGAATTTAACACCACTTGCTTGGACTGAATATAATGTCCTTAAATCTTTTAATTTTCCTTAGAGTTCCTAGCAACTCTGCCCCTGAGATTGTGCATTTATGAAAATCTGCAATGAAAATTTATGGGTAGGAATCCCAAGGATCCTGATAAATAAGGAGGTACATTTTAATTAAAGACTTTAAATTGATCTTTTAAATACTCAAGGCATTCTTTTTTTCCTCTTTTTCTTTTTTTTTCTTTTTTTAAAATTTTCGATAATGAAATATTATCCTTCAATAAAAACTGCTTCATTCTGGGGCTCATATTACTCTGTCAGTCATTCTTCAGAGACAAAGCAAAACATTCAGCTTCTTAATGATATTTGGAAATGGAAAATAGACATCTTTCAATTCAAAGGGAGCTAAAAGTATATGTATTTGGGAAAATCTCTGTTAGTATAATGTATTTGTGTGCAGTTGCAGTATGAAAGAATACTGTGTGAAGAGAAGTGCAATGAAGGGAGCTACATGTGAAAAGCCCTTTGTCCTGACATGTTGATTAAAGATAAAGAGAAAAAGAATATAGAAAAAAACAGTAATAATTAAAAATTAAGACACCTTGCTCAAATTGAAGCTCCTATTTATTTCTCAGATGCCTCAGAATAGGCCAATCTGGTATTACCTAAAATGGTAGAGGATTCGCATTCTTATCTAGGCAGGCAACTGGCACTTGACTAGTTCAAGTTGCAGCTAAACGTAAGTGCTCCTGGCAAAAAAGCTATTAAGACATGTTAGTTCCAACAGTTGTACAGATGCCTACAGGCACTTCTGCATAACTAAGCTTTAATGGAGATGTTCATGATATTTGCTGAGTGTTTGCTGTGTAAGTTACACACTGAGTCAGGAGAGGGATGAGAGAGGTTTCTATAACCCTAAGGTTATATGTTGATGATCTTGCAGTTATAGACTGAAAAAATGCATACAACTCGGTTTAATGGCCCTCTTGGTTTAATAATGTAGCATATCATCATTTGTAGACATGAAACATCTGCTACAATCACATATCATAGATTTTGTAGTGGTAAAGAAATAAAGAAACAGATGGGTACCCTAATGCCAATAGTGTTAGTGTTTATTTAGAAACCACATACTGAATCACAGGCAATCTTTTCTTTTCTTTCCCCTCCTCCAGCAGCAGGGTAGCACTGCTAATTTTATAAACAGCATGAAGCCCTTTTCAAAGGGAGGATGACTGGATTCCAGGCACTCCCCTGGATTTGGATGTCACCAAAAAAAGCTAATTTCCAGGAAAGAGGGAGATTTTATTTTGGGCAATTTGAAGACTGTGCCTGCTATGAAAACATTAATTTTACAGCAGTTTAGACTTTTAGATACCCAAGTTAATTGTACTCTGACTGCCAAGGTACCAGTAGCCATGACAACACAGGCTGTAGAGTGGACCAGATTTTCAAATCCACATCAAGGAGCCCCAAAGTGTTTGTATGGTGTCTGCTGGTGGTGTGACTCAGTGTCCATCAACTTTCAGGCTAGATGGTATACAGCAAGTTCAGGTACACCTGTGGGCAAGGCAAAATTATCACTAAGATGAAGATTGTTATTTCAGCTAGCTGTTATCACTGGACTTCATGATGTTTGCTGGAAATACTTCTCTTCATTTATTTATAAAGTTTATTTTTCCTGGAAAAGTCAGTTCTTCAAGTTTTAACAGTTTTGTTTTCCCATAAGCTTTTCACCTTCTACTCTGCCAGCCTGTACCTAAATTTAACAACTGCTAAATGCTAAAACCTTCCTTGTGCACATTTCCATAGCATGTCAGAAACATAAGATTTGAATGCCATGATCACTGAATCACCATATCAAGTGAGATCAGATCTCAAATATTTTATCAGCTATCCAAAGAAAGTTGTATTTTACTTCATGACGTGGCAGGAATGTGAAAATAAAGTGCCTCAAGATCACTGAAATTACATTGCCACCATGCAGACTAACTTGGGAATTGTATGTGGAGATGGCATTTACCTTTGCATCTCTCAGCCCCAAAAGCAAAAATGCATTTACTACCTTTATTTAGAAGCAGTCTTATCTCTTGTTGTTCATCCTTTTTGGGTTTTTAGTTCCATCAGAATTGCCGTTAGTTATCAAATTCTTGGCTGCATCTCACACTTATAATTAAATTTGAGGTTCCTCTTGTCCAGAAACCAACAGAGAATAGTTAAATGGGGCTTCTATAGTGACTGATGCAAAACAGCTGTATTCATGATGAAATACAATTAAAAATTCAATATATCTTATCTGCTCTAGCCAGTAATTCAGTTGGAACAAGTCAGTTGCTGCTGTCGAGTGTGTCCTTGTAAACAGGTATTCAGAAAAGTAACTCTGCCTGTACTGAATTGTGTTGCTTTTCTTAAAAAATACCAAAAAAAGAGAGAAAGGATCAAGGTCAAGATGTATAACTTCATATATTTTAATTCTATATACCAGAACTGGGTTTTTTTTGCAGTCTGTGAAGTTAAACTGATTTATGCCACTTTAATTTCTGTCCCACAAACTGTTGAAGCAACAATCAAACATTTGTTTCCAAGTCAGTCAAAGGCTGTCGAGTTATGTGTACTCATATACAATATATATGCCAGGCTTGGAGAAGAGAAATCAACACAAATCAAAGCAGCAACTACAAAAAAATTACAATGTGCTTTTTCAGACAACATACGATAGTCCATTCCTCTCAGTAAACAAGGGAAGATGGTTGATTATATGGGAGGAATTAATCATAACCACAAGTATGTATCTTTTTTAGTCCATGGTATCTGACAGTGGCTAAATAGATTTCTAAGCCTTCACCAAAGAAAGTATGAACAGAAAATCCTATGGGGAGCTTGGAAACACTAGAAGAAATGAATAAAATATGTGTCTATTTCTCACTGAATCAGTCTACACACTTTCTCTCTCCTTTATCTGTACTTTTTATTGGCTACTTTAGGGGGACCTTTTGCTATTCTTGGGAAATGAGGAAGGAATTCTCCGGAAAATGCAGGATTGCCCTTTTCTATAAATATGGTGGGAGATGATAGATACATGAAACTTATTTGCAATCTCTACTGGAGCATTTAGAAAAGTAACAATGACATTGAGTTAGAGCTATCTGCCTAAAAGTTAGATACCTAGCATAATGAAGTCTTGTATGTATCATCATACATCGTCAGTAGAGCGATTGGCACCACCAGCAAGATTGATTCCACCCTACAACAGATACTGAAAACAAATGTGAGAATGGCCTTGTGGAGGTGCCTGTGTTTTACCATGGGTAACAGTGCAGCCTGAGCATCTGATTTTTAGATAAGTGAAATGAAACTCACCCATACTATGTAGAAACCAGAGTAAAAAATGCCCTGTATATATCTACAATCCATTGTTTCATTATTCTTTGCAGCCAAGGGATAGCTGTCAAATATCCATGGGAAATGAGAGCCTCTAAGATGATGGAACTACAGGAATCAGCCCCACAGTGGGAGAGACAAAAGAGAAGCACTGGCAGTTGCCTGATCAGTGTTGTTCTTTCTCACACTAGGTACTGGACGAGCAGTGCTCCTCCAGTGAAAAATCCTTTGCAGCCCACCCTGCCATCCCTATTCTCCTTACACATGCTCCCACTTTATGACCAGTGAAGGCAACTTGGACATGGGAAATGAATTTTCAACTTGAGACTAATGTGTTGTGCCTCAGCACTCAGGCAAGCAAGAAAAAACATTCCCGGGCAGTCCTCTTGGTACAGACTCATTTAGTGAGAAACAGGCAGCCTTGATTTTAAGTGTGTGGGGTGAGAATCCTCAGCTCGGCTTTTGTAATCCATAACAAAGACAACAAAATATTATCTGCTTTAGTACTAACGATGGGTCCAGCCTATAATGTACCAGTATTTTTTAGCTATTATCACATCCTTCTGGATTGTGAGTTACAGACTTGAATAAAAATCAGAGGCTATTTGATTGCTGTGACTCCTTCCACATCCCTCTCCCTAGGTTTCCATGCGGAAGAAGCATTGCCTTGCTATGCATTTACAAAGAAGAACAACACTCTCTTTCACAGATCTTCCCTGTTAAATCCGTGAAGAAGACACATTAGCTGATATTGTAAAGGAATGGTTTCATTAGATTCCCAATTGTGCCTCTAACATGCCAAGTGTTTATAAATCCCTATTAGAGCTTTCATGAGATGTTTGTGGGGGAGAAGGGGAGAAGAAAGGGGAAAAAGGAGATGGGGCATCTGGGAGGGCAACTGGAAGATGAGTTGGTGGTGAGACCCACTATTTACATTGCCTGAACTCCTTCTATCTGGGGTAACACCTAGGGTAGTGCGTCAGCTCCTGTTATCCCCTATCACTAAAACTAAACTCAGCATGCATCTTCCTTAATATTTCATCTAGACTTGTCCTAAAGATGAGTTCCATGTGGCTAATTCTGGCTGCTGTTAAATTTCTCCACTTTAAACATGAATAAAGTCAGCCACTGAAGTTTTTATCAGAAGCTGGGCTTGCAGCTGGCAACACCCTCCCTGTTCTGTGTTTCTATTACTAAAACCCATCAACCAGGATTTATATTACAGCCATAACATTTGTTTCAGTACACTTACATTTGTTACAGTAGGTTTCAGACAGACAGCACATGAATTAGCTATTTCCAGTGACAACTACAGATGTACAAAATACAGACACCACACACAAAGAAGCACATAGAAATATAAATGTGATTTTTTTTCCATTAAAACAATTCATAGGAAAAAAGATGGGTAGACTCCAGAACTGAAACAACACCACCTTCACTCAGCTTTGTTTAAGCCCTACTGACTGCAGTAGTATAATTTGTTATAAATTGTCCTTCTTGTTGCTCTTGATGAATTTGCTCCAAGTTGTTGGCAGGGGGTGGGGTGGTGGTGTTTTTGAACCCTGATTAAGAAAGGAGTTTCCAGAAACAGTCTGACTTTAGAAACAGATTTTTTCTTTTTTTCCACCATGTTTAGTATGTCTGAAGGACAGGGGTAGAAAAGAGAAAAGGCTTTCTAATTCATGTGAATCAGGTGACAATTTGTCTTTTTGTTCATGACCATGGTTATATCCTGACCTGGTACTGGACTGGACCACAAAAGTGGCATCTTCATATTTAAAAAAAAAAAAAAATTCAGCTCAATAAAAAGTTTTATTCTAATTATTTCAGTCTGAAATTCTGTTTCCAACTTATTTCATTACAAAAGTACAAGTCATTATCAAAATAAACATAGCTTCAGATAGAATAATCCCTAGAAATTCTAATTTCTGAAATGTAAAAATAACAAGTTCTAACTTCATAGCCTTCCTTTAAAGACTGGTGTCAATTGTTTTTTTGATTTGAAAAAAATGTTTTTTACCAAATTTAAATTTTTCAAGAAAAGGAAAATTGACTATATTATTCTTTCCTAGCTCTCAGAGGAGATGAAACTTATCCGTTGAGCCCTGGATGAATGTTCATGACTCCTTTCCTATTAAAGCCACAGAATCCACATTTCAGAGTAAGGGAAGTGAGTGTATCCTTGTATTCTGCTCTGGTAGCCTATAGTATACATAGAGTAGAAAGCATCAATCCTTGGTTTACTTTATGTCTGTGAACAATTACATGTATGTCCTACATAGTTTAACTGATGCAAAACAACCTGCATCAGAGAGGAAACAGAACACTGACATCCCCATCTGATAATGCAAGATGACTTACATGTACTGAGGGAATAAAGGCAAACTTTAAAGATTATATAGGAGGATCTCTCAGTGGGTTTTTGTGTGCTCCAGAGACAATTCAGCAATACACAAAATGCATTTCCCAGGGATCAAAGCAATGCCAAAATATAAATATCGTTATTTCACCGAATAATAATATTGAGTATGAATGTTTATGAGCCCAGTGGTTCTCTCTTACTATGCATGTAAAACTAAAAAAATAATTCCATTGTGGATATATTCTCAAGTTGTACTTGTATTAATAAAAATATATACCACTGTAGTGTTTTTTCTGATTGGAAAATTTTTTGCCTTTACTAATATCTAATTGATTTAGTCAGCTGTGGTTAGTGGATTTGATATAAATAATATAATGCTACAAGGAAGCTCCTTGATCAGGCCTTAAAATAAATGAATCATTCTTTGAGGGATACAGAAAAATAATCACTTGAAATTTGTCTTTGCCTTGGAAAGCTGCGTCACTCTACCAGCAACAATGTCTCTGTTCCAACAATTATTTCAAATTGCAACTGAGGAGAAGAATTAAGTTAAACAAATAAAATTAGATCCTTTCAGCCTAGATGCATCTTTTGGTTCTGGGAGAAGTGAAGAAATCAGAACTATTTGATTATTCAGCTCTACGTGTGAGTGGTGCCTACCTGGTGCACAGCTACAGCTTTCAGACTCAGAAACAGGAGCTGACTTATGAGAAGTGAAAGCAAAAAAAAACCACACAAAGAGCAACAACAACAAAAAAAATCATGCAGAAAAAAACAGAACCTCCTGTGACAGATAACAGGCTGCAGCTAAACCCGCTAAGCTCATTTTCAGTTTTGCTTCACAGACCTTGATTCAGATTATAGCACTTCAGGGACCTTCGGAGGTATTGATTGGGGAAGTTTTTGGAAGCCACTAAGTTTGTCTGGGGCTCTTGAGAGGCCAAGAACTGAGTCAATACAGTCCTCACTGGAGTAACGGAATAAGGCACGTTGAGTTAGCATGAGTAGCTGTTGCCTCGTTGCAGCCAGTTACTGCGTGACAAAGGGAAGATTTATAGTAAATAAAAGAAAGTATTGGAAGAAAGAACTGATGATGGAGATTATCAAAAACATTCTGCTGAATTCGTTTTAAGAAGGATATGACTGTGCCAGCTGTAGAGTGGTAAGGCCTAGTTTATTTTAAACTCTGTCTTTGCAGCCATCTTAAAGTCTGAGCAGAATTGTCCAAACTCCTTGTCATTCTAGTGAGAACAGGGGTTTTCCAAACCAGAAAATGTCCATATTTTTTGTCACATCTACTGCAACAATGAAATCAGCTTCCTTCATTGTTCAGAAAGTCATTATTTCTCAGAGAACCATGATATGCAAAGTAGAGAAAATTAGGACATTTTTTTTTCTAATTCTTTCAGATTTTGGTAGTAGTCACATCAGTTGTTAGTTGATGATAGGGCTTGAACTAGAACTTGGTGTTTAATTTAGTCTTCTGCCTCCTACATCAGGTTTTTGGAGACTTAAGTTGTGGGGCCATACCTGGATTCTGAGGTTTAGACATTAGTGAAGTAACTATGGAGACATGGAGAAGGGAACTATCATAGATTCCTAGTTAACTTCCCAGTCTCTGTACCTCTTTACATCTTCATAGCTTGCCTCAAGAAAGCTGCAAAAGCATTACTCTCAGCAGCTTCACTCTTTGTCCCTACACTTGGTGTGCCCTTGGTGCATTGACTGTCTCTGACTAGGTACTTTAAAAGGCAAGGCAATATTCATGTTTGGTGACTCTCAGAAAGAATGTATGCTAATGGTCATGGTGGTCAAGTGTAGCCCCCAGAAGAACTTTGTCTCATGAGTTTTCCTCCGATCTCTTTCTGCTTAATGCAACTTGAAAATCTACATGTGTTAGATTAATACTTTAAATTTACATTTGGAGATGCCTCAGTGAATTCTAGAAGAAAAAATGCAAATAAATGTAGATTTCTGTTATTATCAGCTTCATCAAAGCAAACAAGCAGCAGCCGGGCCATTATTAGACTTTGATAAGAGTGCATATTGAATGATTTCCCTAAGGGATTCAGTAAAAATAATCTCATTCCATTTCCTTTTATATAATAATATCAATTGTTTCATACAAGAACACCTGCACAGTGTTGTCTGACCTATTTATTTATTTTATTTCTTGAAGGAGAGAAATGGAAGAACTGTTCTTTTTCAGTTCTATATTGTAATTTCAAAATGTGAGAAAGAGACTTGAACAAAGGTGTTCAGACAGAAGCTGAGGACAGTAGTGTCACAAAGGCATAATCATGCATTAATAAGAAAATGGCTCTGAAAAGAGAACATTTTAGTGCCAGAGATAAAGAAGAGACTGAAAAGAAAGAGAAGCAGGAAAGGAGAGTGCGTAAAAACTCAAATTTCTTTCCTGAGCGCCAATAAAATGAGGAAATTTGCTATGAAGAAATAACATCTATGGCATATAATACTCCGGTAGCATTTGGCAAATAATCAAAGTTGATTTTCTTTTCACTCAAAGCCATCATCAGAATTATTATTTTTTGTAATACCTATATATATAAAGCTCAGACATGTTTATAACTCTATTTCAGTGCTGAAAAATCTTGTCTTGAATAGTATTGTACAAGGTCACCCATGAAAACAAAAATCATTCCTAGAAACAATCATATCCCTGTCTGTAAAAGGAATTCTGTGTGCATTTTATGACTGATATTAAGAAACTTCTCAGCTTTGTAGAAAATATCCTTGCAAAAGAATCTATTCTCACAATGAGTGTTTGTATCCACAAACGGTTAGTGAGGAATTCTAAAGGACTATTTACTGTGAGTCACAGTGACGCAGTGTAGCCCTCTGATACTGATTCACCTTTACACTCCTGTGTAACCCTGGCAGACTCATGGTCTAGCTGTTTGGTGGGATTTCTAGCAAACTGTACTTGGACTGCGTTAAGATTACTAACAATAATTGGCAATATAACCACTTCCTGGTGTGCCTAATGGAAAAGGTGCATACATCTGCAAAGTCCTTGCTCTGTTGAATGGGGAAAATTAGAGGAGAAAGCTGCAACTGCAGAACAGAGAACTGGAAAGACATCACAGAGTCCAAGATTCTTCCACGTCTTAACCAACAGGTAATTGATTCACATTCAGAAATTTATTAAAGCTTCATCTTAAAGTTGACTGAGTGTCTTATCTTCCTCTGATTCCCAGTCTTCCTGACCAAAATCTGCTCCAGATCCCTAGTCCACTAACAGAGAAAAAGTTCCTCTAATTTTTAGTTACTCAAAACAGATTTATATCCATCTGTTTAGGATCACATCTTCCTTAGAGGAAATACTTATTTTTTTGAGACAGAGGTGGTCTGTAAATGCTCTTGGTACTGCCAGAGAACATAGCGATGTGAAATGGTCACAAACTACAGCTGGAGAGGTTCAGGTTGGATATTAGGGAAGTGCTTTCTTGAGTGTAGTGGCAATGACCACCAGAGAAGGTGTGGCTTCCCCATCTTAAAAGTTTTTTAAGACTTGTTTGTACAGAGACATGGTTGACCTAATCTACTGATGGTGACAATACTGCCTTAAGCTGCATCTGGACAAGAGAACACCCAGTGAAACCTTCCAAAAAAATGGGTCTATGACCATTCCCAGATGTTTACCTCAGAGGAATTATTTCCTTTTGAAATTAGTCTCTTTGCTGTCTTTATAACCCCTTGTCCTACAACTGCTTCTGCATTCCTCTGCTCATTCCCATCTCCCTTCTGTATCTGTAGACCAGTGTGAATGACGTTTCTGGGGTCCAGTTGACATAACTCTATGCAGTTTGTCTAATGTCTTTTCCAGAGACGTTAAATACTTCCCTGCATTTTTCCCAGAGGAATTAATATTTTCCTTTTTCTTGGTCACTTCACCCCAGTAGCTCTTGGTCATCCTTTTGTTGATTTATTTACTAAATACTGCTTTTCCTCTGTCATTTCCTAACGTGTATTTGTCACTAAATTTGACTTGTATTCCCTATTCTCTATTCTCTAGTTTCTGGAACGTGTCCTTGAATTTTAGTTATCTGATTTCAATTAATCTAGACCTTAATGACATCTCATTCATACTATGTAATATTCAGAATTTCTTTAATTTTTACTAGTGCCTCTAACTCTGTCATAGCAAATTTCATTAACACAGTCTTTTTATGTTAAATTTCTGAAAAAATATCATCCTGATGCCAGTTCTAGGGAATTCCACAAATAACTTCCCTTCATCTTAATATTTCTCATTTTAGCACATGCTGTTGTAATCTCTTCTCTAATCATAACTTGCCTTGTAGTTATTCTACTAATAATGATCTTCTGCAATGTAACTACTATATTCCCATGCTACGCCATATCAAACACTGTTCTGAAGTCTGAGTAGATTAAAGTTGTTTTATTTTCCTCACCTGAAATACAAAGATGGCAGTATCACATATTGGGAAATGAAACTTAAAGATCAGGTGATTTGTCTTTCTAATTCTGTACCATACTTTCTTCTGGCTTCCCTGGACTTCACGAGCGGACCCCTGCTTTTATTCTGGATTTAAAAGGATGGGGTTTTTTTCATCTATCAGTAATAATTTTAATTAAACATATCTGCCAAGATCCACAATAAAACTAGGTAACATAACAGGTTCTTTGATCAAAAAAACTGAAAGCAGGACAAGGTAATTCAGCCATATGTACTTTTGTTTTCCTTTTAATATTTTTCTTCGCTTTTTTGATTTTTGCCTATACAAGGGTTGGTATAAATTGACCTAAACTATATTTTAAAGACTGAAACACAGCACCAAAGAGATTCCAAATCCACACTTTGTGGATGCTAAGCTGAGATCACGGTGGAAATGAAGGATGCTCATCCTTACCATCTTGGGCATGGTGGTGTATCATGGGAAGGACTATGGTCCTGTAGTACGGAAACCAGAAGAGGCACTTCTGCCAATAACTGTGTTGCAGATTACAATGCTCAGAGAATACTGCTGTGTTAGACACCATACAAAGAAATTTGGAGATCAGTTCCTGCTTAGGACACTCCTAAGAGCTCAATTTTGTTGTCTAAGCATAGGAATCTGGTCACACTTAAAATATCCTAGAGCATCATGCCTGGTCCCCAGCTATTGTTCTATGATAGAATGTCACTGATCTTCTGTGAGCCCTGTGTCACCAGGACACCTACATGGATGAATAAGGATCTTCTGGACAAGCTCAAACATGAAAATGAAACCTACAGAGGGTAGAAGCAAGAACAGGTAACCTGGAAGAAACTGTATAGATAGCCAGGGATCAGGTTAAGAAAGCCAAAGCCCTTACAGAATTAAATCTGGCCAAGGATATCAAGGGCAACAAAAAACAGCTTTTACAGGTACGTTGGTGATAAAAGGAAGACTAGGGAAAATGTGAGACCTCTCTGGAAGGAAAAGGGAGACTTGGTCACCCAGGACATGGAGAAGGCTGAGGTACTCAATGACATTTTTGCCTCAGTCTTCACCAGCAAGGGCTCCAGCCACACCATCCAAAGACTTAGAAAGTAAAGTTGGGGTCTTGGAGAAAGAAGAACTGGCCACTGTAGGAGAAGATCAGATTCAAGACCACCTAAGAAACCTGAAGGTGCACAAGTCCATGATGACATGCATCTGCGGGTCCTGAGGGAACTGGTGGATGAAGTGGCCAAGCCACTATCTGTCATATCTAAGTCATGGCAGTCCAGTGAAGTTCTTGCTGACTGGCAAAGGGGAAATATAACTCCCATTTTTAAAAAGGGAAATAAAGAAGGCCCAGGGAACTAGAGACCAGCCAGTCTCACCTCAGTGCTCAGCAAGATCATGGGATGGATCATCCTGGAAACACCTCTAGGGCACATGGAAAATAAAGTGATTGGTGACAGCAAACATTGCTTCAATAATGGCAAATCCTGCCTGATCAATTTGGTGGCCTTCTACGACAGGGTTACAGAATTAGTGGATAAGGGAAAAGCAACTGACATCATCTACCTGGACTCGTGCAAAACACTTGACACTGCACAACATCATTGTCTCTAAATCAGAGACACATGGATTTGATGGCTGGACGACTCGGCAGATAGGAACAGGCTAGAAGGTCACACTCAAAGAGTTGTGGTCAATGGCTCGATGTCCAGGTGGGGAGCAGTGATGAGTGGTGTTCCTCAGGGGTCAGTGTTGGGACCAGAGCTGTTTAACACCTTTGTTGGTGACATGGACAGTGGGGTTGAGTGCACCCTCAGCACATTAGCTGATGATACCAAGCTGTGTGGTGCAGTCAACATGCTGGAGGGAAGGGGTGCCAATCAGAGGGACCTTGACAGGCTCAAGAGGTGGGCCCATGCAAAACTTACGAAGTTCAACAAGGTCAAGTGCAAGGTCCTGAGCATGGGTTGAGGCAATCCCATGCACAAATACAAGCTGGGCGATGTGTGGATTGTGAGCAGCCCTGCGGAGAAGGACTTGGGGGTATGAGTGGATGAAAAACTGACCATGAACAAGCAACATGCACTTGCAGCCCAGAAAGCCAACCATATCCTGGGCTGCAACAAGAGAACTGTGGCCAGCAGGTTGAGGGAGGGATTCTTCCCCTCTGCTCCACTCTCGTGAGGTCCCACCTGCAATGCTTTGTCCTACTCTGGGGCACCAACATAAGAAGGACATGGACCTACTCAAACAGGTCCAGAGGACAGCTATGATCAGGGGTCTGGAGCACCTACCCTATGAGGACAGGCTGAGAGAGTTGGGGTTTTTCAGCCTGGAGAAGAAAAGGCTCCAGGGGGACCTTATAGCAGCCTTCCAGTACTTAAAGAGGGCTACAGGAAAGATGGGAAGGGGCTCTTCTTCATCAGGGATTATAGGGATAGTATGAGGGGTAATAGTTTTAAAGTGAAAGAGGGTAGATTTAGGTTAGATATAAGGAAGAAATTCTTTCCTGTGTGGGTGGCGAGACACTGGAACAGGCTGCCCAGAGAAGTTGTGGATGGTCCCTCCCTGGAAGCAACCTGGTCTAGTGGAAGGTGTCCCCGGTCATGACAGGGGTGTTGGAACTAGATGATCTTTAATGTCCCTTCCAACCCAAACCATTCTATGCTTTTATGATTCTATGTCTGCCAAATCTCTCTGTGTGTGTTGGATAGCCCAGGATGGGCTCTACATGCATTCATTCATTGAACCATTATTCTCCTTGTAAAGTACGTGTCTTTTACAGTGCAGATTTATGGTAGCACATGGTAGTTTTTTTACTGGTTGTTCAATGATGTTCACAGAATGATAGTTCCTCTTAGGAAAGACCTGGAATTCAGATGAGGATTAAGAACTTTACCCTACATATCTGGGTGTGAGCTGATGTCTGACCTGACAGGATAGTCAATAAAGAACTTGTCATAGAGGCTGGAGAGCTGTTCATTCTGCTCAGCAACCAGTCTGGTTTGGGGAGACCTGGGTCTGCACCGACAGTCTGCACTGACTGAAGTATCTATTTAAACACCCAGCTCCAGTGTGGTACCCAGATGTAGATATCTCTATTTAAATATCTTGATCTGGAGTTGATTCCCGTCCTAAATGCCTGTTGCCCGCAACTGAAGTGTCGGATGCACTGAATAACCTGGATATTTCCTTCCATTCCTCTGCATTTATTCACTCACCAGTAGCACATTTGAACAGTTCAATGCTTCTCTCCAGCCTGGTCTTAAATGATTTGTTTGATGGAGCATCTAACTCGTGAGACTATTGCATCCTCTAATGAATCTCAGTTAGACCCATGCTCATAATATCTAACTCACATTCTCTCTTTGATCAGTGTCAGTCCATTAAACCCATCTATCAGAGATCCCTATGCTCAGCTTTATGTCTATTGGGAAATTATTAGAATATGATTATAACCAAACAGACATGCCTACTCCTTTGGGCAATGATACCACGGTCATTTTCTGGTCTGACACATCTTGCTTGTCAAAGTGATCCAGCAAGAATTTATAGGAAGGGAAATTAACTACAGTGTGAATTCATACATTTGCAGTGCTTTCGCTGATCACACGTATTGCTCAGCTGCAGCTGACTAAATGAGACCTCTTAGTGATGCAGCATTCTTAAAGTCATTTGGCCCATTCTTCATTATGTACTTTTTAAAATCGTTATAGTAGATTAACTAACTAATGGTTGCTATGCAGGAGTATTCATCCTGGGTAGATTATTTCAGAAGCTGAGATTTTGCTTCTGATAATGGGAGCAGCTAGTTCTGTTCATGGTTTATGAGAGGGAACTGGGCCATTGAGCAGATCCAGATTAGGAATGTCAGTACAGCAATGTTTTTCTATTTACAAAATCAGTGTAATGACTGCAGAAAGTGTGAGGGCTCTGTGGTATATAATGGTGTGAAAACATCCCACAGTCCTTAGAATTCATGGCCTGGGGACTTCTGAATCAGAACTGTCCTGGAAAATAGTCAATAATTTTTGAAATTGATGAGGTGGTTTGATAGGTGATAATGTAAAAAGCTATTGTGCATTAGAAATTATTACCAAAAATGTTTTTGAAGGATTTAAAATTTCAGAGAATAAATATGTTTGTTTCCTGGGGATACTTTGGAGTAATTTTACCTCTCCTTCCCCTTCACTTCCATCTGCCAAGTAAAGGGAAGTGCAGAAGTAAAAGGAGAAATTTAGAGTAATATCATAATTTAGGCATATTAAAGAATACCTCAACTTCAGAAAGTTAACTTTCCATAAATGAGAACACAATTTACAGAGAAAGGAGATTTAAAAAAAAGCATATAAAATTAAGCTAAGCCAAATCAGAATCATTTTAATGAGAAGTTTAAATTTTTTTCTGTTTGCAATACCTGCTAACAGTGAGGACAATGTCTCTATTAAAAGAGGATAAGGACTAAATTAAGTATATGCAACACAAAAAATATTGGAGCATGTACGAATCATTATAGTTAAGGCTGGTTGCCTATTGATTTCCACTGGTACGTAATTTAGGTCTAATTTCCCATGGTATCATAATTTTTAGACCTTCAAATCTAGGGACAACTGATAAAACACTGAAGGATTAGATGAAGGCATTCTTGAAATACAGATCTCCTTTTAAAGTCTTTCACAAAAAACTTTTCCCTCTCCTTTTAGACAGTGAATAATACTTTCTCATTTGAGAAGACGAAGGTTTTTTAAGCATGGGAGAGAGTATCTATGCATGTCTTTCTGTCTGTATGTCTATCCATTCATTTATGTAAGTCTCCATCACACTCACACTTGGGTGTGAAGCAAAGGAAGGAGGACTGGCAGAGACACTGAGCATGCGGTGGGGGGAGATGCCTTCATTCCCTCACCATTTTGTGGGGACCCCAAAACCACAGTCATAAGAAGAGATCATATGGATTGATGGGGCAGATTGAGGCCCACCAGGAGCATCACTGGGTAAAGAGTGATATTGCTAACAAAGTGGCATTCAAGCACAGTGTTACATTTAAGAATTTAGAGCTAAAACAATCTAAGCTGCATTTAGACATAGATTTCTGAATTAGTCCCTGCCTGGAGTAGCAGCAGGGTTCAGGAGAGAATGACCCACTCAGTTGTGTATTTGTCTTTTGGAAGTGGGAAGCATGCAAAAAGGGAGAAAAGTGTCTCAAAGAAAGTCAAGAATTTTAACGGTTAATAGAGAAGGTGTGTATTTATGAAACTTGTCTTCTCCCAAGATTGCAAGGAACGAAACTGTGAAATATGATGGTCTCCCAAGAGTTGGATCTTGATTATTATTTATAAGGAGTCCCCACAAACTGCTTTAACAGTATTTTAATTTAGTGCACTTAGTGCTTTCACAGTTATTGTAAGGAAAGAGAGGTTTTATGACCTAGCTGAATGTGCACTGGGATCCATATTACTGACAGAATAGAGGAAACTCGGTGCCTTTCTTTAGAGGCAGCCCTGCTTGGTACACATATAAGCTGTATACAGATAGGCCTTCCGAGTCTCCCATGTGATCTGATGAGAACAACCCACTTCTCTTGGTAAGGAATCCTGTAAATTGGGTAGAAAAAAAAAATCTTTGTACAAAACTGAGACTTTTGGTTCTTTTCTCATCTTGCTTCACTTGGCCTAGAAGAGGCAAGTAGGCTCACACTTTATCTGCCCTGGAAGTAGCTGCTTTCTGTGCAGCATCCTTGTCCTAGCAGAATTTAGCTGGCCACAGCTACTGGGAGAGAGTAACAGCATGAAGTTCAAGGGTGTGTGTTATGGAGGAGCACAAACTGAAGACTTTAGTGATACCTTTGACTGTAAAATCTGCAGCAAACTAAGAACTTCCGGAAAGAAGTTTCTCTTGACCTGAGGGCATATTTATCCAGTGTATTTGTTGTGAGATGTCTCTTACTAGAGGCTGTGTATTCCACAAGAAAGAGCTCATCCCAGGCACGTGCTGTGGTGGACAGACAGAAGTCTCTTTTCCAGTCTAAGTGAGATCACTTCACCTGAAGCTTCTGTGACTGTGCTTCTAGCACTCCCTTAATTTCCCAATTGTCTTCAGCAAATCAAATAGCAAATAACCCACTGAGACAATAGGCCATGCTGTAGTCCTATTGCTCATCTATGTGACACTGCAAAGACAGTAGCCGTGCCCTCACCACCATTACTGGTTGCTGGGGTCACCAAAAGACCCATTTTACCCGGTTGTTTCTGGATATGTCCTTCCCATCTTATAAAAATTCAGAGGCACTTATGCCCTGTGATAGCGCCAGAAAACATTATCTTCTTGATATATGGAAAGCTGTAACTGCTTTTAACTTCTCCAGCCTGCTTTCAAAAGCTAGCAGCTTGGGGCCCATTACAGGACTGTACCGATGGACTATGGAAACTCAAGATGAAGAACTTCCAAGGTAATTCAGCTTTGCCAAACAATACAATTGCTTACAATCAAGTTTTGTCAGTCTGCTATCACCTTCACAGTATGAAGACCAGGCCTCAGCTATGGAGAAAGTGTAACTATTTGTAGCCTCAGGCTTCTAGGAAGAATGGAGATAACCTGCAGAGTCACTGTCAAATGGAGAAAAGGATTTCCTCAGTGCAGTGATAGAGATGTACAGCAAGTTTCAGCAATCTAATTAGTTTCTTGATCAGAGGAAGACAACTCTTCAAGGCAAATGAAAAGGTCATTGCAAATCCCAGAGAAGTATTCATGTATTTTGTCATATTTGCTGACAGATATTTAAATATAACCACTCACTTTTCCTGCAGACATTGTCAGCAGACGCCAGACAGCTGACAAGCAGGAATGAATTTGTATCACTGCCCTCAAATATCAACAATGAGGAAGTGGATAAAACTACTAAGTGTACTTTTTGTGCTGCTGTGAGATAGGTCTGGGTCAGCATACACTTAACAAGTCTTGGTGATGCATAGAGGACATAGTGACTTGTCTGAAGATGGTTTAGCCCAGTGAACAATATTAGCAGAGGAAAGGAAGGCTGTTTTTTCACTGAGACACTATGAGAGGATATAGAAGACTGGGAGTCTTTCAGAGACTTTTTGTATGACCTTAGTAAAGTCTTTTAACGCGTTTCAGTACTGAAACCCAACCACATATTAACTGCAAGACTGACTACAGATACTGCTGATTAGGGGGGTTTACTCTCTTTCAGTTCTCTGTCTGTAAAACAGGGACAAAGGAACTTCCTTGCCCCACCCTTTAGTTATCACTTCTTTTAACTGTAAAAGCTTCAAGGTAAGGATAGGTCTGGATGCAATTATGATGTGAACAGACATATTCACATTATAGCACATGATCCTGAATACAAAAGATCTTAACAGAAGAACGAAGGCACCATGAACAAAGAAATAACATTTTTTTGTTGCATGTGTTAAATGTATAACTAGATTCCAGTATTAATATTTTTATAGGAAGACTAGAAAAAGTACTAGCTTCCTCCCAGCATGGTATCTCATTCCTCCAAAGAACCTGACCCTCTTCCATGATCAGGAATATTATGCATCTCCATTTCATGGTGTCATGCTTCCAGCACCCTTAACAGTGAAAAACATGTGTGCTGATGACAGGCTGCATGGACACTTCTCAGAGTATGGAACAGGAATATAGAGTCCTCCTAAAAATGTTTGTTCATACAGACTGTGAACAAGAGATTTCTGGCTGGGAAAAAGACTTCAGCAATGAAGTTATGAGCTTGGAGAGAGAGTAGGGGATTTTACTTAAATAGACTTGTATAGTGCAGACAGGTCTTTGTCTGCAGTCAGAGACCTGGCGAATCAAATCTCATGCTTCATAGTATTAGATGATTAATGCATAAATCAGAAAGGAAAGAATCTCTCACTGTTCATTCACTAATTAGGTAGAAACGTGAGTTTTAAAGTATAAGTTACTTTCCTTTGATTGGGAAAGTGATGGAAGCAGGATGCATAGCATATCCTGTATTCCTGAAGGAATATTCTTATACTGCATTAATGGCATGCACGTGTTAAAATCATAAATATGTAACGTGATGGGTGCTTTTACAAGCTTAAGTGTATCACCCACTGATCATCTCAAAACCAAAGGCAAGATTTTACTTTACATTGAGTTCCATGTCCTTCTAGCATGTAAATGTGCAAAATCGATGTGTGAAACATCTTTAGATGTTCAAGAAAAAAAGAAAAAGACAGACATGAAGACAAAGTCAAAGAACACAAATGTTCCCTAGGAAGCAGTGAGACTTTTTTTTCCTTTGCTTCTCCAACTCCCGCATACACAAAAAAAAATATGAAATTCTCAAAAGGAAGGGTTGAGTGTTAGTATTTATATCCTTTTGAATAAATCTTCAGACAGAATAAAACTTATAAGTCTGACCCATTTTAGGCTCCAAGTAGGCCAATAAATTTAATTAATTTAATTAGGGAAGCACAGAGATGGTAACCCCTCCTACCCAACAGCGTAAGCATTGTTCAATCTGATGGCTATGTGTAAGTCAAGTGGTGCATTTGTGTCATTCACATTGTGTCTGTCTCAGCTTCTAGTACCAGTTCATAAGGATGAACTGCCACTTGCATTATTTTGCAAGGTGCACCTCATGAAAAAATAATAAATCATTGCTTGGGCCAAATTGGGAGCCGAAGAGAACAACACATTCAGTGTTGTTCCTTGCATAATTTTTATGTCTGTGTACATATAAACTATGTTCTATCCATACACACTGCCTATCCATAGGCATGGATGACAGCTTTTGTAGCCTTTACAAATGTTCAAGTAGAAAAAAGTGGGTTTGAATGGATATTGAAGTTTGGGTACATCACACCAAACTGGGATGGCTGAATTACAAATCTGAAAGATAGGAATATCAAGAGGGAACAACTTTCTAAAGATGTGATTCTTCTCCCACTTATTCTCTCTTTCACTGGATTTCCTACTCTATGACTATGCAAACTCTAATGTCTTGTGAATAAATTCAGCTTAAGAAATTGGCAGAAAACTAAGCTGAGGACAGGGCAAGTAGTCTTTTCTAAAATAATTTTTCACCTGATCAGTGCTTAACTGATTCACAGCAGTCACTCGAATGCTTGTAGAGATGTAGAGACAAGGACCATACGTGGAATAGAAGTCAGAAGCCAGAGTTCAGAGGAAGGTGGGAACTGCCTTTTATAGTGAAAGTGCTGGCTTCTCCCAACTTGAATTGACATGGTAGGTAGAGCATTGGCCAGCTCACCTTAGGTCCTACAGGGCATAACATGATGTTTTGCCAATTATCAGGCCTAGCATAAAGGACACAGCCAGCATAAAGATGAACCAATAACCAAATTGTATTTCATACAAAAGGGTCAGTACATGGGTGAACCCTGGGGGTACAAACAAGTCAGTCAGATTATACATAATCAACATCAACCCCACTGACCCCAACAACACCACCACACAACCAACAAGGGGTGGAATAAATGGTGAAACGCAGTCTCCCATAGAAGGGACAGGAGACAACCAAGTCAACAAACCAAACACACAAGACCAAGGAAGCCACACACTGAATCTCTACACAGCCCACGTTTACAAAAGCCAGACCTGACTGGAGCCCAGTCCCAGGGAGGCAGGAGGTCCTTCCCCAACAGGGAACTCTGCACAGGGCATCCACCTCACACACAGACACTGCCCCTGCCTGCAATGGTCCCAGCTTTTATCCCCAAGTGGGACACCTGACCTTGGGTTACTTAATGCAGACACCTGGGGTCATTTACCCAATGGCTCTGTCTGCAAGGCCGGCCGCACCCTGGAGGGAAGCCTAAAGGCAAACTCACCCCCCCTTTGGGAAGGGCTGTGGGAATCACCCATATGTCAACCTTAACTTGGGGCTTGGGGTTGAAACCCCAGCATTTCAGATGGGATGTCATGAATAGCGATACTTTCCCTCTTCTGAGTATACCTGTTTATAGATAGGAAAAAAAGACAGGAAGGCTTTAGAGCCTGTCACCAAGATGTCCACCCTGGAAAGATGATCTGTTTGAAGTGTCTACACTGTTAAACTTAGCTTGACAGGAAATACATCTTTTCATAGGTTAGCTTGCCCCCATCCTCCATTTCTGATCAGAGCCTAACAAGCAAAATACATTTGTAACCTGGTTTTGATAGTCAGTTTCTTACCTGTATGATGTAACATATTTTATTCTTCTGACTTTATAGAGCACATCTGTGTGCACCTTTTGAAGTAGGTGCAATTATTTCACCACTCTATGTATACGGCAACTGAGGGACATAACTATTATTCAGGATGTGAATGTGCTTTCAGAAAGCCCCCCAAGACCCCTCGAGCGTCCTAGGTATTTGCTTTTGCCATAGAAGTGCATTTTCTCTGAATCAAATAACCAAAGAAGTTAGTCTCTTTTTATTAACATACCTGCAGAAAAACTCCTGAAAGAAGGAATATTTTCTCGTAAGTCAACTTGCTTGGATATAAATTATATGAATTGAATAAAAATTCTGAACTCTACAGGAAGAAAAATCATGTCCATTTATGATTTCTCATCCTGATATTTCTCATGCAAAAACTAGCACAAACTAGATTAAAAAAAATCATAATTCATTAGTACCATAAACTGAATAATTTAAAAATATAAACCTTCAGATATAATTTGAATATGAACTATTATTGCCATTTTGGTTGATCTTTAATGTGTGAACATAGGAAAAGAGAACATTAAGGAGTTTGTTCTTTTTAGAAGATTGTGCTACTTAGGAAGCAGCATGTGGTTAAGCGTTTTGATGGTGGTTTGTTACTTTTTGACCATTACTTGCAAATTATACTTCATTGTGCCTGATGCAGGGTAATGATGGTGTGTGTTTTATACCAGAGAAGATAGGGTCAAATGTGTTCCTGTTCCCAGGGATAGAACTGTTCTACTCAGGATATAGAAGGTAATAGCCAATCCTTTCACTAGTAAGAAGGATAAATAATATATGGACTAGGTCCCAGATCTGACCTCAGTATTATGTAAATCTATTGACTTTAACAGATGAGGAGCTGGAATGAGCTCACCACGTACCTGAAATACTGCTATGGTACTGAATTACAGGGGAGCTCGTCCTGACAAGAAGGACAAGCAGCTGCTCAGAACATTATACTGGGTATGATCAACATGCTTGGGAGTAGAAGAAAATTGCCATTCATTTCAATTCAGTCCTCCTAAATCAGGTAGAGATTTGATTTCAGTGGTCATTGTTGGTAGTTTAAAAAGGGAAGGCAAATGTGACAATGGGATAGATAAATTTCATAGTCATTATTTTTGCAGGAAAAGTGTTTAATTTAGTTTCCAGCTAAATAAAGTCACACATCTCTTAGCCTTAATTTCTAACAATGGACTCAGGTTTTAGAGAACAGCTTCCCATCTTCAGAGTGAAAATGATACCTGTACAAATAACTGACTTTCAGATTGAGAAGATGAATAAAATTGAAGAAAAGAAGATTTATATTTTCTGGTCAACTAGAAACACTATTTTTGTGGGCTTTTAAAAATTTGTCTTGAATGAAAAGGTTGTATGAATGTATGTGTCTATATATATAGAGAGAGTTGGGCTAAGAGCTTTCTTAGACTGGAGATAAGTTTTTTATACCCTTTTCTTTTTGGTATTAAAATCAAAGGAAACAAAGTGAAAGTATAATGTCAAAAAATACTAGTCTAAACAGAAAAAAAAATGTTAAATGAACAGAAATGTCTTGACTTCTTTCAGATGTCCCCTTTGAAGTATTTACTTTTTCAAATGAAGCAACTCATTGAAATTAAATTTAACCTGCTAACCTCTACTTTTTACTTCTATTTGAATTTTCAGGCAAAAAGAATTATTCTAAAAGTGGTGTCCACTTGGACTGTCTTAACCTTACTAGCTCTAGTGTTGTCCCCAAACCAGGATTCTTCACCTGGTGTGCAAAGAGCCAGTTAACATGTAGAGTTAACATATTTGTATTTGTTACAGTTCTGGGCAGAAAAGGATGTTAGACATCCAAAGTGGCCAGCACACCAAATTACAAAAACACATCATATTTATTTGATTCTGAACACAAAACCATGCACCTCTATACATAACTATTGGTTACTATTTGATCACAATATCATCTGTTGGCTAGTTTCATTCCTCTCTTTCATACAAAGTCACAGTATCTACCTAGTAATGTATGCATGCTCAAAGAGTGAGAGGCTTCATAAAGGGGTGTATGATTTCAGCTATAGAGGTGTGGTTTTCATGTTATAACAAGATAAATTCATCTAAAGGACACAAAAATAGAGACTTTCCACAGCATGGTTTCAGGGCACCATTCTGTTGGTCATAAATCTTAACAATACAGTAGTTCTACCTTAGAACTAAGCAACCATAGATTTGTTCGTAGCAATAGCAATTCTGGTTACAAAACAAAACTTGGATTCTGAGCTGCAGATCATATGAGAAACATTGCCTTTTTGTCTCTTGCTAAATTTTTGCCCTTTTAACCTTTCACAACACTAGGAAGGTTTCTCCCATTCACTTTAATTATAAAAGGTCCTCCCTTGGTTTTTGAGTGGTAACTGCAAAGCTAACAACTCACTCACTACCCTTGTCCTAGGTGCGCTTAGGAAATTTTTTCTATTCTCTAACATTTATTTGTCCTCAGCAATGCTCAGCCGTATCTTCAGACATTCATGCATATGCGTGCCTCTGCAGTAAGAAGCAAGGCAAAAGCCTGACTTCATACAACATAGGGCTCTTCTTATTCCCATTTTTGCTGCACTCATCTCTATGGGCATCTAAGCACAGCTCCAGTTCATTTGTTAATCAATGAATGTCCAAATACGTGTAAGCTGATAAAATGTAATGTGTTTCCCTCTCTTAATGGAACCATGACTGTAATGTCACAGTCCTATGGTTTCTTCCCCTAGTGCCAGTCCTTAAAACTTTCCAGTTAAAAGAGATGATTTACACTTCATTGCTACTGAAGACATGTTTTGTGTGAAACAATATATTCAACATATTTCACAGTCAAAATGACAAAAGAAGGTTGTGGAGGCCAGAAGGGAAGCAGCATTTCTCTGTTTTTGGGATCCTCTTCTGCAATGATGCACATCACAGGAAATTGTCTGTTATGTGTGAGCTGAATCCTACAGTCCTGATGGATCAAGGAACAACTAATACTACTGGACCCTGCATAGCTGCTTCAACAGCCTTCACAGCCCAGATTTTTAGAGCTATTTAGCTATGTAATGATGCAGGTAGATGCCTAGAGATTCTCTAAAACACCTAAGCAGATTAGGTCCTTAACACTTAGCTGCTGCAGCAGGGCCAGAATTTCACTCAATGTCTTCCAGGTGAAACTATGCCAGATGTGGGAATGAGAGATTTTTCAAAATAGAATTGCTGTACTTTGAACGTCATTGCCAAGCTGTTTCAAATTTCCTACACGTACTGTGCTGGCTTGAGAGCATAGGCATTTACTTCTGCTGCAGAGTAAGTTATGAACACCATAGTTTATCCAGGCAACATTTTTGAGATGTGTTTTGCCAGTTATTAGGTCTAGCATAAAGGACACAGCCAGCATAAAGATGAACCAATAACCAAATTGTATTTCATACAAAAGGGTCAGTACATGGGTGAGCACTGGGGGTACAAACAAATCAGTCAGATTATACATAATTGACATCAATCCCACTGACCCCAACAACAACACCACACAACCAACAATGGGTGGAATAAAGGGTGAAATGCAGTCTCCCATAGAAGGGACAAGAAACAACCCAGTCAACAAGCCAAACACATAACACCAAGGAAGCCACATACTGAATCTCTACACAGCCCACGCTTACAAAAGCCAGACCTGACTGGAGCCCAGTCCCAGGGAGGCAGGAGGTCCTTCCCCAACAGGGAACTCCGCACAGGGCATCCCCCTCACACACAGACACTGCCCCTGCCTGCAATGGTCCCAGCTTTTATCCCCAAGTGGGACACCTGACCTTGGGTTACTTAATGCAGACACCTGGGGTCATTTACCCAATGGCTCTGTCTGCAAGGCCGGCCGCACCCTGGAGGGAAGCCTAAAGGCAAACTCACCCCCCTTTGGGAAGGGCTGTGGGAATCACCCAGATGTCAACCTTAACTTGGGGCTTGGGGTTGAAACCCCAGCATTTCAAGGTGGAAGAAGGGGATTTATGTTTAAATGGAAAAAGAAAACCAATTTAACAGGTCAAAGAGTATGTGGCATTTAAAATATATAAAAATGGGGGAGATGGATTGTTTGGTTGCTTTTCTTTAAATATCTGTATTTTGCTTTATTCATGGCTCAGAATTGAATCTATTGAATCTGAGGTTAATCTAAAGTGATATTTGTTTTCATTTTAAGTCAGGAATGCAAAACAAAATCTTTCTAGGCAGAGCAGCCCAGTGTGTTTCTGTTTGAGTCCTGGTGGACTATATACATTTCAAAACAAAATTAAAGTAAATTTCAAAGCTCAACAGAATTCTAAATGTAGGAACTAGCATGTTTTTTTCCCCCAGAAAACACAAAAAAAAGCTCAAAGCTAGTTAACAGTCTGAAGGATATTTTTGCCTGATTCTTTTTGTTAGAGATAGTGTCAGGAATATTCTCCTAGGAAGCTGTGTAACACAACATACAAACATTTTGAGTAGGAGCTAAAGAAACATTTTGTAGATCTCGAGCTGCAGAGGGAGTTCAGGTGCTCATTTAAAGATTATTGGCAACGTGAGGGCCCAGATTTCTCCTTACCTGATGAATCCTAATTACTTTATAAGAGAGCAATGGACTAAATTAGCCTCTGGAGGTACCTACCTCTCTTCATTACTTCTAGGAGGAGTGTAAGGTGAATAAGCTCAAGAGTCTCCTGGGTATTAAGCAGAATTTTCTTAAGTGAATCATCATGCTGCATCTTCCTTTTTTTTCCCCAATTACTTGTATGTACACATGCTGAGGACACTGGGTTTATCTGGTTTGGAGAGGAGGCTGACTTCTGCTTTCTACAGCTTCCTGAAGAAGGAGGGAGAGGGAGGTGCTGATCTCTTTTCCCTGGTATCCAGTGACAGCACATGTGGGAATGGTTCAAAACTGTGCCAGGGGAAGTTCAGACTTGACATTAGGAAACATTTCTTTACCAACAGGATAATAAAACACTGGAACAGTGTTCCCAGAGAGGCTGTTAATGTCCCAAGGCTGTTAGTGTTTAAGAGGCATTTGGACAATGCTTTAACTTTTGGTCAGCCCTGAATTGTTTAGGTAGATGGACTAGATGAGCGTTGTAGGTCCCTTTCAGCTGAAATATTCCATTCCATGCCGTATACATGTATGTATAATCCACCCTGTGACTAGCTCTGCAGAGCTTTCAAGGTAGAGTGAGGATCTTTTTTCTTGTCCCTGGAAGTCCCAGCTGCTCTACATAGGTAACTTTGCCTGGCTTATAGATATCTATTTGATTTATTTCCACCTGATTCATGCACCTTTCATTGAAACCTTATTGGGTTTGGTCAAATGTCATACACAAACTTTTAAATGTGATCAAAGTTGATTGAATGGACTCTCTTTCTCCCTCTGCCCTTATGCTAACTATTCCAGAACTGAAATATTGCAGATTTTCCAAGAGGAGTGAAAACCTTTAGCCAGGGGATTTGTGCCAATGAGAACAGGACTTGTTCTCATCTGCAGATGACAACTCTGCACAGAAATTGAGTACTACACAATCAAAAAGAGAACAGTGACATTCATGGCAGATATCTTTTCAAGGCTCTTGGTTTGAAGAACCTCCTGTGCATTAACCTTATATATGGCTTGTGACACTAGGCTGGTATATAGAGTGTTAAAGGTGACATGAGAAAGAATACTTGTCCTTCTAAAGATTTCTGTAACTTTGGTAGTAGATTCAGCTGTGATATCTCTGAAGACCTTAGTTATGGTTTTGTCATTTCCAGTGGCAAAGAAAGGAGGAACCCTTTAGTGAGATGTGGCTGTGTTCAAATCTCTACACTTGTCAGGTACCTTTTAGGATGCAAATCAACAATGATTTAGTTAAATTCAGTTCTGCTCTTTTTTCTCTCTATTTCTTGAAGTATATATAAAACCCTCCAGATACAAGCATTCTCTCTCACTCACAAACACAGAGTCAAGTTTTGCTTAAAAAAGTCCAACAACAAAAAAAAAAACCACTTTAATACTGAGCAGTCAGAAAGAAAAATCTGCTTGTCTACTTACTGAAAAAAACAGAAAAGTATAGATTTAATTTGAAGCTAAAATATGTATATATGCACACACACACACATACACTGGTGTTTCTTTAAACATGGATAGGAGAAGAGGTCTGTCAAGACAGGTACAGTTATGGTATTCACATACAGATATGATATTTAAAGTCAGTTACTGAAGGTAAAGAAAGGTCATCTTACAAGTGAGCAGCATGTAATTACAGGAGAACCGAAAGGGTCAGGGTTGCCCCTGCTACCACTTCTGAGACATGTAGTTTTGCTTTCTCCATCATCCACTAACTACAGACATGCCCTGTGAATTTACCTGGAATTTAAGAGACCCTACTGAAATATATCATTTTGCTCCAGCTCTTTCATATACTTTCAGGCAAGTTACTAAGGCCACTCATTGTTTAAATCTTGATGGATTTTTCCTCCATTTCAGTGAAGCAGGGGATTGACAGCTCCCTGCCAGGAGTTATGGTCTCTGTCATCGTATCAGCAGAAAGAAATGCATGCCTGCTCCTGTTGATTGTTCAGTATTTTAGTGTATACATCAGCCTGTGAGCTGCAGCAGAAGAGGAGGGGAAATTGTGGTAGACTGCTAGTGATACAGAAATCTCCAGATAGGACAGGGAGGACTGCTGGAAAAGATAACATCTGAAATATCCACAAGTTTTACCAGAAGAAAGATCCTTTCTTCCCCTCCTTTTTTTGAAACAAGGAACATTACCTCACAAGCACATTATGAAGATAAGTACTTCAAAAATTTTGTAATACTCAGCTCTACTCTTAATGGGCAATACAGGAGTTCCTCAGAAACATCAATCCAACCAGCAATTTTGCCCTCTGACGAGGAAAGATTTTCACTTTCCAAAGGTCTACCTACAAAGGCAATCACCAAGATTTTAAATATCCTGTCCAGATAGAACTAGATTTATCCATTATTAGTCATGGCAGAGCATAGTCAAACTAACGTTCACAGACATTTTTCAGTGATTGTCATTCATCAACACTTCCACCTTCAAGCCAGCTCTTAACGCCGCTTGGTGTCAACTGGACATGGTAGGATCTGACAGCTGAAAATCATCACTCCTGACAAAAAGTATTTCTGTCTTGCGAACACTGAAGTTTTAGTTTACCTAACAACACTGAAAGAAGAATTAGTGCTACCCATTGGAGTCATAAGTGTCAGCAGTGGCAGTTCAGTGGGGAAAATAATCTCAGGCATTGCTGTTCACTCACTCATAATAAAAGCTACATTCAATGCAATTGTAGTGCTGCACAGAATGCAACTCCCTGGTACCATTACATTTTATCTCCAGGAATAAAATCATGCCCATTAGGCCTTCAAGAACTCGAAGATGATAGTAGGGAGATAAGCAAGGAGTAGGAATACTTCATTTTTAATTGCTAGATCATTACCTGTGAGAACCCTAATGGCTGAGATGAGGGCTCTCCTATTGATTTCAGTATTTATAGCCTCTTTTAGTTTTGGAGAGGGATTTAAAGTTGCTCCTATTTTTGCATAGATACCACAAAAATAGATAGTGATTTATATTGATAAGTAGAAGGTGATATACTCCGAGAGCAAGGGGTTATTCAGGAAGTGGTTGTTGGTAGATAGAAGGCCACTTTCCTAAAGGAGTAGCTGACTTGAGTTTTCATTCTTTCTCTCACTCTGCCTGTCAGCTTTATTTACCTGTCTTCTTGATGTTCAACCTTTTTTTTTTTTTTTTTTTTTTTTTTTTCTCAGAAAACCTGAGATTCCTTGGGCAGAGAGATACCAGAAGTGAGAGACCTCTTTTACTTCTTGCCTTTGTGATTGGACACATCTGGTATGACTTGGTACTGTTGTAGGGGACAAGAATTAGGGCCCCTGAATCACAGCAGCAGGTTAATAACATAGACTGACATCAGTGACGAAGCTAGCAACATGGAGGTTTAAAGTCAAGCCTACAAATTTATTGCTTTGGCTTTTCAGGAAAAATGTGGGTATTTGAGATCTTGGAAAAATCATCTCACAAAGACATTCCAGTAGCTGTCACAGTAAGAAAAGATGAGATTTCCTCAGGTAGATCCTGGGAAAGCACATGGCAAGTTTCCCAAGTAATATCTGATCACACTAGGAAGGGAAGCATTAGCCAGATCTAATGCAAATATACAGATCAGAATTTGAGAAGGATGCCTGTGTTAGTAGGTTTTGCATTTACAGAGAGCATCAGGTGCTATTTAACGGGCAGCATGTCTCAGCCTGATCTGAGATCCTAGCCCAAGGCAGTCTGGCTGCAGATAGCTTGTGTCTGTGAGTAACACAAAAGGATTTGTTGTGTTTGTGGGAGGTTTTTTTGGTGGTGTTTTTTTGTTTTTGTTTTTTTTTTTTTCTTTTTGTTTTTTTTTAAAAAAAGCGCAAGAGCCTTGGTAAAACAGTTTCAAAGGGGTTTAGCAATAACAGCAATGGAATATGAGAAACAAAAGCTAGATTTTTTGCTGAAGTGATCCTTAATAGAAAGATTATGCTTCTTGCTGCTTTGAAAGAAAACATGCAGGAGAAAACATAGGAAAGAAAAAGAGCATTTGTCCTTTTTCCATTGCAGCTTAATAGCCACAGCACTAAGTGGCTTAATCACTATAAGCTGCTGATGTTCTTTTCATTTTCCCCGCAGGCAGCCTCTTCCCATGGTGTGCCTGTATCAGATGGGGAATTAGGTGCCACTTGCTGCCAGTGCTGTAGAGTGAATGAATGACCACTGAACTGTTGCACGTTCTGTTTGACTGACATCCCATGATGCTCAAAGCTTTCAAAGAAAAGGAGGAACTAGTCCCAGCCTGCATCATTGCCAATATTGTTAAAAAGAATAAGATTTTTTCCAACAAAGATAACAATGGGGTTCAGCTGGGCAAGCTTTAGGAAACAGGAATATTATAGGAAATGGAATAAGGTAACTGTGATTCTCACCTGTGCTGGAGGGTGAAATGCTGGGGTTTCAACCCCAAGTTAAGGTTGACATATGGGTGATTCCCACAGCCCTTCCCAAAGGGGGGTGAGTTTGCCTTTAGGCTTCCCTCCAGGGTGCGGCCGGCCTTGCAGACAGAGCCATTGGGTAAATGACCCCAGGTGTCTGCATTAAGTAACCCAAGGTCAGGTGTCCCACTTGGGGATAAAAGCTGGGACCATTGCAGGCAGGGGCAGTGTCTGTCTGTGAGGGGGATGCCCTGTGCAGAGTTCCCTGTTGGGGAAGGACCTCCTGCCTCCCTGGGACTGGGCTCCAGTCAGGTCTGGCTTTTGTAAGCGTGGGCTGTGTAGAGATTCAGTATGTGGCTTCCTTGGTGTTATGTGTTTGGCTTGTTGACTGGGTTGTTTCTTGTCCCTTCTATGGGAGACTGCATTTTACCATTTATTCCACCCCTTGTTGGTTGTGTGGTGGTGTTGTTGGGGTCAGTGGGATTGATGTTGATTATGTATAATCTGACTTGTTTGTACCCCCAGGGTTCACCCATGTACTGACCCTTTTGTATGAAATACAATTTGGTTATTGGTTCATCTTTATGCTGGCTGTGTCCTTTATGCTCGGCCTGATAACTGGCAAAACAGAGGGTCTTACTGAATCCTAGGGAGAGCTGAGCTACTAGAATTTTGGATCAGGAGGAAAAATCAAGGTGTCTCAATAGAGGTGCATGTAGCTGTAGTTCTTCCCCTGAAAAACAGTGAAAGTGCTCAGTGTGGAAGGGACTTAAATTTGTAATTTTCAAAATGAAAAAATTCCCTTGCAGAGGATACAGGATTTCTGAGTTGACATGATTGGCTGGACCAAAACCGAAATAAAATATTTTGTTTTCCTCTTTTTCTTTCAGTTCAGCTATGCCTAAATTATCAACTACTTGGATTGGTGCATTGCCCTACAGGAAGTGCATGCCTTCTACTCTCAGTCTTTTTTGTGTCGACCACCACTGTTGAACCATGTTTCTCATAGAGCACATGGCTCCCTTCTCAGCATCAAATGCCACAGAGGTCCTGGGGAACATAGGTGTGATGTAAAGAAGTTAAAAATTTGCAAAATGGACAACCATGACTGGTCTGTTCTAATATCATGACAATGAGAATAGATAGTTCTTAAAATTATTTTCTGTAAGTACATTCCTTAAAGCTAGCTATTGTTCAAGCAAGGACAGCACCAGGATATAAGATTAAATGGTAACTTGGTAGCTGGTAGGATGAAGGTATAACCTCCAGTTACCCTAGATCATTATAATACTAAGCCCCACACCTCTAGAGGGGGATCTTACATGTAAATATAGGATCACCTTATTATAATGAGATGGATGAATGTTTCAACATGCGTTGAAGAAATAAATATCAGTAACCAATCATGTATTTCCCTATAATCTTTCCATCGTCATTTTATATAAAAGATCCCATTTGCAGGACAGAAGGTGCTGCTGGCTGTGGTAGGTGCCTGCAGAATAGCAACAAAATGCAAATATCTTGACTCAGTGTGTTGATTGACATCTTGCACACTGGGTGAAGAACCCAGATATAGGACAACAGGTTAGTCCAGCCAGGTCCAGGACATGAGACATCTGGAAGACAATCCTAACAAGCAGTGCAGCCAGATGTTGCTCAGTGTCAAAGCAAGCTGCAATGTTTTGAAGAAACCAAATGGCATGGAGACACCAGATTTCCCTATTTGCCTGAAAATATAATTAAAAAAAAAGGATATCTTTGACTTAGCATAAGCAGAAATCAAACATGAAAATATCAGCAGATCTTGCAAAGCAGAAATTCCAGTTCCTGACAAGCTGTAAAAAGTACTGTAAACATGAGCAAAACTACTTTCCTTTACAAGAGTTTGTAGTCGTACCTGATTTGTTGGGAGTAGTGGGTGTGCCAAATCCTCTTTGCCAATGCAAGGTATTAATTAAGCCGCAGGAGGCGCAGAACATACAGTCTGTTTATAACTCACATTTCAGATTGTTTCTTCTGTGGATACAGAAGAAGTACCCATTGGGCCTCTTGCCAGAAGGTTTAACTCCAGCCATTTATTCATTATGATACTTGTGTGTGATGACTGCCTATACGGTGGCATCAGCAGTACAAGTTTCAAACCCAGCTGGCTTCTCTCTGACACAAAAGAGACAATTCAATTCCATACAAGGATAAGCTCAAACTCTGTCTTTTTGTTCCGTGGCTTCTTTTTCCAACAAGAAATTCCAATTGGTGCCATTTTTGTGGCAGATGTACATGAAAATGTTAGAAATAAGGAACAGTAGTTAAGGCTTTCTCCCTAATAGCAGAAATCTTGATGCTTTATTCTCCCAGAATACTTGTATGATCTTGAGGAAATCACAATTTCTGTGCCTGTTTTCCCCAGCTTCCACAAAGGGCAATAATGTCTTGGTATTTCAAATGTATGTGGTGATCAGAAATACTTACTCAAAGATGCTCAGAAAGAGGGTGTAGCAAAGGCAGATTTATAGAGAAGTGGTATCTTTGTTTTTAAGCACCCACAAAACCAAAAATTATTAACTGACTTTACAGAACAAGAAAAACTCTGTTTAGCTGTAAAGCTCTGTAAGACAACATTGTGTATACTCTAAATCTCTAAGCTTAATCAAGTAGTTCTCATTTGCTCTGAATGCCATGGAAGTGTCATCTCCCTTAATGAGGGCAGCACTATAATTATATGATATAGAATATCATACAAGACATGTATATATCTACTCAACCTGACTTTGGCCAACATCTTCCAGCATTCAACTAAAGACCCAAACACAATCCATCAGAGCCATTCTAGATATGAGACACAGTGTCACTGGAAATGTTTCTTCATCTTTTACTCACATTATTAGATTCTACAATAGAACCTGCAATTATTAGGTATATTCTATATGGCCCAAGAATTACAAGCAAGAAGCTAATCTGTGTACCATGATGCCCACCACCATTTGCACATACAAATTCTTTTCAACGTTTTATAAGGGCAACAGGGCTTTCACTCTGTTTCAAGAGAAGCTCAGTTCTGGAATCTTGTAAAGCACTGCTTCGCAGTCTGCTGGAGTCTGGGTTCCCCCTCTGTGTGGTCCCTGTAGCACACCTAAGATTAGAAACCTACCATTAGCGAGAGACATTTATGAGGATGTGCAAATCTAAAATTTGAAAAACCTCTATAATAAATGAGTGTGGATAAGCCAGAATCAGAGCTGAAGGTTTTTAACTGCTTCATTCCCACTTCACACAGGATAATGAAACAGTGTGTTAAAAGGAAATCTTGACATCATTGTTTATTTAACCATTTTCAGAAATAGGTTTCCTGTGATGATAGTGAAGAACAATGTATTACAATTTTCCATTTTCATTATCGGTAGCTGTTGTTTGATGTTGCTGCAAGTATGGGGGTTAAGGTTCAAGAATCTCATGTGTATGGTAGAAGTGTGGAAGAAGGAAGTGAAAAGGCAACAGCAGTAGGTGATCAGATCAGAAATCACTGTCAAGGCCCAAGTGATACGAAGTTTGGGCAGGGAAGAAGGGGTAAGAGATAAGATATAAGCCAGGGTAGAGTTATGCAGCAGTCTGAATGTCAAGAAGAGAAATTGTTGTCATGGGTTTTTTTCCTCTGGCAGAACCAGAGCCACAACTGAAACAAATGAAGTGAAATGCTCAAATCATAAAGTATCTCCTGCTTGCTGCCATGATTGAGATGAGAGTGGAAGAAACAGAGATGGGAGGTATTCCAGGTGAAGACTGAGGTTTTCTAGATCATAAAGCAATGGTGATAAAAGACAAACCAGACTGAGATGACTGATAAACTGTCTCTTCCATGCTAACCCTATTTTTTTTTTCAGCTAATGAACATGAGGATTAATAGACAGAAATATAAAATTCACAGTTATATGTGGGATTGTCAGTGTTTGCAGCAAGTCTGCCTACCTTATGTCACTGATGACATTCTTCCTTCCCTAGAAAATATAAGCAGTTAGCTAAGTTAAAAGTGATTCCACTGAGGCTGGGTATTCATTATGCCAGAGACTTTATACCAAGGACTTTTTCTGAAGAAAAAAAACAGACAAAAAATAGTAGATGAAAACTGGAAGGACCACAATTATTTGTGAAATTGTTCCAAATTTGGCAGAGAGCATCGGCAGTTCTCCTGCACTGAAAAAAAAAGTCTGTGGATATTTTTGTTTTAAAAATTAAAACTATATTACTTCACTATAGTTAAAGTGAAAAATAGTATTCTAAATGCTAAAATTATCGCATTCGGAGATTTTTAAAAGAAAATGCTATGAGTGGTTTTTTTTGTTTTGTTTTTTTTTAATAAAAACTTGGTAACATGGAATATATTAAACTGTATTTTTTAAAAAAGAAAAAAATATTTGGTAAAAGCCCAAACCAAATGAAACACTTTGTTTGGGACTGAATAGCTTTTATGAAAAATGAAGAAGAGAAAGAAGATATCTCCATATTTTTTTTTAATGTATAGCATTTTTTTTTCCTGATTTATTAAGTTAACCACTGAATAAAAGATCTGCTCTTCATGCTGATATAGTTGTGATCTATACAGGGTTACATGAAGGTAATTGTAATACATTGATCTTACAGATCGAAAATTAAAGCACAGAGAGAACAGAAGACTTTCTAAGATTCCATATGAAGGAAGATTACCTAAACAATACCCTTATTTTACCTGTACTCCATGGAGAACAGTGAATGGGCTCTCAGATTACCATATACCAATACGTTCCTTCTTTGTGTAAAATAAGACTTGCCTGACTAGAAATAATTTGCCCAGCATTTCAAGGTATGGGTTCCACATCCCAAGACCCCATTTTTGGTGACAAGGGCAAGCACATGTGGATAAGACAGCCCCAAATTCATCATTATCTGTTGCAGTCACTGAAGGTGAAATTTTCAGACTTGTTTTTTTCCCAGTGCACCTCTGAAGTCCTTATCTTGCAATACATCAGAGAGGTTGCCCTGGGAACGGTGTGAACATTTCTTCCAGCACAATGCAAATGAATCTCTTTGAGAGCCTGATGTTTCCTAAGGGGTGTGTTGCCTAGAAATCATTTATTTGCAGAAATGGTCCAGTTTCTTTCCTTATGTCCATCTAATATACTCAAAAGTTGGTCTTTCCATTACTGTTGTTATAGCTATAAGAAACTCAAGGTTAACAGCAAATAAGAGATGGGGTTTTGTTCTAAGGATTGATCCCATCTCCATTAACTCAATGACATGACGACTAATATTGTGAGACACCAAGCTCCTTCAGTCCTGCAACCTTCAGTGCCAAGGGAATAGCTCATGAGTTCATGAGAGTGTTTATACACTGAAGGCAGTGAAGCACAACACTGAAGTCAATGTGCAGTTGAGAAGGGAAGTTTAAATGCCAAATTACAACTGAATTCAAAAGGAAATGGGAATGTTCTGTACGTCACTTGCTGCAGGTCTACACCTTCCTGAAGCCAGCATTGATTTCTGAAGAAGATTGGCCAACTTGAGGCATAAGCAGAGTAGCTAGTTGCTAATAAGCAACAGAACTGGGATGGGAACAAGACAGTTCTGCATGGTACCATCCTAACATGGGTACGGATGACACCAAATAGCAACGGGCATTCAAGGCCTTGCTGATTTTAAAGGTAATCTGACTGCTGCTGCCTCTGCTTTCTCAAAACACATGGGGAGAATGGCTGACACAAAGAGTGAGTGCTGAAGTGAACTGGCCTGAGAATGAGAACAGAACTGAATTGTGCTTACATTGCTGAAGCTTTTATGTTGGTACACTTTTGAGGACAGAATACAACACTGGACTCTGGTTAGATAGTGGTGCTTTTGTTGCCTGCCAGGACTCTGGAAACTTAATATCAGCTTCTTAGTCTGAAAAGCTTCTGCTACTCTGGGACCAGTAACTCAATGTCTATTCAGACTGTCAGAAGCGGATGTATTGTCCTTACTCACAATCACATTTGTACTGTGAGCATCAACACAGTGAAGGCTGTGAGTGCTCACATGTAGGATGGCTGTTTCACTGCCAGTAGAGACAGGCCTGACTGCTGTTGCAGTCAGTGGAGATTTTCCCTTATTACACAACAGGAACTGTAGTGAGTCTACATTTTAGCTTTTATTTTGTCATTAATTCAGTAGCTTGTAATGACCAGTGTAAAATCTTTCAAATCATTAATAGACCACTGCAGGGGAGGACCATCTTTACAATTCCAGAGAATCGTGACCTTCCTGTGCTAAGATCAAGATCTTATTTAACTGGGATTTCAAGCCCTTTTTACAGAAATGGCTAGGCAATTACTCCCTGGCTCCTGTCTTTTCTGTATAGAGGGAACTTTGGCTTTCTGAAGTACCAATTAAAAAGCCCCACAACTCTCTCTTTGAATTGCTTCATTGCTTCTGTTAATTGTCTCGTTTGAGTCTCTGCCAGAGTGAATGAAAGTACCTTGTTACAGAGTTGTGAACCTGCAATCAACTTTGAAAACTTCCACTTTAGGTTTTGGGGTTTTTTTAACTTTAAGTGGAAAGAAAAAAAAATAGAAAAATGTATTAGGTGTTTCCTAAATCAAAATCTTTAATAACATGTTAATCTAAGTTATTATAGATTTTGAAAAGCAGTTATAGACAGCTGAAATTTTCTTATGGTTTACTGTCAAATATGCAAGAGAGTGTTTGGAAAGTCTGTAAGCACTGTAATCATGGATAAAATATATTCTGCAACGGGACTCTAAATTTGCAGTAATTATGTACCATTTAGTTAATCTGCCTACATTATTTATGAAGAGTATTTTGTAGTTAAATACTTGAAGAGTTGACAGGGTAATGTTCAACAGCTACTTGGAACAGAAGTGATGGAGAGGCAGTAAAAAAAATAATTTCAATTTTAAATGTCTGTCTTTGTGTTCATTTCCCTGTTTGTTTTTAACTCAAAGACATAGTGTGAGATTTTTTTTTAAAGGAAGTTAAAAATGAAAAGCTCTCTGTGTGTGTGTGCATAACTGCTGCATATGTCTGTATGCCAGTGCCTACTTTATAATGACACACAGAGCTTTTTTTTGACAGACCTCAGCTACCTGTCCTTTTGCACACTCAACTCAGTGGATGAAAACAGTTTTCCACCTGCATTTTGCATTTGCAAGAGGAGTAGGCCTAGATGGCGGAGGTCCTATGAGAGATCAGTGTCATAATATGTTTTTTGACGATATCACATGACATATATAGATACATGTGTGCACTGAACATTCATATGCACAATCTTAGCAAAAACAGAACAGGAAAGACAACGGGAGCAAAAGATGCCTTAGCTGTTCTCCTTGCCCTTTTCCTGTTGCCATGCAAGAAGGCGACTGGGACAAGCCACTTCTCTGCAGTGACACCTGTAATATGGGAAAAATAAGAAGGAGACATGGCTCCCAGATGGAGAAGACAATGAGGGTAGAAGAGGAGAAAGTGTCATATGTACAGATGCTGTGCCCCAAAGTTGGCCTGACTGATAAAAAGTCAGGTGAACAGATGCTCCTCCTTGACTACATAGGAATTGCTGTTGTACAGCATTTCTGAAGCTCTTGGGGGGTGAGGGTGTGTGGGTGTGTGGGCAGGGGGCAGATGAGTGCGTGTGTATATATCCTCCCAAAGCACAGATGCTACCACCAGCTGGGACAGGTTCTTAAGCTATTTCCCCTTGTTCTTTTCCAGTGCCTAAACCCTGAGATTAACTGGCATTAGCACAAATTCCCAGCTCCCTCTGGGATTTCCTCCATGAATAAAATCCACTTTATTTGCCCATGTGAGCTGTCTGTACAGCACGTACCAGATTCATTCTTTGTTTATAACCCCGTGAGACATAACATGCAAATGCTGTTCCTTCAAAACCAAATTAATGCCATTCATTATAAGGTGGGTGGTGACTCACCACCAGATGACAAGCCTGTTGAACCCAGGATTTATTACCCATGCAAGTTAGTGGCATGAGATTTTTTTTTTTTTTCAAGCTGAAGATGAGTGTACTCACTCTCCCAGAAGAGAACAGCCAGTTTTATCAGGTCTCACTGAGCATGCAAAAATATAATTTCTGTGACTGATTCACTGGCATTCATGGTTACAGTGGATGCCTGTAAGGCATTGTCACTAATAATGCTTCATTTGAATCATGTCTCCATGCGGTTTAGTTTTTTTTACTGTTTTTAGACCAAAGGGTTTAAACATGTCACAAAGTCCATACATGTAGTTTTGGATTAAGTTCATCTTGAGACCAAAAGCAGTTGCTGTCAGGGCTGCTGTCCAAGAAACAGCTTTTCCACGTCCCACCCGTGCCATGGCAGTGGCCTGAGCTGGCATGGTATGTACGATGTGTGGCCAGCACAAGGACAGAACATGCAGCTGCGAGGGCAAACCACCTCTACTGATGGCAGCTTGCACCATCCTGGGTTTGAAGAGGTTCTGTAAAGGTACCCTGAGGTGAAAGTAGACTTTGGTAGCGAAGCCACAGGCATTATCCATTTATGATTTATTTCCTGGACTCATAAAATCACAGGTTTGGTTACATCTGCACAGGACAAGCACTTGGCAGAGCAAGAATTATACCTTTCTCTTCTGATTGCCTGTCCAGTGATGCATGACATGTCTTGTAACTCACTTTCTACATTCATAACACTGAGATTTATTTTATGTCAGTAAAATACTATGAGACTTGCTGATAAAAATAAATACATAATACTTTATGAAAGCAAACAACAACTTGAAGTATAATCCACAGATATGATGTATACAGACGTCTGCAAGGCTCTACAGAGAGCCTGACACAAGAGCTGCCTTCTCTGTTTCATCAAGAAATTAGTTCTGAGAATCCATCAGAGCAGCACTGTTGTTATTACTGCTGTAATAAGAAGGATGGACTCATCCAGATGATGCCTGATTGGGAATGTGGTGGGTCTGCCACTATTATTCCTAACATATCAGAGGAAAATGACTCCTCAGCGGTGCCTCATAGCATACCCTGCTGCTATGTACCTTTCCTGAAGGGGACCTTGACATTTTTGCTCTTATATTCTGGGATGCCAGACAAAGGAATCCATTCTTATCCAGCCAAAAAGGTCAACAGAGAGGATTCTTACTTTGCACTCCTCCTCCATCTGTTCGGATCACTCTGAGACACATCCCTACCTTTCCAAGCATGATTCTTACCAGAGCATGGAGGCTGAGATACAAAAAGGAACAGGGACTCCATCCGAAATGAACCCTAAGCCAAGACCTGAATTGTGGACATTGAAGGACTCTTGCTTTCCATGTGGCAGTGGGTAGCCTACCTTAGGCTCAAGAGTAATGAAAGGATCTGGGACTAAAGGGGGCAGTTACAGGAAAAGGAGTGCTGACCAGCTTCAGTGAGGAGGGAGGCTGGGGTGACAGAGAAATAACTGAGTCCAGCTACCGTGCAACTGTTGCAATATATTGCAAATAACCAGTTGTTCTTGAAACTGTCATTTAAGTCAGAAGTATTTCAGATAATGTTAACCTATCTAGCTGAGGGTGGTGTTAGCAGCACAGTTACCAAAGGGCAGAACTCAGCAACTGCCTTAGCATTCCCATGGGTTTCCAGGGAGCATTCAGGTGGTCCTTGGTTTTGCTGTTGGTTTTACTTTAAAAACTATCTTGGATATGTCTTCCCTCTGCAAGGTAGACATGTGGAGAAGGTTACTTTATACTTTATCTAATGCAAAAAATGCGGCCAGGAAAACTGACTGGTTCCCTTCAGCTTCTTGCCATCTCCATCTTTGCCTTCCCTGGTTCAGCTGCACACCAGTAAATACAGAGCCTGCTCTGACTGAGCAGAGCTGAATCAGCCCTGAAAACTGAGGAGAACTGAGGGACCTTTTCTTCTGTGATTTTGTTTTCCTTGCACAGTTATAGAAGCCCACTGACCATTACAGTGACAAGGAAAATAAATATACTATAAAACTCACAATGTTAAACTCCCACTGGTCTAGAGTCTCAAGGGTTGGACTTTTTACTTTTTCCTGCCTTTTTTTTGGCATTCAAGGTAAACAGGATATTAGGAGATGCCAGGCTCCTGACCAGGAGGCCATCCTCTCAGGAACAATTGACATTTACAATAGGAGTCAACAAATACTTTGAAAAATGGTTCCTATCTGACTCACTCTGTGATTTTATTGAAGAGGTTGGATTTTTAAAAAAAGGAATGTCTTGAAGGATCAATGACACCAGAAAGCAGTTTAGTAAAAAAGAACTGACGGGTTTCCATCTGCTAAGCAGGCCTTTCATCCCGATTGCAAAGAGCTATGAACACATACTACACATAGTTATTGACACTCACTGATGAGCCATAATTTGTTATGCTATGGCACTGTTAACTCATTGCTTTTGTTAATGTAGCTCTGCTTTCAGACCACTGTGGAAGTAAGCCTGTCCTTGACTTGTTATGAGACTAAATAAAGAGATGATTGCTAAATGCACAGATGCTAACATGACAAGAAATGTTTATGCTGTTCTTTGAAATCTGAGCAGTGTTACCCACAGCATCTAAAGTCTGGTCTGAAAACCTTATTTCTTTTCTTTAGCAATTTCTGCTATTCTGTCCAAAATGAAAACCAGAAATAGCGGTATTTATAATAAATTAATTTTTCTAAATATTTTAAAATTTTGACCTTTTAAATTTTGAAATTAGATGTTTTATAATTTTTAAAGAAAAATAATATCTACATACTCTAGTAAAATGCATTTGTGACTATGGCATGAAAATTATATAAAATGTTTTTACCTTTTAATAATTAATTTTCTTCAAATTATTTAAAATAATGTTGAAGTAATTTTTTATTTATTTCTTCAAATTTTATTTTAGGAGATGTTTCATATTCAGAAAGGTAAACTGGATCTAAGTTTCACATCAAGTAAGCATCTGTCTTTAAAAACATCAGAGAAAAAGTAAAACGGTTCATTGCAGGGTTTTTGTTGGTTTGTTGTTTTTCTTCAAATGAAACTGAAGACAACTGTGAAAAGGAAGTGGGATAAACTCACTAGCTTCAATTCTTTGGATCATTTGTGACTTGAGTGTGGCTTTGACTTTCCTCTGGAGTCCAAAAAGAGATCAGATCTTCAAGGGGTGATATGCTCCATTTTGTAAGCCAAACTAATTGGAGACATTCAGTTATACAGGGACCTTGTATGAGTTATACAGGGACTTTCTGGCAAAGGCTACTGGCCTTTGGCCAATAACATGTGAAGAAGCTGAATTCAGGCCATGACATATATACACCATGTCACTTCTGATGGACAAAACACAAATGATTCACACAATTTCTCCACAGTTTTTTGAATTGAACACGAGTTTGGTGTGTTAAGACGGGAACTGAATGCATACATGGGGACAGTGCTTGCGATATCAGAGGCAATTGGAGTTGCTGCTTTCTTTTTGTTCCTTTGAAAGCCCCATGCTCATTCCAGATATGAAAATCTAATGAGCAGTGAGAAATAAAGAGCTTGCTTTGTCTTCTTTTTTTTTTTTTTTTTTGTTAGCTCAAAGGAATGCTATTTACGAATGAGATTTATGAATAGTGCTTCTAAGTCCTTTCACCAAAAGGCTTTAACAAGGAATATGACAGGTACCAGGATAACTTTTAACCCAGCCAAATAGATAAATAAATAAAAGATTTGAAAATTCAACTTTGTTCTGCAGGTGGACGTAAGCAGTTTGACATTTCAGAGTGGAATCCCAGATTGTCTGTTGAACTCAAGGATTAAAGAATGACAAATATTTTTGCCTTTCTTGTTTTTGTAAAAGTGCTCAAAGAAAGCAAGCAGCGCAGTTCCAGAGAGCAGTAAGTGAGTGTAAAAACCCATTTAAAAGGGCAAGAGAAGAAAGAAACAAGGAATCTGCTTTTTCAGGAATCTGGTGATTCCCTTCTAAAATGACTTGAGAGATTTCACCAGTATTTTATTTCTGCACTAGAAATAAACTCAAAGCTTGAACAAAATGGAATTTTGCTAAAGTGCCCCTTTCCAAAATAAGAAGGTTGGGGTTTGGGTGAACTTCAAGGTCCTTGGAATCATCCAAGGTGTTTTCTCCAGGTCTTAGAAATCTTTTGGTCAACAGTGGCATTGATCTACACATTTTCAAAACCTGGTTTGATTCCAACAAAATAACATTTGAGGAATGACAAATTTTGCGTTTATGTTCTGAACAGCCCTAGAAGTGATCCTTTCTGTGTAAGCTGAGTGAATATGCATGCACTCTCAACTGCCTTGGTTATGGGTCCAGCACTGCAGGCCTAATCACCTTCTTACTACAATGAAGGATTAAGTCTTTCATTAGGAAACTTCTTTGGACACCATTCAAGTAAGACATGTTTGTAGGTAATTTTAAGCTGTGAGTAGTCACCTTGTCTACCTCTTAAAGTGGATCACTTTCAAATGCTTGGCTCGACTGAAGCCAGAAAGCTCAGCATTTTGGAGGATCAAGTCAATAAGCAGCTTATTCAATGGCAGAAATTATCAGCTGAAATTCTGCAGGTCACACTGGATGATAATAACAGGCCATTTTAATCCTAAAATCTAGTAACTGATGAGCTTAAGTAACTACTAATAAGCATAAGCCTTTTTTGGACTAAGGCTCAAAGTAGCAAAAAATGGAAAAAATTCAAATAATTGAATTTTCTGCTGCCTGCCCATCAATATTTGATTCCTTCATCTGTTTTGCATCTTGCAATCCTTGCCTTTTTCACCAAAATTAAGATTGGACTCATATGAACTCCTGTACACATTTGATTATCATTATAGATATTAGCCCTGGAGGAGAAAATGCTGCTGAGTAGCTACATTTTTTTTCTGCTGAGCTATTCCATTATTTGACTTTGCAACCAGTGTTGCTTACTAGCTGGGAAAACAAATGTTAAAAATGTTTCTATACCCCTGCATGTCCCTCCCTAACTTTTTGGTCATTTTTGCAGTTGTTTTTAACATAAAATCTGAATTTTGGAACTAAACCAAATGCATATGACATTTTTTTAGAAAGCTAAATAGTCACTCAAAGGACAAAGAGATTTGAAACACTGATGGATAAAGAAGAAAAAGGTTAATAGATTTCTTTCACTACTTTCTTTAAGGGAAAGCAGGCGTCTCTAGTGTGCCTGTCTGCTTGTTCCCACCTGTCCCCTCACCAACATTACTGAATACCTTGGTTAATATTAACCACATTTGACTGAAAGGTCTCAAGGAGAAATCTCAAGATAAATTTGCCCTATAAATGTGAGACAGAGATTCTTCCACATTATCCCATAGTACTAAAGGTGGGAATGTTAGCCTGCTTGTTTTAGAAGCTAGAGAGATAAAGGAACAGATAAATCTTATGTATTTCCAAGTGGCAGAATGGGCTTTGGGTATGCTCTCAAGGCACTAAAGAATCTCTATCCAGGACCTGTCGCAAGCATCCTGCCTGTCTTTCCTCCACTGTCTTCAGCACAGCTTATTTTCCCTCTCTCTTTTTTTTTTTTTTTTTAATTTATTGTAATTTTGATAGTGGAATCCATCTTCTCTAAGAACTGGTGGTCACACTGACAGGTGGAGTGGTTATCACAGCCTCATATCTCTACAAGTGACTGATAAGACTTCAAGTACATTTGAATAATAATAGCCTGCATTTTTCTAAACATCTAAGTAGATACATGACCTTTATTGCCCAAGGACCCCAAAGCACATGAAATGTACAAATTAACTAAATCTCACAATTGCTAAGTACAATGAGCATGAGCCTGACAGTTGATTACTATTTCTAATTATATATGGGATGCCTGAGGTACAACAGTATATAAGGAAAACTCAAAATCTATGACAAGTATAAGGATTAATCTCACTTTCCCAAAGGCAGAGCTCTGCAGAAAGCTCTGGATTCTTGCCTCCCGATTCCCGGCTCAAGTCATGCACATGATTCCTTTGTTTGCTGATTAAATCCCTGATTCAGCAATGTCCTTTAACACAACTTTAATGTGAAGCCTACAAATAATTCCGTTAACTCTGTGTTGCATCTAATACACTTTGAGATAGACAAGTACTTCTGTAGAAGACCTGGTTGACTAAAGCAGTTAAGGATGTATCTTAGGCCTGCAGTTAAGAAATTCTTTCATGAATGTATTTTCCTAAATCATTCTGAAAACTGGGTCTCCACCCTGCAGTCCTTGTAGTGCTCTAAATCCTTTAAAAGATGTTATTATATGACATTTCAGTGTAGTATTTAAACATCGTCATGATTTTTAGCACATGTACAACTCCATCCCCAGTAAATAGACCATGTAGGACAGTGCAGGACAATGTGTCCACTAAATATATACATAAACACTATTCTATAGTAAAGACGAAAATAATGTTTGTCCTTTCAGTAAATATTTAGTGAAGCCTTTAGTGTACAACACATCTTCTGAGATTATGTTTTTATTTTTGTGCCTTAACTTTAGAAGTTCTTCACTCAGAAGTACTCAGCTTTGAAGGACCCAGAATACTGCTCCTTGCCCATCACATTGCTCAGATGAAACTGCCAATGTCTGGGTCAAAAAGGTGGCTGGAGTTCTATGGCCTGCATGATGTGATAATGGTTTCATTTATTTGCGGAAAGAGTTTGCTCATTAGAAACCAAGCATGATTTGTGAAATCACAATGCTATGGATCTTTTGCAAACACTGCTCTTCCCTGCTCAAAGTACAAGGAACTGAGAACAGATTACATGAGATAAGGTTTGAAAAACATATAATGGATATCAAATTAGACAAAGCCATTGGCTCTCTGGCCACTGGATCTGCTCTCTAACATTGCTCTCTAACAGTGAGCAATGCCAGCTCATCAGAAACAAATACTTCCATGATGAGCAGAACAAAGACTGAGTCACCTTGAATTTGTACCACTTGACTTATATATTTTATTGGATAAACAGAGACCTGAGACATGCTTTTCTACAAAATTTGTTACTTGTGAATTGGCAGTAAGGTCACTTTTCTGCTGTCAGATTTGAATGGAGTTGGTCAGTGTATTATAAAGTTATCGGTGAGAATGGAAAACCAAGTTAACAGGATATGACCCCTGTTATTTGTGCACATGCAACTCTCCGTGTGTGTGCGTGTATGCACATTGTACAATACATACAAAAAAAGTTGATTCCTCAATTCCCTACTAGAACTGTATGTTGAGAAAAAGGCTGAGTCCGTGTGGAAGATATCATACTTGAATTTTCCACTCTTGGCTATGTAAGACGAATATTCATTCTGTGCTTCATAAGAAACTTATTTGGAACACTTGGGATTCTCTCTGCAAGGCATCTAGATTCCAGTAGAACGATTTCCTTGAACAAACTCCCATGGTGGTCCCTTCTCTGTGGGACTTCAGTTCGGTCACACAGAGCTGAGGGGAGGAAGCCTGGAGGTCTGCAGCTGCAGTTACCCACAAAGGTCCCTCTAGAACCCAGCCGATGGAAAGAAATACACCCACTTTGCATATGGCTGATCTGACCTACATAAGCATTTCCTTTAGCCTGAGAGGAATTTTGCCCCTGAAATATCAATATGTGTCCCACCAAGGGAAATCTCTACAAGTCCCCATGTGTGACAACCATACTTACAGTCCGTTGAATCCCATCCAGGGAAGCTGCATTTGGACCCTGGAGCAGCACACAGAAGCAACACAGAAGTGCTTTTTATGTGCATTAATCCTACACAGGATTTCTCCTGTCCCAGTCTGGTAATTACCACTTTGGACTTTAACAAGTGCCAGGAGACACGTTGTCCTTGCTGAGCATGTCTCCTCCATTCTAACCTTGCTGCCTCACAAGAAGGTGGCTGCCACCTTGGACTTGACCAAGCCTCTTTGGCCTGGTGCAGGGACCTCACTCATCATTAGGCTGAAGTAAGGGGGACTTTGTGTGATGGATAGTTGGCACCACAGAAACAAGGGGTTTATAAAAGAAGAGTTACTTCTACACCCTGCCAAAAGTTTGCTACTTATGTTTAACCAGACGGCCTGTTAAAATAGTGCCAGGGGCCTTTAGCACTTCATGAAAAGTAAATAAAGCAGCAAAATGGGGTTTATACTAAGAAACAGCCATTCCTTCCTGTTAAAAAGGAGTTCTATTTCCCCCGCCCATATTGAAATATCTCTCCCCTTTCACAGCTTCTAGGAGGCAATCTGTGTGTGACTGAAGAGACGGAACGTCTGGCCTCATCAGGTTGGCTGGCAAGACTCAGACAGTGGGAAATCGTGGGGCAGTGTCTGCTACTCTGTGTGTGCGTGAGATTGCCACTTAACTGGATCTGGAGAGAAATCAATCCATTAACTTTTCCTAACCATGGTCCTAATTAGTTGTATATGCATAATCAGCATGCTCACAGGCATCTCATCAGGGAATAGTGGGTTGACAGACACAAATTTGCTACTCTGCATCTGCTGCCGGATTTGGAAAGTCTGAAGTTTTTGAAACTGAATTAAAGTAATGAAAACCAACCAAATTTGCCAGCTGACAATGTCCCTTGTGAACAGATGGCTGGGAACACCTTCTCTGAAGAAAGCCCCCTGTGACAGGAGGACAATAAAAGTTCACAGTTAGGATGAAGTTATTTCTGAAGTGAGTAGAGAGCTTTCTCTCCTTTTCCATGATTTTTATGTGCATCGTAGAAGACAAATATGAAAAGAACTCGGTACTTTAAAACTTAATACTATGCAGATAAATCCTACATTGAGGATGGCTGCATTTTTATGGGATTTATCAAAATCCCATATTTGGCCTGACTGAATTTGCATACTGAAAAGTTGGTCCCCTAACTGTTAACCATAAAAATGGTAGCTGACTGCAAGTCAAAAGGATTCCCTCAACTGTGTTAGAAATTATTGATTTTGTAGCTATCAGTGATGTTTTTCCTTTGCACTATGATTCTCATCTGCAACATTAATGCACTATTCAACTACTAAAAGAAGCCTGAATTGTTGATAAAGGAATATGTATAGATACACTTGTGGGCTCACCAGTGTATCAGTACTAGGGTTTTCTTCTTTTATGTAGTTTTTAGTACGTAATTTTATTCAGTATGAAAAAAATTATAGCTTATTTTAGACTCCCCCAAAATCTTAATCATGTGCTTTACAAAGTTTATCTTTGTGGAATTACAACATTAATGCATTTTTCAGCTCATATGATTTTCTGTTGTTTTCCTTTTCTTTTTTTTTTTTCTTTTTTTTTTTTTCTTCCCCCGACTGCATGTTGAAATAAAGAAGTTAGCTTTATGGGCTCACTTATACTTGATTTTCCATAATTATGGGCTATTTTGTGGTATTTTCCATGGTGATAAACTGTTAGATGATATGTGGCCTTTTTTTCTTCTCTCTTTATCTCAGTTGGATATTTGCACATTTCAGTTATTATTAGAAAAAAAATATTCATAGAGGAAGACTCATCAAAATAACTATTAATCTTTCCAATAAATCTTAACACAGCCATTATTAACTAGCTGTAAAAGTTGGAACTGTAAGTAAGAAAAAAAGCTAGCAAAAAGAATTTACTATAAGCAACAATATTATTCACTGGTGACAGGATTCCACAGTACCAGTTTAGATCTGGGGGTATTTTAACTGATTTTAACAGTGTGGTTTAATTAGTTGTATAACAAAACCTCAGTGGAAAAATACTCTTTTCTCATTAAACCAGCCAGCAAACAGGTGTAGTTTTGAAAGAATTATAAAAAAATGTGGGGTTTTAAAGGATAGATGTTTTTCTTTAATTTTTGGAAGGAAAAAACTGTATTATTACAATTCCCTTCTTTTCACTGAAAATCTCAACCTAGAAATTAACATTTTTCCAAGAGAAATTTACTTTCAGTCAAAAAGCATTTCCTTTTTAAAATGTTTATTATTTCATGGAAGAAAATAATTGATTGGTTAATTTCTGGACTTTCCCTTTGGAAAATTAAATGCTTTGAAGGTAATCTCTGCAAAGTTCTGGGATGAGATCTGTTACATTGCCTCAGAAAGGAAAGAATTTGTAACTGACTTAAAGATTTAATAGTGGTCTGGAGAGAAGACTGGTACTTAAAAAGTGAACAATTCTACTCTTACTAGGGATGAGAATTTTTTGAATGGCCACTTTCCGAGAACAGATCTAATTTTTTCTCCTGTTGGAAGCAAATTTATCTGGTGGTTGAGTCACTGAAAGAGAATTCTTCATAACATCACCCTGTGTTAAAAGAACATCCAGCAAGTAATTTCAACTAGAGATGATCAAAATAGAACATCAGAAGATTGAATTCTGATTACTAAACTTCCTCTGAACTTAAGACAGACCTTTAGAAAAAAAAAAACCAACTTAATTTCCAATTAAATTATAGTGAATTAATAGTCTTGGCTCATATTGATGCCACAGAAATGTCAATGATAAAGAAATGCTATCCAGGGCTATCTCAACTAAACTCTCTAATAACTTCATAGAAGCTCCCTTGCAGAGCAAGATATTTACAGATATATTTATAGGCATTAATTCATGCTAGCTAGAAAAGGGTATTGTTTCTTCTTAGAATCTCCTAGCCATATCAGAGTAGAAATACATATCCTGATAATAAGTATAGCAGCAGTAAATTGGCATCATGAGCAGCTGATCCTTCGGAGAGCACTCAACCTAGAAATGCACTCAAACCTGCCTTTCACTGTGCAGCTCAAAGAAAGGTTGGTGAGAGCTTGTCTCCTGCCCAAGGCTGGGACAAACTATGGCAAGACACTCAATCAGTGAGCACAGCTAGAAAGGGGGAGATGAAGGGCTTAGTCCCTTTTCTATCCTTATTCAAAGGAGAACTTTATTCTGGTCACCCACCTGATTGTCTCAGACAGCTGATTGTCAAGTTCACCTCCTTCAATCCGTTATTCAGATGAAAGGGAGCAGCTCCGGCAGAGAAAAATGGTGAATGAAATCTCTTTCATGCTCACTTGTCTGAAATTCCATTTGACTCAAGGGAACTTTTGTCCAATTGATATATTTCAACAAAAGCAATCAGTTTCAGTGAATCAGATTTTTTTTCAATAAAGCATACATTGTAGAGAATCTGATTTACACACTGAAGGTTTGGAGAATCCAGTCTATGCCATGCTTTTTCTCTTCAAATATCAAAGCATTTTATAAAAAGGAGAATGGCAAATCAATGTTTTATTATTATAAAAGGAAGAGTGGTGGTTTAGGAACAGAATGGTGTTTTGCCGACAGTCAGACAGCAGTGGAGCTCACAGACCAACCCAGGAGTCCTGCCTCCCAGTTCATTGCTTCTGCAGAGCTGTATGAAACCCTGTATTGCTCTCTCCATTCCTCCATTATGTGAGTGGCCAAGAGACTTTTGAAGCGTTTGTAAAGCATTAAAATGTATTATTGTGCAAATAGTTTATTTGCCAATTTCTTCTCTGCAGAGTTTTTGTTATTTTTGGCTGAGTAAAATTCAGGCTTAGAATAAAGCACTCTCACAGATTGTTTTTAGTTCTATTCTAATATTTTGTTTGACAAAATAAACTCAGTTTCCACATTACTTGATCTGACAAGATGCCTCCTTTGGTACAAACTTTTAAACTCTTCTAAAATACAAAAGAAAGGGCTTAACCAGCTTTTCATTTTCCACAGATAAGGAGCACATAGATGAGGCGAGAGGAAGTGTTTGATGTTTCTCAGTTCATTTCTCAGTCATTAATGAAATCCCCAATGCCCTGACATCTCCAATTAGTATACTCATCTGTTACCTCTGCTTTGTTCAGTAACACTGATTTATTATAAAAAGAAAACCAAAGTAAATCAGTTCCTGATTAAGTAATACTGTGTTTACACTGAAGGGAGGGTTCAGGGAGAAATAAAAGGGAAACAAATATGGATGTTAGGATTACTGTTTTAGTTAATTAAAATCTTTAATTGTTTGTCAGTGGACAGTTTCAGGCAGCTTTCCAAATCAAGCCCTGGATGTGTGACACAACTCTTACCAGTAATTCTAGAAGTCCTAAGGCAGCTGGAAGCCACAGTTTGGCATAATGTGGGAGAAGGTGACACTTATGTCCACAATCTCTTAGTCCTCCAACATCCCTCAGAATATGTTCTTCAAACCTTGAATCATAGGAAATAATTAGGTCTCTAAAACTTATAGAGGTGCAGAAACAAATGGATTTTCCTCCTCTGCTGTAGTAAAGATTAATTGACTTGTTAGAAGTTTATTAGAAAATGCTTGTCTTGACCTGAGAACTTGCTTTTTGACTCCAAATGAAAAAATGTCATCTTGAATGCTGAGGCCATGTAAAGTGAGTGAAAGAACAGTTTTGTTTATGGCAATTTCTCAGCACCTAGATTTACTTTACTTTGCTGTCTCCTTACTACAGGTGGTGGCTTCAGATTATGATGGAGGATTGAAAGAAAAGAAAGAAACAAGAATTAGAAAACCTATTAACTAAGATTTATATGGCGTTAACAAGCATCAATACGTTTGACAGGCTCAATATAAGGGCATACATTTTTGGCTTAGCTTCTGGCTCTGAACTTCTGCCTAGTAGTAAATTCAGCAGTTCAATTTGAAATAGATTTTTTTTTTAAAGGGGTCTTTAAACCACAGTCATATCTAAACAGAAAGCAAATCCTTTCTTGGAATGAATAATTGCCTAAGTGATACTAAAACAAATATATGCTTGACTTGCAATTCTCAGCGTAATACAGTATTGTTGGGAGAACTGCCAATAATGCAAATAATGTAAGTTATAACGAGGAGAACCTGTGTGTTATGAACCAGGTTTGGAACAAAGCTAGTGAACTCATTTCACTGAATTCTGGTGATAAATACTTGAGTTCATTATTAAGCTTCACTGGCAATCAACATCAAATCAGTGGTGTAATTAAGGGTAAATGAGTAAGAATGCAGGTCACCCATGTTTAGTCTTAGGAATATATAGAAGAGACAGAGCTTCTCATTGCTTGTTTGGGAACAACAGGTTATTAGGTTTACTCACTTTTTTATCAACCACTTCACTACTGTTACAGTGAAATTTATCTTTGTAACACTTCTGCATAGCTACCCAAATCTTAAGTATAAAATATGGGCTAGCTGTCGAGGTTCCCTTCTCAGTGAATGGGAGTAGGTTCCTCTCAACTTAGACATTTATTTTAATTTAGGATGGATGAGCCTACAGAGGTTCTTCACCTGATAATTGCTTTACAATAAATGCCTGCTTTTAGCAATGTAAGACTTTGTATTTTATGGTAAACCCATGTTGTCAAACTATTTTTTCTTCTGAGATTTTCATACTAGTACAATAATACTGCAATAATAGAGCTACTTTGGAGTAGAATATGAGTCACTGTGTTCAAAATCAATGTTGCTTAAATCAGAGAAAGGCAATATTATTCTAAACTTTCAGAAGCCCTTTCTTGTTCCAGTGGGGATTTTATGCCAACTTGTGTGAAGTGGGGATTTTGTGCCAACTTGTGTTGGATTTGTGTGTGTGGTAGGAGGCTTTGGTAGTGCGGGAGGGGGCTACAGTCGTGGCCCCTGTGAGAAACCTCTCAAAGCTCCCCTAGCTCTTAGTTGAACCCACCTCTGACCAAGACAAGCCAATTAGTGTTGGTGGCTGTGCCTGTGTGATAACATATTTAATAAAGGGAACCTGGGAGAAGGAGGTGTGAGGGAGACACCTATGAGAACACCCAGGTCAGCTGAAGAACGGAGGAGGGGCAGAGGTGCACCGGAGTGGAGACTCCCCTGCAGCCCATGGTGAGAGGGCAGGGCTGTCCCCCTGCAGGCCATGGGGGTCTATGGTGCAGCAGATGCCCACCCACAGCCCATGAAGGACCGCACACCAGAGCAGGTGGTTGAGCCCAAAGAAGGCCGGGACTCTGCGGTAAGTCTGTGCCAGGACATGTCATCACTGGGAGGATTGCTATTTGCAGGAGACACCCACTCGGGAGCAGACTGGGAAGAGCTGCAGATTGCGGGAAGGACTCATGTCTGAGGAAGTTTGTGGAGGACAGTCTTCTGTGAGAGGGACCCCACACTGGAGCAGGGAAAGAGTGTGAGAAGTCCTCCCCCTGAGGTGGAAGGAGAGTCAGAGACAAGGTATGATGAACTGACTGCAACCCACATCCCCTTCCCACCTGTGCTGCTGGGGAGGAGGAGATAGAAAAATCAGGAAGAAAGCTCAGCCTAGAAAGAAGGGAGGCGTGGAATAAAGGTGTTTTTAAGATGTGGTTGTATTTCTCACATTCTTACTCTGTTTGGTTGTTAAATTAAGTGGTGGAGGTTAAATTAAATTGATGTTAATTTTCTTCCCCTAAAGAGTCTGTCTTTTACCTGTGACCATAATGGGTGAATCATCCCTCTCTGTCCTTATCTTGATCCTCGAGCTTTTTGTTGTATTTTTCTCCTCCCCATCCCTGAGAGGGAAGGAGTGAGTGGGGTGCTGTGTGGTGCTCAGTTGCCCTCTGTGCTCAAACCACGACAAGTACTAAGTCTAAATTTCATCAGGATCCCATGTATATTTACACATAACTTTTAATGTTCTGTACATAAGAAAAAATTCTCCATGCTGGATTAAGCAAAATACACATGAGCAAAGCTCACATGAGTAACTTCCCATTCCATGTCCTTCCTCCAACAATCATACAAGTGAGCAGTGACCTACCTTAATTATATTTTGATTTAGAAATGGAACTTGTGTTCTGGCTATCCAATTAGTTCTTAGAGTTGTCTCTGTTAATAGCAGCATTTTTTCTTGCAAGCTTTGAATTGGTTGAGTTAAAAAACAGGATCAAAAGGAGGGAAAGATGTAAATGTTTTTTTTTTTTTAGAATCATTGAATAATGGAAGAAAAGTTTGGAAAGGACCTTTGAGGTCTCTGTTCTAAACCCCTGCTCAAAGCAAGGCTCAAAGTTAAAGAAGCTTGCTCAGGGTGTTGTTTAGCCAAGTTCCAAAAATCCACATTTGGAAGGAAAATCCAGAGCCTCTTGGGCAGTCTGGTTCAGGGCTACACCATGGCAGATTTTCTTTTCCCCTCTTGATAAGTGAAATTCCCTTTTCTGGAGCTCGTGGCTGCTGTCTCTTGTTCTTTGCACTCTGAATTCTGGATGCTTCTTCTGTTGAAAGGAATGACTGTTCAACTCTTGCCAAAAACAACAGTTAGTTCCCTTCTTAGCCTTCCCTTGTGCAAGTTTGACAGATCCATCATTTTCCAACTTGCCAAGGTCTCTCTGAACCCTACCCTCCAGGCTGCCAACAGCTCCCTCTTGCCCACCTTATGAGATATCACCTGTGACTTTGCTGAGAGTGCTTTCTCTCCTACCCAGTAGGTTGTCAAGGAAGATGTCAAATGGTATTGGTCCATGACATCTGAGGAACAACACCAGACTTAGCTGAGTATTGTTTAGACTTAAAACTATTGTATTGTCTGAACAGTCCAGCTACTTTTTCCACCCACTGTGTAGTCTACCTAACCAGTCCGTATCTCCCCAGTTTGGGTACAAGGAAGTAAGTTGTGCTGAAATATACTCACTGGTCCCCCCTTGTCTACAGTCAGTTACCTTATCATAGACAGTTTTCCACCATCTGGGTGTGGAAGAGAGAGGGGTGAGGTATGTTTTCTATTAGGAGGGTTTGCACACACAGAACAAATGTAATTTCTGTTTTCCAGATTATCCAAAGAAACCCACAGCCTTTTGCTGAATATGTGACAACGTCCACATGTGGAGGGTTTAATCAGGCCATTATTTATATGACAGACAGCCCACAGCAACCCACAGTAAGTGACAAAAAGGTAGCCTAGGACTGTGAAATCCAAACTCCTTTGTGAGTCAGAGCCAAAGAGACTTCTGAAAGCCCTAGCCTGGGTTTGTAGCCTATCATTAGAAACAACTCTGCTGCTGGAGGTGAGGGGAGCAAAATGAAAGTCCCTTTGCCTTAGTGATCAGTAAAGAGGCTGTGCTACTCCCAGGGCCCTAGGCACATTTTACTACAAGTCCTTTGTCAGTCTAAAATGTCCCCTGCAGTTTCAGTAAAGTTCTGTCTACTTTTAGACTCTGCAATACTACGCTTTGTTGGAGATTGTTAGATTCCTATGGGGTTCAAAGTATTAGCCTTCTGGGGGGAAAAAGCAGGAAAACATTATTGATACATTCTAAATGTTTATCTCTGATCACAAAGTTTTAACTATCCTTCAGAGAAAACACAAACAGAAAAACCCAGATTCTAATTGCAGCTAATTTGCTATAAAATAAATGCTTTGTTGTCATTGTTTTAATGTGAATTAGTCAAGTTTTTGAGTGATATTTGACCCAAGGAATCTATTAATAAAGCTGTTGAATAACTCTAAAAAGAGCATACTGCAGCATGGTAAATGATCAGGGCATAAACCAACTCTTAAGCCTAAAATGTGCTTTGAAGCTTTAAAATTGAGAGATTCCCTAAAGCAGTGACCTAACTGCCTTCATCACTCAATGAGAACCGAGTTGCTTCTTGTATGCAGGGCAGAAGACTCATTTCCTCTGCTGTTTCTGGAGGAGAAAGGGAAAAGCATATGCCTTGCTAGGCAAATGTTTTCTCAGGAGGTTATTGGTGTGCTCTGTTCAGGAAAAAGTGTACAGTCAATTAAATATGATCAGCCCATTGGAAGAAAACAATGAGCCAGGTAACCTCAGTCTGACTGAAAGGCTCAAGGCAGCATGCCCATGAATTTTGGGAGAGGGGGTTACCTTTTCCATTTCTCTGATACCCCATTAGGGGAGAAAAAGAGTCTGCGGCTGACAGTGTTACAAACCCGTTCATAACACCTCTCTCTGCCTTCCCCACCAGTCTCTAGTCCTGGCTCATTGTTCTTATTTGCCTCTTCTGAAGGCCCTGGCTCATCATTTTGTGCTACTCTCCTGATACTGCACCAGTCAGGCAGATGGGAGACCTAGCCCTGTGCCTGAGACAACTCCTGCCCCTCTTTGAAGAGGCTGCAAAAGCTGCCGAGATAGTAGGGCACTTTCTTCATACTGACTGCAAAGGCCTTCTCTAGTTCTTTCACCTGCTGACTCCAACCTTTGAAGGCTCTTGCTCAGTCATTTACTCTACAGCAGATTGGGAGGGGAAAAAAGGCTTTTCAGATGATCTCCCTGGTGGAGCAGGCATTGGGGATTTTGTAATAATACTTTGAATTTCTGTGGTCTCTCTCATCCAAGAAGCTCCAAAGGACTTTTAGATTCATTAAGCCTCCTGATCCACTAGCATTATTATCCCCTCTTAGAGGTAAGAGCACCAAGTCTTAGAACAAGCAGTGCAGATAAATGACAGGCAAGGACTAAGAATGGGGGTGTCTCAACTCCCATGCTCCAGCAGTAATCACAAGGAAACACGGCTTTGCCAAAGCCCCTTGATGTGATGATCTGTATTTTATAAAGCTTTCACATAGCACTATGTGATTTATTTTAATGCAAGTGTTCATGTGAGAAGTGCATAGCTCTCTATGATCAAAGGAAATATGTGATATTCTTAAGGCCAAACCAATTGAATATTAAATTATATTAACAGTTTCTGTTTATGTTGTACATAATGATGAGACTTTAGAATGTAAGATAATTGGATAAATGGTCTCCTTTTCCATGCTCTATATTTCAAGTTTTTAATTGCAAAATCTACAGAAAGAACACCAAGTGGGGGGAAAAGAGCATGTTTGTAGCTCAATCCCAGAGACATAGAATCCACCACACTCCTGACAAGGATTACTGAATCATGATAATCCATGTGTGCTTAGATAGCTGTTGATGTTTAACAAAATTGACAGTAACCACAGGTCTCTTCACTATGATATACAACACTGCATGGGTAGGAAAAATAATCTTCTAGGAAGCTCATGATGAAAAAAAAATGTCCTGCAGAGTCTTGTTTTGTGAACACAAACCAACAGGCTGGAGGCTACTTGCTATTCCAAAGTCTGCCATGGATTTATGGTTTGACCTTGGGAATGGCACTTCTCTGTTTCCTTTCCTACCCTTTGCATTACAAAAAGAGGAGTGATTCAGAGCTAGGTGAAATCATAATATAATTGAAAGCCAGAAAATGCTCTATTTCCTGTCATGCCACCCAAACCATATGCTCTCTTGGCTAGTGGGGAAGAAGCAGAAATAGCACGAGCCTTCTCTCTCATCGTGTAAGTTTATGTTGCCTGGTTTGAAATAACAGACAACTCAGCTCCCAGCCACTGCTGTAACAATATATAGTCATTTGCTAGGCTGAAAGAAGTCTTGTACAAATAGAAATTTCTGTTCGGACTTTCAGGGAAATAGTGACTCATGAACAGGTAGCAAGGCGGTTGCTTGGGTAAAGCTCATCACTGAATCTACCCTGAAATTTTCTGAGGATGAAGGAGAGTCTGCCTGGTCCTGCCTAGTCCTCACTATGGTGTGATCTACTGCTCCCATCCACCCAACCTTGGCTCAGCTGTGGAAGCAGGTGCTGCTCTCTGTGCAATACCACATTCTGTGCATGTTCCCTCGTTCACTACAAATCACTTTGGGTGAGCCAACAGCCATTTCAGCCTTTCAAAGCAGCTTGTTTTTATTCCTCAAGAAAGAGTTTATAGCTAGGATTTAATAAGCCTGTAGTGCTTTATATTTTGGCAAAAAAAAAATCACATTCTGCCCAACACTAGCTATGTAAACAAGGGCAGTGATTATACATTCGAATGATGGAATGAATGTGATGTTTATACAGTAGTATAATAGACAGAATATTTCTGATTCAATTGGTGATTATTTGCCATAACCAATGGAGTTTTTATTTTAGTACAATAGGCTCTGACATTTTCACCCTGCAGTAATAGTGTTCACAAATTTGTTATCTCTCCAGTCTATCTACTGGATATTCTAGCCTAATATTTTCAGCTGTGCAGCAACTAATTTTGTGAGACTGTAATGTGTGTTGTTTTTTTTCAGAATATCATTCTTTATATTCCCCTCACACTATTTTTCAGCACCATTGAAACTGAACTCTTTTGGTATTAAAAACAGGGCAAGACAATCTTTCTTAGCCAAAGTTAGAAATCTGGCTTTCATCTTCTTTAAATCATACTGATAACAGTATCTACATATACTAAAAATTGACATGCAATAATAATATTTTTGCTTCTTTCCTGACACTTCATGTTTACTTTTGAATCTGTCTCTTCATTTCTTTCCTCTCATTTGTTTTTGAAATACTCTCTTTTCCTTTTTTCAGTCCTTACCTAAGAGAAATAAACCACCTCATTCTATCTCCACTTTTTTCCCTCCCTCACCTCACCTTTACTCTCTAATAATACAATGCAAAACATCAGTCATGGTAAGAGACTTAATAGAGAGACAGACAGGATTACCCAGAGCATTTATTAGAATCTTACTCCCACATCTGAGCAGAATGTGGATTTTTTTTTCTTTACAGACAAGAAGAAATCAAAGTCTTCATTATGGATATGTCTATTGGACAAATCCAGTAAAAAACCTGACATCACACAACTAAAGCAACTACCTACTCTCTTTACTGTCTAATGTACCTGGAAGGGGTTGAGGAAACTGTACAAGCCGCCAAGAAATTACCAGAATGTCTAAACTGGTTTTGTCTAACCACAGAAATAATGGAGCCTCCTTGAATTTACGAGTTTGAAGTGAGAGGAGAGACAAAATATTATGAGAAAAAGCACATTAATGGTGCAGAATATTCATTCAATGAAGAATAACTCTTTGCTGATTCTTTTGTATTGTCTGAAGTATTTAAAACTACATGGGACAAAACAATAGAACTCCAGGTATATCACATATTCCAGGTAACTAATATTAGAGATCAGGAGCACTTCCCACCAAAGAGTTGTTCTAGCTTGTCACTACTTTACTATTGCTCTAGGTCAGAGACCTTGTATGACCTGAAGCAACCCTCCTTTTGCTCAGGAATTTTCCTATTGTGTTTTAATCCCTTTGTTAGTCTCTCTGTGGCCTCTGTAATGGATTTTTGGGGGGGTGTTGTGGTTTGTTTTTTTTTTTTTTGGTCATCCCTTCTATACTAACAGGATTGCAGAGGTATATTATCTGTGGTATCTATAAGAAAGCAATAGGGCCAAGACCCAGCACAAATTACTTGTTTCTTATCTCTCTTCATTGTTTCTTTCCCTTTCATACAGAAAAAGGTTAGGGTATGGAAGAATAGATGAAGAAGCTGCATCAATCTGTCTGGCTTGGTCCACACACAAAATGCAGAGTTACTGTGTGTACAATCCCAGCTTTTGTGGTAGGAATATTTAGACCACAAATGCAGAATAAAAAAAAAAAAAAAAAAAAAAAAAAGCCTGTAGGCTAATGAATGTACCCTAGCACTGGGATTTAGTTTGATGCTTTTGGAGGACATCTGCCTTAAAGTCTGTTGATGAGTGAAGAGTTACTCCTGATAGTGAGGAAAGCATTAGTGTCGCTTTCTATAGAGGAGGAAAGTGACAGTTAATGTAAACATTCACAAAGGCTACTCTCGCAAGGATATTAATCTGTTTCATTGTCCAGAGCACGACCTAGCATGGGGTTTTAGGGTGACTTTTTTGGGAAGCTTCTATCTTCATTTTGACAAAGTAAAGAGTATATCAGGTAGACTTCCAGAGTAACCTAAAATAAGTTTTCTTTTCCTGGCTCTGTTCCTAGATTTCCAAAATGACAATTGACAGGGTCTATCCAGAAGCTAACTTTAATTAAGGAAAGCAAACAGGAAGTGTTATCAGACGTGGGTGAACAATATGGTGGTTTCCCCCAAAGAATTTTGAGAAAACCAAAAAAGTGCTTTTGCTAACAAACATTAAAATGTTTGCTTAAATGTAGATTTTGCATGATCTATTTCCTCTTCTGAATATTATTAATTTTAAAGCACTGAAATGGACTTTGCGTTTCTCATTCAAAAAAGAACCCAAAAGCTTTCTAATGGAAAGACTATGTGTGGCTTTTTTCCTTCATGTCTGTGTTATAACTTGAGGACAAAACAGTAGTGAGGGAGATCCTCTAAGGTTAGGCTAGCTCTACTATGTGACTAAATCTATTTATTCATCTGTACATCTCAGATGACTATGTCACTTAATTATAAATAGCAGAAGTAGCAGAAGTAAGGTTGTTAAAATGAGTATTCCTCAGTTATATCATGTGCCAATGTGTGTATTACTTGTTCTTGTACGGCTGATTTGCTGCAAGATAATAGCCTATTATCACTACCAGCTGCTAATTAGCTGCTAATTAATAGGTTGATAGACTCTGAAGCCAGGAAGGACCATTAGTTTATCTAGTATGTCCACAGCAGTCTTAACACGTTTCACCCATGCTACCAGAACTTGTGCGAGGCTGTGAAAGCCAGCCTTTGAGAGCAGCAACCACACTGCTGAAGTCATCTAAAAATGAAAAACCTCCTGGTTCTTTTATAGTTATGCCAGTATTTTACCACCATCAGTGGTGGTAAAAAACATTTAGACCTTCATTCTCTCAGTGAATGTGTTTTAAGCTATTAGTTGTTCTCCACCAGAACTTTTTATTATTGGCTAATTTTTTCTCACAAAATTGTTCACTTACTGTAAACAAGATACCTCTCCATCATACATTTCACAAATTAAATAGATTGTTCCCATTGACTATCTGCCCACAAGATTTCTCATTCATCTCTAAAATTATTTCCTACACTGTCTTCACAATTTTACTAACTTTTTTTAAAAGCAGAGATGCTAGAACATCTGGAATGTTTTACTAGGTAGAGGATTGAAACCAATTCTTAGGAATCCATCACACAGAAATGTCATCTAGATACTGTCTTCAATTTGTTAGATGTGATATGCCAGATTACCACACTGTTAGCTTTGCCACCCCTGTACCCATCATTCAGTCTATTAAGCAATATCTTCATTTGGAAGGTTTTTTAAAACACGATGAAATGCAATATACCCTGCACTTCAAATGGCTTTATTTTTTCACAAGAACATGCAGATAATAATTCCTCTGTGTTGCCCCAAACAAAGGGAGAGTGTCTTCAGTTTTAGTATGTGACTAAGAGGTGATAAAAGAGGAGTTACAGTTCCCCTAGAAGCAGACTGGTGTAAGATCAGCACCATAACCCTGACTCCCACAGTTCTTACTCTGAGGTGCTTGATTTTGCACTCTGATTTCTCAAGCCTTTATCGTATCTTACAGCAAAAGTTACATTTTCATTTTTTATGGAAGTAGCCCTCAGGAGACTCTAAGTGATTTCCCTTTCTTTCTTCATTTTCTCATCACTTCTCACACCACACCTTCACTGCTTTATTTTATTTATTTATGTATCATTTCTGGAAGATCTGTAGGTTCGTATATTGCAAGTCATACATTATTACGTACTTGATTGCATGTAGACTTTTGAGATTATAAGAAATGAGGGAGAAAAGCAAACTTCTTTCCTACCACTTACTTTCTCAGTGTCTCACTCATCATGTGGAGGAACACCAAAGGTATTTAACTAGTTTTTTGGACATTATTCTCATGAGATAAACATAACAATATCACCACTTGGGTGAACTAAAACGCTGTGTTGGGAATGCAGTGCTAGAATGACATAACCAGGTACAGAAAAGTACATTCAGCAACGCACAATAGGCAGGATGAATACATGCTCTTAGAGTTTTGGCGCGCTGCTCTCCTAACCAGCTGGACACTGCATGTTCTAAACAATTTAGTATATTAAGGAAGTTTTCATCACAAAATAAATTAACCAGCAAAACTAGGTCACTGAATGTTTCATTACAGCCCATTCACAGATTCACTGTTCCCCATTTAGGTTTTTTTCTCAGCTATGGAGGAACAGACTCCTCCTTCTTCAGAAAATACAATGAAATAGCTCTCAGTAATTTAACAAATACCATAAGATTCTTCTTGAAGAAGAAATGCACACTTTAGAATACCCATATGCATAGGGTCACCTCTAACAAATTCATATGCTTTTATACAGGTTGGTTTGGTTTCTTCAGCCTCTGGCTTTGCTGTATAAATATAATACTTCTGTCTTCCAGACCAATCTTGTGACCTGAAGTTCATAGAATTTAAAAGAGATCTGTACATTCTGTTTAAAATACACACTTGCTGAGTAAAGGGTTGTACAGTAACTATCATGGTATGGTGATCTTAGCTGATAGTTTGAATAAGTTTGACTGTCAGTACTAAGGGTTCAGAATAGTGGAGCTAAGCAGCTGATTTGCTTTGAGCTCAAATGGATTGGCCTTAGCTATCTGTTTCTATTGTCTGAAATAGAAACAATCAATATGGTGTTGCAGACATTACTAGGGATAGCAAACCATTAAACATTAATTGCCTCGTGTGAAATCATTACCACTATAAACAGGCAAGAGCATTTCCCAGCCCAGTGGGTATTTTACTAACCCATAACATACATCTTCTGTCCTAGTTTGAGACACCAAGTCCCCATATCCCTATTTACTGAGACACAGAGACGCAGTGATTCCCTGGCTTCATGCCAGGAGCTAACAGAAAAGCCAGAAATGGTATTTAAATATTTTGTATGCAGTTAAGTTCCTCATTATAATGAAAAGTACTTCTTGCTGGTTCATGGAGACCTAATAACATGCATGATACATAATTTAAAGAAAGTTCTAAGTGATGTGAATTGCCCCATACACCTGGACTGTCTGATCCAGCCCTCTACCCAATCGAAAGAGAGGATATGGCTCATTAAGGGGCAACTGGGTCTATTATTTACTGATATTCCCTCTTTGAGCTATATTTTGAACTGTTCTTTCCCCAATATTTTAGACAAGCTTGCACCATCCTTGACTCTTTCCATGATAAAGAAAATATCCATTATCGAAGTACAATAACCCGATGGTTTCCATGTCAGCTAAAAAGACTACTCAGGTTTTCAAGAGACAGAATAACCTACCAGGAGGAAGAAAAGCATCCTGCATGAATTGCAAAATGGGCACTTTCAAAAGGAAGGAGTCACGCATAATATTTTTATACATGTTATTCCTTTTACTTGTGAATAAGGCTGAATGAGTCTGGGATGTGATGTCCAGGGAAGCCTTAGGTGCACAGTGAGTGGAGTTTCAGATTGTGATGAAAGTGAGGAAAGCAAATAAGAACATAAAGACCCTGCATACCAGATAAGAAAACTTGGGCTTCATCAGGAAATAGGTACACAGGATCTGTCAGTTTTGCCCCGTTTATCAGACTGCCTAGAGACACTGTATTCTTTGTCTTTTGACAGTTGCAAAACTGGACTGGACAAGGTCATGGGCACCTGTATCTAACTTTGTAGTTACTTCTGCTTTGAACAGAAGACTGGGTTACAGACCTCCAGAGGTCCTTTCCAACCTAAATTATTCTGTGATTTATGCCGTAATATTTTCCCTTTCTTTCTCTACTTGCACTAACTGTCCTGTCCTTTCAGATCTCAAATAAAGGACTACCATAACTTTCTCTGTTTATACACAACTGTGAAAATACTCATATGTAATTTATCATATGACATACTGATTCAGAGTTGTTCAATGCAGCACACGTCCAGATTATATGTCTGCTTGCTTTTCGAAATCAGTTTTATGTAATGCCTACCTATGATAAACTGCTCTTAGCTGCCGTACTCAACAGATAACAATAGCAGGGTTGTGAATTAAGGTCTTCTAGTAAGAAGAATAAATCTATGAATTTTGTTTCAGTGAACCAAAATGGATTTTTTTATTGGTTGCCTAATGAAACAGGGTTTATGTATCCACTCTTTAGAAATGAATTGTCCATCTACTTGACCATCCTCTCTAATATTTTTTTTTTAATTAATTCATCAATGACAATGAGATGAGACAAAAGGTCAAATAATAGAAGTCTCAGAGATGAAACTACTACAAGTCTTATGAAGCCTGATAGCTCAGAAAGTGTCCTCAGCTGAGGAGGTGCTGACATATGATTTTGCATTTTACTAGAAACCAGAAAATACATGTAGGAGAGAGCTGTGAGAGTCCCATCCACAGAGAAAGCTTCATCTGGACCTCACTGCTAGATAACAGAGAATGCAACCACAAGACCAACCCACTAGGAGACCCACCTTTCCTAATTGTTTTGCACACTGTGCAGCTCATTTTAAAAGTCTGTGCCAAGGATCCACTGCTGTATACTGTACAGCTAGTTTTGATCGTGTTCGTGTGTTGTTTTTATAGAAGTAAAGCAAGTTCTGGCCTGACAGTGAAATATTATAATGTGTCATATGATTGTTCAGCCCTTATGAGAAAGAAGGAGAGGACCTTTCACTGACATTAGATCTACTAAATATGCAAATCACTAATATGTACAGATAAGTTATGGTTTGATTTTTAACACAGAATCTGTGAGTTCCTTCTCCACTCACTAACTCTCAACTTTGATTTCTGTAAACCTCACAATATTGCAGACTGGAGTGTGTGATGGTACTGGAAAAAGAGAAATTGCATAGGAAATAGTTGTTGTCTTTTGAATATAGTAGCATCCAGAAATTATTTCTGTGAATACTATTCCTGAGAAAATTATTCCTCCTGTTAGAGACAAAGTTTTTGCTTCTAGCTTCCTGCCTTTGTTAGTTTAAGAAAAAAAAATAATAAAATATGTATATATGCATATAAATATAAATATATAAATATATAATGTATAAATTAACAATTTATTCTCTCTTATGAGTAGGAAATAACAAATGCAGACACAGGGAAAAGGTGCTAAATTGTTTTTATTGCATTTCTTTTAAATATACAGTATGCCAGTTCAGCTCCCAGAGGCATTAAGTGAAAGAGCCCAAAAGTAACATAAACAAATTCAAGCAAAATAAAACCAAATTCAACACTCACAAACACCCCTCAGTAATTTGACTTCTATTTCTGAGTCAGGGTTGTGCTAAGGGAACCTAATGTTTGAGAATGAATTTGTAGGCTCCTTATATTTCTCTGTTTCTGGGTATAGTATCTCAGGATTAATTTTATTTTATTTTTCTGACAGCCAGAAGAAGAGTTTTGTAATTATTTGTTGTTGGATACTACACAGAAAAGAAATACCAAAGGAAAATGTTGAAACTATTGAAGGGAATGAAGAAAATAATAGAAAACCTATTATGGCTGCAAGGTTCAGTAACAATAATTAAGGACCTTATTGCTGATTATATTACAGAGTTGTCATTGGTTTTATGTAGTGAATGTTTACGGCATGTACTTTGTCTCTGTAGCACCGATCCCCTCTGTGGGGAAACACCAAATCTATTTAAGTAATACAAAAAAAGAGGGTAGAAAAAGGTATTTATGAGTAAATTTCTCAGATGGACTAAAAGAGGCTTATTATTTCCCACCAGAGTCAATAATAACTTCCTGCACTCTACCAGGATCATGGAACGGGCCCTACAGAAGTTCGCAGTTATTATGATTAATATCAGAAAATCAGATCCTTTAAACACTCTGAAAAAATCTGGTCTTTCTGTAGGTCTTGCTGGCCTGGCTTTGAAAGAAAATCATTACCAGCTTTATCAAAAAGGTGGCCTTCTGCTGTAGCCTGGAATAGCCTTATATCCTCTCCAAAAGGCATCTCCTGGCACTTGCTCTGCTGCTGAGATCTCTGGGTTGTCATTTCCTGGAGCAGATTACTCAGTAGATTGTGTGCTGATTGGTATATAATAGTATACAAAATAGATGGATCAAACCTTGAAAGAAGAAATAGAAAGAGACATATATTAGTGGAAATGGGGACAAAGGGCAGTATGTGTTTTTCAATAGTAAATTGAAATGAGACAAACCTGATATCTTTCTGTTATTTTTAATAAGAACCAATGTTGTGGTTTTGTGGGGTTTTTTGTTTTTGTTTTTTTTGTTTTTTTGTTTTTTTAAATAGATATGGGATACATTGTGGCTATAATATACTTGTACCTCAGTAAAGGATTTGATGCCCCCCCTGCACAAAGAAACTCCTTGTTACCCCAGAAAGGAGGTTTTCAAGTTTAGTATTTTTTAAATGGATAACAAAGCTGTAATGTGAGTTTGTATGGACATGGCACATAGGGAATCTGTCAGACTGGAGAGAGGCTAGGAGAAAAATCCCTGAAGGATTAGTCATTTTATGTTGTTTTCGACAACCTGGACACAAAGTCATGCCATATCTGACCCCAGAAGCAGTCTCATGATGCAGAGACAGTGGGAAATGCAAAGTCGGGGACAGAAATACATTCAATTTCTGCCTAGGCCTGAACTTTTTCCATGCCTGTTCTCCTGGCTCAGGAGGAGCTGTAACAGATTACAGGGAAAAGAGAAGGAGATATAGACTGTTGGTATGAAGGTTTTACTGTATACAGTCCAGTGGAGACCTGCTGCAGAGATACTGTCTTGCTTGTTTAAAAAGGCTGAAAAGATGTTCATAACAACCACTGGCTAATCCAGTGGTTATGTTAGGAGACTGGGATATGAGAAACCAAGTTTTGTTTCTGTCTGGGCATCCTGATACTTATATGATCTTAGGCAAATGAAGGAATTGCTCTGTGAAGTTCCTCATCTAGTAAATGGGGATAAAAGTACTTCTTAACTTAGTAGTGGTTGTTGTGGGGAAAAATGCATTAAAGTTTATGAGTTCAGTGACTGTTTTAAAAGGTTGCACGTGAGCATCATTCTTCTGGAAGCTGCTACTGGATTTAATGGAAACTGATGACACGCAGTGAAAGATTTAGTGGTTATTAAATTTATGTAAACATTTAATGGGCTCTGTATGTTCTAATTCTACCTGGCTTATTTGGGAAACTCAGTTTATTATTATTTGATTTTAAATTTTTTGCTACCTGCAACTTCAGGTGTTTTACTTCTTGCTTAAATATCCTTCAACTTCTACTCCTCTGACACTCAAGAAAAAGAATCTAGTGCTGAGGAAGTATATGCTATCCATGCAGGAGAGTAATCCTGTTTGCCCAGCCACAAATCGTTCTGCTTTCTGTTAGTGCGAAATAATACAGCTATGTATAGTGTGCAGTTCAAAGGCTGAAATTGTGCCATGCCTACTGCCATCGTAGGTGCCACCCATACTCACCATTAAACTCAGTTTAACGTACTTGTGCTCATACAAAGCTGATGACCTGTCAGCTCAGCACTCTCCTGGATTTAATACTAAAAAATAACTACTGTGTGACTGTTAAAAGGCCACAAACAGTAAGTGGAATTGGAAGGGAATGGGAAGAGGGCAAGGAGAGGAAAATATCTGAGATTCTTTTTTCATTTAAAATGCAGTCTTTGGAGAAAATGTCATTTATGGCAGATAAAAATGCAGTGCATTGCTGAGCAGGTGTAAGTGATTATATCTAATTACTACAAATAGGTTTTCCTTGTATGAGAACCAGCTGGGGATACTGCATGATGAAAACATGTAGGAAGAGGGTGGATTTGGAAAAAGTGGGAAGGAACACCTTCAATAGCTGATAAGAGTGACCACTCTGGGGTAACAGGGACATTGCAAATGGTCTTAGGCAATTGTAGAAAGAGAAGTTTATGCAGCAGGATGTTGGGAATAGGCTCTAAAAAGCACATGAAAAACAAGAGTAACTTCTGCAGTAGTTTTGTAAATCTTTAAGTATGAGAAATCCGTTAGAGCCAGGAGAAGCTTTGCAGGTCCCATGATCACCAGCATTTCCTAGAAGGAGCCGAAGCTGGACGTTATTAGGGTAGACTAGTTAGGCTGTATTAGAGATCAGCTCTATGATGTTAAATGATCGGTGACAAAATTTATTAAAAAAGAAAAAAAGAAAAGAAAAATTGTTTTGGAGTAATTTGATTTTGTGAAGTTGAACTACAGACACAACAAAAGATGCTGCTGAGTTCTTTTCAGTCTTTATAGTAAAGAAGGCCAGAAGAAAGGTAATCAGGGCTATTCATGATCCTACTGATTGTACCATCTAGGGCAAGTCACACAATCTCCCTCTGACTTCATATTTTGCTCCACAGAAGATAAACTTCGAACCTATATCAATTAGATTGTGGAAGATGCAGTTCTGCACAAGGGATGAACCAGTTAAAAGCTTCTCAGTAGTGGAGACAACATTAAATTATGCTGCCAACAAACTTAAGAGGCTGGGCCCAGACTGCTACAGGAAATGGAAATAAAATGTAAGAATTACTGTAGATAGCTAATGACAGAGTCATAGAAAATCATGCTTAATTTATTAATTAATATTTGCTGCTCCTGCCAGAAAGGTAGAGGCAATCAGGGGATGCAACTTCTGTTTTTGGAATGGGCCACCTCTGCGTCTCTCAGCAGAAGCTGCCACCCCACAGACCTCAGTACTTCCCCTGGCACTCGTAGCAGCCAGTGTGGCTTTCGAGGGCTTTGACAGGGAGATGTGAGCAGTTTTGCTGTTCCCAGACAGTCTAGATGGATGGCTACCTGCTTTTTTTAAGTTAAGGGTTATTATACCAAACACAGTAACAGATTAATCTAATATGGTTCTCTTCAGGCTGTCCACCAGGGTTAATCATAATAAGTTCATTAATATTATGGCAATTATTATTCATATGCATTAGCTTTTGGGTAGCCCATCCAGAACATGAAGGCCCCAAAACATGTAGCATTTAAACAGGAACTTGGTAATGTTTATAGCAAGAAGTTAGGTCACTCTGATATTCTCCTGCAGAGTATGGCAGCTATACACCCTTTTGGTCATCACCCTGCTGTCTTTGGCTTTCTCCTCTAAGTCACTATACTTGGCTGTCAGCCCCTTAGGGCTGTTGAAGCATTCAGAAAATAGAATCTGCCTTGCTAACATAAGGTGAGCGTCCACTTCGTGCATGGGCTGATTGATGCTTTGACAGTATCTGTGGTTTAGTACCTTACTCTGTCGTGGGCATCTGCCCATCAGCTTCTCCTGTACCCACCACTCCTGTGGATGGAAAGTCTTGGAAGCACAAGACTCACCCTGTTTACCTGAAATTTTGGCATGCAGAGGGTGATATATGATTCCAAAAGGTCAAGGACAAAAGAGTGTTGCTAAAGGTGAGTAGACATTATCTCCTATGTGTGAAGCAGTGCTGTCAGCATCACTAGAGATACATGCTGAGGAGACAGATATCTAAGTTATAATCTAGTTTATTTTAGCTAAGACAGGTGATGCATTGTTCTTTGAGCAGTAGCATGGTGGAACCCATCCTTCATGCACTGCAGTACCTGAGAGTCATTTCAATGGTTTATGGCACCCAGTAGAAAGTCAAGACTTGGTGAAGGGAAACAGGAATCAGACTGAAAAACAGTTTGTTTTTACAAGGGGGGAGGGAGAAGTGATAAATATGACAGAAGTGCTGTGCATCTCTAGTTTAGGACATGGTCATGTCAGTGTGTTTTAGAAAGCCACTGATCCCCAGCTGGAAGCTGAATTTCCCCCTTTACCCGAAGCACAGTATCCGATCATGTGTGCATGCTCAGCTCCTCACACTGCAGAGTAATCCAGGCTGGATTACAGCAGCTCTTTTATTCCATGCTGCTGTGTACCAACAGCCACATGCACACTAGGTTGACCTAACTGACACATCTGGAAGATCATGAAACCAGGTAACAAAGCCTATGGAGAAAACAGATGTTATTCTTCTTTTGACTGGGCCTCAGATTCGCTTCAGTTTGCAGGGACCAAGACCTTCTCCTTTCTCCGGGACAAAGTACTATTTTTGGCATAGATGAATGGTTGGTTGTGGCAAATATAGGCAATTCAGCCTAATGCATCACTAATTGGGAGGGGCCAGGTGACTTTGGCATGGACTGCAGAAGTTTCTGGAGGAGGATCAATGAATTCAAAGAAAGAAGAGATTCCAGCTAGCTGGTCAAGCTCTGTTCCCATTTAAGATGCCATTGACCTGAACCACACAAGGTGTCCCCAGCATTCCATCCCCACCTTTGGGGGGAAATTTGGGTCTGTAGTAGGTCATACGAGTTTTTTTGGCTTCCTCACACAACATCTCAAATAGGCTCAATTTACCCTATTAACTTTAAGCAAAATGTGGCATTCCACTCCTTCAAAGCTCTTCCCCCACTCTCAGGGAAGCAGCTGCCTTCACTGGACTTTCTCTTTTCCTCTTAAGGAGGAAGTCTTTTAAACCTTTAAGCTAGGAATTAAACCTCATTGCTTCTACCATTCAAGGCACTTTCCCATTAGAGGTTCACAATTACAGTATCTAGAAGGACAAATTGTCCTACAGGATCTTTAAAGGAGCTGTATATCTTCATCACAGGTAGGTCTCATATTGACCACATACAGTAGTGTGGATCCCCCACGGGCAGCAAGATATGTAATGCAGTTGGATTCCTGTCATCAGTGGTGGCTGGGCTTGCTCAGAATCCAGAGAAGTGCCAGACCCACTCTTCTTTCTGCACCTGGCTCCAGCAACCTCCCCTCTCCCACATCCCGGGGTTGCTAAGCAACCTCCTGCAAGCAGTGGAGTGAGCTGTCAAATGTATTATTTTTTGTCTTAAAGTAGCAATGTCTCCTGTGTAACTAAAAAATTATAATCAAGAATTAATTGTTAGTTGAGCATCACAATTAAACCTTATCTCCCCTCCTCTTCCTATTTCCTCATTTGGTGTCCTGCATAATTTCAGAGGATGCAGGAAAGACTTGCACCTGAATAAGTGAAATGAAATAAAGTTTGAAGTCAGCTCTATTTTTCACTTTTGCAGCTGATTTGGAAGTGAGGGCACCAGCAGGGTCTCCCACACTGTTGACTTTAGCATCTGACAAACTGTGAAGAATTGAAGCTGGTTATGCACAGGGGGTTGTATTTGCCAAAGGCAGGGGAAATATATACATTTAAAAATAAAACAAGACTTAGATTTACTATATATCTACAATATATTTCTTGTAGTGATTAGCATGTGTAGCCTGTGCCAACTATGGTTCTTCTGAACTGACTTTATGAGGTGGCAGAAATAACTCTACAGAAGGGGCAAGATGGATCTGACATCTGAAGTCACTTAGCATGAAGTAAGTCATGGCAAAGAAGCGAGAAGTCTCTCCTCCACACACTTTACATTCATACACATATATACAAGGAATTCCAAGTCAAGCACACATACAAGATGGTACTGAGCTGTACATTCAGATCTTAGTTTGCCTCTCTGCATAGTGGGTCTCAGGTGGGAGAAAACAGCCACCCATATCCCCTTCATCCAAACTAGTGACCAAGACTTGCCAGACTTAGATAAGTTCCATGGAAGTTTTATAGATCTTATCTAAAGGGACATCATGGGTAATATTTATAATATAAAGTATGTACTTGGGTTTTGAATTGGGATTTAGCATGCAATGTAAGTGTATCCCATGTTTTACATATCACAGGGAGTGAGAAAGAGAAATGAAGAGCATTGTAAGGGTGTATGATTCCCACCTTTATAAGAAATTTATTAATTTGCAGTGTTCTCATCACCCTAGGAAGCAGACTACACCCCACATTTCAGAGAAAGGCGAAAGAAAATAAGAAATCAAGTTGTTATTGTTAACTTAATCTAAGGAAAATATCTTTCCTGTCTCCAAATCTCTTAATTGGTGTAATTGGGTTCTGAGATGTCTACTATTTAGACAATATTGACTACAGAACCAGTGACTTCTGCTGTTTGTGCTTGAGATAAAGTGTCATGGTAGTCTCTTCAGCTCTGTTTCTTCAGACTACAGTCTCTTTAGGACTTTTCTGAGCACATCTGGTATTTCAGGCAATTGCTTGGCTTGGTGATTCATGAGGCAGCCATGTGGACAGAAGGCATGAGGCACAACCCTAGGCTTGGCAAGCTGAACCTATGGCCACAGATTTTCAGAAAGAAATGCATAGCCATTCCCTATTTCTCTTGAGACCTGTGCATAGAAGGGTGTGTACAATAACCTGAAGCCTTAATCCTTACATGGCATGCACCCTTTTGGAAAGGAGAAATCAAAAGATACTGAACCTCCTTATCTCAAGCAGAACTTAATAAAACTGCCTGAATAATGAACAAATGAACAGAGATTCACTATCACATTTGTGAACCAACACCTGAAGTGTAATTTGGTGCTACCTCATGAGAGCACAGTCTTTACTTACTGGTTATATTCAAATAATTGACAGGTAGTAATGGAAATGCATGCTTGTGATTCCCAGGCTTCATGAATTTGCACTGACTTTACGTTCACTATTCATTACTGGCTTCTTTGGAAAAAGAAGTCAGTCAGTCATGGCAAAGAAGCAAAACTTTAGGGGCCAAAACCATACCAGTGATAATTACGGGAAACTAATAAATACCAAGTGAGATCATTATTCCTCCACAGGTAAATGGGGGAATGCAAAGGAGGAGTTTTTGAATGATTCAGAAAACTGGGGGGAAAAGAGCTTGATTTTTTTAGTTTGTTTTATCCATTTTAATCAGATTTACTGGCTGTGCGTGTTACCTTTTTTGAGCACAGAACATGTATTTCTTACAGCAAGGAACAGTCAGAAAAATTCTTCCTGAAAAATAACCTGCCTTATCTTTTCCACTCCTTATCTGTGCAGGGGTTTATACAATTTTCAAGCTAAACATGTAAGAAGTTCAGGTAATGATAGAGCAGGTGTGCCTTGGGAGGACTAAATTATGGGAGTCAATAAACAATTATGGGGTAACATCTGGATGATTGAAAGAATGTTAGCAGCACCAATAGTTACAGAAAATAATGATTCTTCTGCTCCATGTGTAGGTCTTTTATTGTCCAAGACATAGGCTTACAGATTCAGAGGTGTTCTGGGTTTGAAACTTCATAAATAAGGCCAATCTTGTGTTTACACTGATGCTGTCTTAGACTCTGGTTAAAGATCTAGCCTTTGCAGTATCAGAAGTCCATAGTGTGACAGTAGGGAACAGAGATGATCGTCGTGCAGAAGATGATAGAATTGACATTAATTTTAGCAAGGTTTGCGTGATGCCAAAATGACTCTTAAACCAGAAGAATTTGCCATGAAGTTCGAGAAAGTCCAGTTCTGAACTGTTGCATGTTCTCCGATCACTAATATTAATGTATTAATCTCTTATCTATCAATAAGTGATTATGCAAAAGATGAAAGGAACAGTCCCATTGCTGGACATGACTGTAAAGACCTCCTGAACTCTTGAGAATGTCAAAACTCAAGAGAATAATGTTTCAGAAGTAGATGGCACCATCTAGGATCTTTTTATGGCAGGGTACATTTGGCCTTTCCACTTGTGGTTACCTGATCTCATTGTCTGTTACAAGTGTCTTTAGTGAAGATATATGCAAGCTTTGGGGCAGGCTGTTAAAGGCAGAAAGCAAAAGAAATCACTTTGAATAACAGAACTACCAATGACAGTGAGAGGAAACATGGGTACCACAGTACTTTGAGAGAGGCAGTAGTGAGGCATCAAGATTGTTAACAAATATATCAAAATTGCTTAAGCAGGGTGTTGCCGACGGCAATCTAGGCATATTCATGCAGGATCATAACAAAAAATAATATTTTTCTTAGGAGGTTTAGATGAAAAATAGTAATATGCAGTGCTACACAATTTAGAAAGTTAATGAAAAAAGAATCTAAAACTGATGATTGAATCTTATACTTTAGCCACAGGAGAAATGAGCTCCATGGATCTTTCCTTTGTGCAACCTCTGGAGTATCTTTCTGTCACCCAGAATATGAGAACATATTCTTCAAAGTGTAAGTCTGGGTGTGCAGTGCCTGTATATGAATTAAAATAGACTGAATGATAGAGGTGATTTAGCAAGCAGTTGATAGGCTTTGCTTTTCTGATCTTGTTCTTGACAAAATAGTCCAAACCTGAGAAAAAAGTGTAAAAGCAGCTAGAAAGGAGGATGCTCTCTTGGCAAGATGTACTTGATTCTAAAGATTTCTACCCCAAGTTTTAAAAATGACAATGTCAATATTTTGCAGTGTTGATAGGTAAATCACCACTGCAGACCGTAACGTTATGCTTTTCCCCATGACACTTGTCTATGTCCCTCTCTACAAGATGAAAACTCCAACCATGGTGCCATGCCAAGATGCTCCTTTGATATACAAAAACAACTGGGGCACTTCAGGATATGTCTTATGCCAAAACCTTCTGTCAGTTATTTTAAGCTGGGCAGCCTTGATTGCTCAATTGCTTTCAGTCATTTCTGAAAGGCTGATGTTCAGCATATGGTGATTGAATGGTGTTGAATTTGGTTGTCCCTTGGCAAAGCCTTCTTCTGACTTTATGTGAAAGTGGAAAGAGTGGGTGTATAACATATTTATCTATGGATGACTCCAAGTGGAGGAAAAGATTTATCCAAGGCTGTTATATGACCCATTACTCAATTCTCTGTAGTAATTTATTAAATAAAATCTGTGGTGTCATTTTCCCTTTAAAAAACTCTGCCTTAAACAGAGGAGTGCCCTTTTAGATGTGAATCCTTGACAAGGGTTTTGTTATCTCAGAGGACATATTTGGGGGTCAGGATCTCACCTAACAAGGCAGCATTTGTTATGACCTTGAGATGGAAGCACTGCAGATAGTTGCCATACAAGCTCATCACCAGGATTGCTTGTCAGGGTCATCTTTAATTTTGCATACTGGCCGAAGTCTGCATGTGTTCAAAGAGAAGTCTAGTTAATCCCAAGGGGCAGGGGCTTGGTTATGGGACTGCTTTCACACTGTGTGGAGACAGGACACGCTTTGGATCACCCACAGAACCAGCTAGTGTGTTGCTTGTGACAAAGACTGCAGATTTCACCAAGTCAAGTTAAAGCCTGATGGCTTGTTGTAATTAGCAAGAACTCAAATGAAAGCAAGGGCAAACCTCAAGATCATGGACACACCAATAATCCCTGCTCAAACTAGAATGCACAAGGAGGCCTCAGTCCTAGTACAGATGACACGTGATTTTGCTGACATCAGTCAGGTTAGCCTGGAGTAGGTTTGACAAAGCTGAAGCTACTGTATCACATTAGAATGGGTAAGAGAGGTGGAAATGCTCTGCGCAGGAAAAAAGTAAATACTGCTGAGCCATAGACTGACTTTCAAGGTTAATTGGACATTTAGTTTTAGCTGCTGTCACAATAGATCAGTCATGTCACACTGTAATCAAAACTAACGCCTTCCAGTAGGCTTGTTAACTACTCTAACATAAGGAGGCAATTGTTTCAGTAATAATGGCAAAGGTAAGGAATATTCCTTTGTGTATTCAGACATTTACAGCAGCAGCACCACCTGTCCCCTAGAACTGTGAGCTGTACTGTTTGTGAAGGAAAGACCTGATATTTTTGTTTATTTGCTTGTAACACCAATATAGAAGTCTGGCTGAATCAAAGTAATTCGTGGAAAAAGGTCAAAAATAAATTGCTGCTTGGTCCAGATCATGACAATAGGAAGCCTTATGAATAAAACCATAGCCCGCAAAAGAGTGAGACTGTATTTTTAAATTGAAATATGTCATATTCAATTAGATATAAAGATAAGTCTTACAAGTTCTCTAACAGAATAGAGGATCTGAGGATAAAACAATTTATTCCAGAGATGAGTCTTCAAGCAGGACTGAAACCAAACTTCACCCACAACCATGTTATACAATGAGAGGCTCATATTTTGGACCAAGGGGCACAAAAGAAAAGAAGGGAAACTATGTTCCTTTTAGCACCTCCTTTGTATAGCTCTGCCCAGCAGTACACTCCCAGAGATTACCAAGGCTGTATGGTACATTCGACCTATCACTGATACTATGACAACAGCAGATTTGTCAGCCTATCTGTTAGCCTTTTTATGTCCTTCTCACTTCTTACTATGATTGGAAGGTTTCTGTGTTTCCTTTGGCCTGACTTGTTCTATCTGCTAACATAGGAAATAATGTGGATCCTTCAGACACACCAAAATGCCAGTGGAGCATTTTTCTTTCTGTTCTTTCAGGCCCACTTGCTCATGTGTCCATGTGATGGTTGGTGAATTCCCTCTGTGGGCTGAATAGGATCTGTAGCAATGCCTGAAAGTCTCAGAGATAATCAGACTTCTGGAGTCATTCAGTTTCTGTGAACAAGATTGTCCCAAATTAATCTCCTCAGTCATCTTTTGCACTAGTAGGAAAGATTAAAATTAGTGCCCTTTTTCCAAAGCATGAAGCATGGATTAAACACTTCATTCCTCACCAGAACTTGTATAGTAAAGCCTGAGTTTTAGCCATATTACCATGACAACAGATCATAATCTTGGCTAATTATTTTAAGCCTGCTCAAAATATTAAAGTATTCCAGTATTAAAACTGGACTTGTGCCAGGGCCCTCCTGGACATACTTTGTTTTGTCCATGAATACTAGGTTTCTGTTAACCTCTAGTCACAAATTAAAACTTTCTTCTTTGTCTGGGTTTGTAAGAAGAATGAGAAATACAGAGACACACTTAAAGGAAAGACTAAGAAATTAAACATTATTAAAAAATTAAATGTGAACTTAAGAAAAAAGTATAGACGTGAAATGAGGGGCAACGGAAGTTTTCCTAAAGTTGTAAAGATTACCAAAAATCCATTTTTTAACAGATTATGACAAATGCAAATATTGTATTCTAGTGACTCCTTTGAATTGTGTTATAGAAAACATCATTTTCCCAATATCTGTATGAATCATAAAACAGGGGCACAACATTGCCTATGCTGCATTCAGACTTTTTTTCAAGTGAGACTCATCTAAGAGGATGAAGCATGACAGGGGGTCTTGTCCTGAAGACTCAGGAACCAACCAAGCAAGAGTTTCCAGGAGGTTCTATAGCAGTGCCTTACACCTGAAAGAAATCTGAGTTTGTCTGAAGATGCTTTATTTTCCTGATAAAAAATTGAGATTTACTAGCAAAAGCAGGAACTTTACATAAATACTGTTTTGCTCTTGACCCCATTCTGAAGATGTTGTATTGCCAGACATATATGCCCCTCATCTATATATGACTAGATCTCATAAAAATATTGCAACAGATGTTAAGGCAATCTGAAGAGAATTACTGTAATGAAGTAGAAATATGGTCTGGACAATAAAAAACCCCCCAAAACCACCAAAAAACCCACCAGCAGAGGGGAGAGAAATCATAGAAGATGCAATTAGGTGACTAAGACTGAAGAAGGAAAAAAGAAAAGGCCATGGCCAAAAAAGGAACTCCTGATCTGGATTTAACAAGACCATGTTGCTACATAGGCATGACACAGGAATAAAAAAGCTTTACATTCCAGTACCTGTTGGGCTAAGGACTGCCTTAACCCCCTTCATAATTCCATGACTGAAACCAGAAAACAAAGAGCTTCAAAGTAGTTTTGCTCTCCAAGTCCATGATTCAGGTGTTCTGGACATCAATGCGTTCCTCCTTCCCTCAGGCTATTTTCTTTGGCAGATGCTCAGCTTTTCCATTAAGATTTGTACATTATTGCACAGGCTGCCGATAAGTTGTTGCATACACGGCTGTCTTTGCCAGCTTCTGCTTAAACCTGCTGGCAATTTCCTGGTAGGTAGGAATTAATTCTCTTAAGGAGGGAAAAATCTGTGGTTTATAAATTTTACTTTTACTACTCAGCCTTCAAGAAACTTAAACCAGAAAGACATTTTTCTTCTTTCTTCTGTACAAACACATTGGCCAGCTGTTTTACTTTCTTCACTATTAGTAGGTGCTTTTCTTAATATAGCTGCAGCTGACCTCTCTTGAATGAATGATATCAGACAATGCTTCACCAACAGCTTTCTTGATAGTTATAGAGCAGATCAGATTGCTTTGCTGGACCAGAAACATCAAGATTCTCCAAGCATAAAATGGCAATTCTTTAGAGAAAAGTTGGAAAAGTTCTGCTTGACCACACAGAGGAAGGGACAGAGACCAAGAAGCAAACTGAGCAACCCAACTCAGAGCCTCCAGCTCTGTCTCACATGTGAGGCTTGTGCCTTGTGGCAAAACCTTCCATAAACCATCCTTCCAAAAGCTGGCTAGTCCCTTTCTCTGGCAGAAATACAGTGTGCCCTGCTGTGGACCCCATATCTCCTGAGATGTAGGAAGAATTATTGGCCTGGGAGATGGCAAAGTGCTTCCCTCTGAGCCATGAGCTGGGTGGCAGGCAGCCACCTCCAATGCACATGACTAAATTAGTACATCTTTGTTGACCCATGCCAGACTTGTTGGAAATTTAATAACTAAAAACACTCTCAAACTCATAATTTCTACTTTCCTTTGTAACAGCAGACTGAACAAGACATTCACCCTCCAAGTGAGCCTTAAAGGAAAACTAAGCAGAGATATCTGGGCAAACATCACTCTCTAATCAACAGACTTCCCTATGAAGCTCTAGAAGGTCTGATTAAAAGCAGATGTGAGTAATCTTAATAAGGGAAAAGATATATAGCTACCGGGAGAATAGAAAGTTTCATGAAGAGCCCTTAACTCTGTAGTATACCTTCACACGGGGTTAATAGATTTCGGCAGAGAGCAAGCTACAGTTTTATGGTGCTTTTTATTAATCACAGGAATTGTGTGTTGCACTGCAGGATGAGCAGAGGGAATTTTTTTAAGTGCAGCCCTCCTTAGCTGCATGGTTCTAAAATTGAAACACAATCTTGTGATCACTTTGAGAGATTTAGAAAGCACTTGTCTTCCAGATATCCATAAGGTTAGAAGATACCCTTTTTTAGTTACAGTATCTCCTTGAAAAATTGGGGCATACAAGAGAAGGATTCTGCCAAGCAAATACTCTGAAAACAAACTATGGAGTGGGGGGCAGTGTTATTCTTCCTAACTGGTGATGTCTGTGGGTCCTTGCCTGCTAAGGGGCTGAGGGGGGCAGATGTTCACCTCAGACCCCTCTGGCAGGGAAATGACAATGAAGTTTCCAAGGGTAATTAAAATTTATCTTCAGCTACAGGAAAAAGAAAACACACAGGGAATGCTTTAATTGGCAGCACTGTGGAACAGAATGTTTATATTTACAAAAGAAAAGAGCAGTCCACACGTCAGTAATGGAAGGAGGTTCAAAAAGCATTAGAGTGGTAAACAATCATGCTCTGAGACTCTCCAGTTAGAAACTTTTCTCAGCAGCTCAATGCAGTGATTTTCAACAGCTTTTGATCTCTCAAGTCCTAACAAAGCTCTCTAGAAGGGAGGACATGCCACTTCCATAGATTGCATGTGCATGTATGAACTGGCATTTCCTCGGGTGCCTCTCAGGGGTGTCTCAGGTGTAACTGTACATCACAAACAGTTCATAGACCACAGAACACTGACCTGGCATTTGGTGGATCTGTTTATCTGTTACTACGTCAAAAGCCCATCTTAACATGTCTTCAGTATGTTTATCCTTCCAACATTCCTATAAGGCAAAATGATACTTCAGCCCATATTTCAGACTAGTTATTTCTCATAGTCACAAATCACTTTCCCATCTCGAGTATACTTTCCATGGCTTTGGTCACTAAATTGTCTTTGTCCAAATTGCTTCACTGTTAAGAGGTGACACGACAGGACATGGTTAAGATTATTTTCTCAGAAGATTTTTTTGTTTTAAAATGCAGCTTTATTGAAACTGTACTTTTGGCAAAGAAAGTTAGTCTACGTGAATTTTTAAGCTAAAAAGGGCCAATGTTGTCCAAAAAATTGGTTTGACACTCAGAAGAAAAAAGTATTTCAATTTGAATTGCCTTTATATTTAAATATTAAACTAATTTTAATCAAGTTTGGGTTTGTTTTTTTTTTTAAGTCAACATCTAAATGAATTATTTTGTGATTTTTAGTGTGAACCTTTTCTGTGGGTCCTGACAGAACACATTTCAGTGTGACCAGTTTGGGGGAAGATTTGTGGTTTGCATTTTTCAGGTTTAAGGTGGAATTTTTTAAATAGCATCTTAAATTGTTTTTTTTTCAGAGGTGAGATTTTCTTTTCTGGGCTCAAGTTTCCCTGCCTTGTTCATTTGGGAGATTAAATAAACAACAAACCTTTACTATCACAAAATTTCTCCTGATGATCAATGTACGTTTTTTTAAATGGCCTCCACACTGCACAGCCTCACAGCTATGTAAAACAGAATAATTTTCATATTCAGATATTCATTTAAATCCCAGTCTAAGCAGTTTCTGTTTCAAGGTAGAATATACTTCAGAAAACCTTGAGGAAAAAGCAGTGGTCTCAGTGGCAAACGGCTTTGTGCACCATAGAGTCCAAATTTGCAAATAATCTTGGAAGACCCTTTTTTATTGAATAAGGCATGTATCTACTGACTTTGGGGGTTTTGTGAACTCATCAGAGGCAGCATAGATAAAAAAAAATGAATAGGAAAAACATCCTTTCCCTTAAGGGTAAAAAGTCTCTAGAAATACCATATACAAGCTATAGCACCTGGGAAAAAATTGTCCTTGAAACTGGAAAGAGGCTGTTATGAAAACGTGTGCCAATCCAGAACACGTCTGCGCTGAAGCAAAATACGTACTATTTCCCAATTTGAACAATGGGGAGAATTTAGGGAAGACACTGGAAATGAGTCCAAGCTAACTTTATAAATGATTAAGTGATAACAATTCAAAATGAGAATTCTAGTCTGCATAATTTAAGCATGTAATTTACTCGATACTTTTAGGTACTCAGTGAGCAGTTCTTCTAACGTAAGCACTTGAATTTCCCCATCATATCAGTAGCAGTAGGTGTTCTTGAAGACCTCCTGGGTAATGTTCTCTATTGAAATGAAGCCTTTAGACTTAACGCGTTTTCATCTGAGCGCTGTTGCAGCAAGTGCTGCTGCTAGGCAGAGTGGTTCTAGTGGTTGCTGTGGTTTTGATGGCCTGTGAAGGTACAGCCACAAGGTAGCCACATCCTGGATTTAGTGTTCAGGGCTTCTGCAGTGTGTCCTCGAGGGCTGTCCTCACATCACACCAGCTAGCAGAGCATTTCCTGTAGCATTTGTTGAAGCAGAGAAAAAAGTAGTTGGCTGATATTTATTTGCTGTGTAATACAGCTCATTTACTCTAACACAGACACGTATACCTCCCAACTGTGTTTACACAGCAGCTAATTTCTACTTGCGGCTGCTGCTGTTTATAAGAAGAACCAAGCAATTGTTCCTAACAATTCTCTAAAAATAAATGTGCTGCCTTTACTGGGGTCATTAGAATTCTAAATAGTGCATTTTGTGATCATTTATAATGCAACAGCCTTAATGAACAGTGCCAAATCGGTCTTAGTATTCTTGAACCACCCGTTTTTCAGTCCCTCTCTCTCTGTCCATTGCCTTTATGGAAAGAATAACAATAAATTATTTTATACATAGAAAACTCCTTTTAATCCAGAGTTAACCAAAAGGATTAACAGGTCTCTACTCAGTCCTCAGATCCTCAGCTTAGAAAACATAAATCATAACAGGAATTGGAGCAATTTCTGGAGAAGGACTGATCTGTATTTATTTATTTTTGACTGCAGGTATTATAGCAGAGTAGACTATGATGTAAAATAGTTTGGATCACAACCAGAACTACAAAACAGAATTTGGTCAGACAGGTAGCATGAAAAAAATTCACATGAGCTTTTTAATGACATGAATAAAAAAATGCCTTTTTTAAAGGCTTATGTGGAAGTTAATAGGCTAAAAAGAAGTGTCCCTAATAGCAGTCTTTGGATGTTGACTCAGTATGGATCTGTAGGTTAAACTATCCTCCAAGGCTCAACAGGACCACTTACTTCTATAGTGAGGGACTCCATCCTAGTCCCCTAACTAGCTCTTTGATAATGGTTACATACTTTTCAGCATATTTGATGTGAGCTTGCTTTTCACTAGAGCTAAAGCAATTGAAACCAGTACTCTGAGTTCTGCTTAAAAGGGACACTGGCTGAGAGGAATGAATGGCTGAAAGATATTGATGAACAGTGTTGGATGGCACAGTGCTTAATAAAAATGAGTCACACCTTGGCAGCTCTCAAGAATGACCCTACGAATAATTAGAAAATTAAACTTACTGGAAAAGAATCTGATTCAGAGTCAATTTTTATTTTTCTTCTTTCAAATTCAAGTTTCTTTTTCAACAGCAACCAAACTACTCACCCAAAAGAACGCCAAAACCACACAGTTAAGCACTCAAGGAACTACACAGCACCCTGGGCAATGATCTTTGTCTTATTTGGTATTTGCTATTTTCCTTTCTAGAAGTGTCAAGGCTAGGACTCATTTGTCTGATACAGGACATCCACCATCTTTTCCAAGTTCATTCAGACTACCAAACTGAATGTCCTATGAAGAAGAGTTTATTTTAAAAATCTCTTAACATGCAAGCTTCTACCTTTTTTTCCTTTTTTTTATAGGGAATTTTGTTTTGGAGGGGTGGAGCAGTTTAAGAAGTTTACAACGATTTATGAAGTGACGTTACACTTGTCATATAAGTTCTGTAGTGAAAAAGAAATGAAATTGTTACAAGAATTTTGAATCTTAAAGGCGACATTTGTTCAAAAGATTTTTTTTTAACTTTCAGAATAAGATTTATGTTTTATGCTTTTAATGTTTTGCTTCAGAATGACATATTTTTGAGAAGTTAAAGCTGAACTACATCAAAATTAAAAGGCTAAATCAAAGTTGAAAATCATGATGTAGTTGAAATGAAACATGACACAGCTGTGTTATTTGAAAGAAAGCACTCAGGTTGGCATAAAAAAAGTGGTTTTCTCTCTCATACACACACTGTTTGTTTTAGCTTAACTATAAGCAATTATTGCTGCCAAATTTTCCAGTTGGATGCCACATCAAAATGGCAGCTGTTCTGCATGTCAGTTTAATCCAGATGATCCATATCTTGAATGGGTGAATTTGTGAAGAGAATAATTTCTAATCTTTACCGGATTTCAACAGAACTCAAAACAGTACAGAAGAGAAGAGATGCTGAGAATTAGCTGTGTCTAACAGCATAAAACCCCAGCAGAGTAATGAGATTCCACTGCCTGCTGCTTTATTGTTGAAGAATATAAAGGACAAGCAAGCATTGACATAAAACATATGTTATCGATATTTGGTCTGTGGTAGTAAGAGAGGAGCTGAAAATGAGGGTCAGCTCAGCACATTGTTTCATACTACCTTAATTATATCCTACCTGATTACAATAGATAGCTTGGTGAAATTTAGCTAACCTCCATCTGCGTATCTTAAAAGCAGAAGTACCAGAAATATCCATGTGTATGAAAGATAGAAATCATCATTACTAATATGTATCTGCCAATCCTAAAAATAGAAACATTAAAAAAAAAATGTGCACAGGAATCGTTTACAGCTAATACAAAAGGGTGTGAAGCAAAAGTACTTCATAAACAAGTTCTAAAGGCACTTTTTTTTTTTTTTTTTTTCCACACTGAAAGGATCATGGAAAGTTTAAGTAGGTGTCTCTTGGTATATGGCAAACAAACACAGAGGAGAGGTTTACAACTTCCTATAGCACAGGAAAGACTTTCATAAACATGTAAATTAAAACAGTTACTTATGTATATATCACATTGGTTAACATTGGTAAAACAGTTTAAAAATAAACAGCAGCAGACAGCCAGAAGCAGTTAACATTTCATGAGTGATGGAAGAAATACAAGATTGTCTGCAAATTTTGGTAGCTGGTGAGACAGCCTCCAGAGCTGTCACCCCTTCCATTCATCCTGGTATTCATCCTTTTCAATCTTGCATATTCATTTTTATATTCTCGTGAAATATTAGTTGCCTAGTTTTATAGTAACATATATAAATATAGACTTTTCTTAGTTTCTATTCCATTAAATGTGGGCTATTATTTCCTTTGTGACAGAAACAGACAAGTCAAGGATGTGGCGGGTGATAGAACTGTATTCTGGCCATGGGTGTAGCAATAAAGATCAAGACTCCACGTGCAGTGCACCTGGAAGAAAACAGCTATATCCCCCTTTGCACCCCTCCACACCGTCCAAAGTGCCATGCACATTATATAGGGAAATTATATAGGAAGTAAATCCATCATTCCTGGTGAACCAATCCAGAGGCAATAATAATTCTGTTGAAGAAGTCCTGGGAGGTAACTGAGCTGAGGTAGCTGTATGAAAATTTAAGCTTGCGATACAGTGACATAAAGAACTGCAAAGAGTAATTACTGGAAGGGGAACTCAATTAACTGGAACAAACAACCGATTGTGCAATTAAGGAAAAGCCTGTAAATCATTACAACCTCTTGTCATACAGCGTTTCTTCACAGTCTTGCTGTAGTGGCCCTGCTCTATCAGCTGAGTGTTAGGGTGAAGCTGCAATCATGTTTTCATTGCTGTATTATGAACTACTAATGATGATAATTTGTGTACTTTTCTTAATTACCTAGAAATGCAACGCACATCTCTAATCCTCCATTTTACTAATGTTTTAGCAGATGAGAAAATGCAGGAAGTCATACAGAATCATACAGCAGTCCATATAACACATTCAGGTTTACAGGTTTTCATTTGTACCTTTCATACAAAAGACCAGCTATCCAAGGGAAGGCACAATGTTCTTTTCTTATCAGAACATTTACCCAGAATGAAACAAATGGTTATATTCTGAGTTTCAAATCCACTCAAATATCATTGGGTGGAAAACTAGATCTGCACTTCATTGATTATAAGGTTTGCTTCTATTTAGAAGAGATAGAAAGAAAAGAAGAAAAGATCTCATTTCAGCATTATTCAAAAAGAGAATAATAGAGAAAAAAGAGTTTGGTAGAACAAAGCAGGATAGTGAGAATGTGAGAAGGAGAGGACGTACAAACTAAGTTGACAGGACTGTCTGGAGATAAGAAATTTCACCTTTATGAGCTTGCTTGCAATTGCATTTTGCTAATTCTTTGTGATGAAATTGCAGTGTTTGACTCCTTTGGCTGAGGGTATTGGTTTTATTTATTCTATAAAATTTCATCAAAACTGGTTATACTGTTCATGAGACTTAGAAAGAGTGGGAGATAAAATGTTTGTGCTGCATTTTGACATAGCCTTTCCAACTACCTGAAAAATGTTCATTTAAAAAAAATCTTGCCGTTGTTCCTCTGTGAATTTCCTAAGGTGTTTTCGTTGGTTTGGTTTGGTTTGGTTTTTCCTTTCAAACTTTAAAGATCAAGAGAACTTTGTTCCAAAGCAGCACTTACTTACTCAGAAAGAGCATGCCCTCATGGTGGTTGGGCCACCACTGTCACCTGAAAAAAAAAAGCCCTTTTCCCCAGCCTCCTTTCTCCCATACTGAGGTGCATAAGCAACTTCTTTGTGAAAGTGCAACCACTAATAATGTCCTCCAGCACTGACTGCTGCTGGTGAGTAGGGCCATACTGACTGCTCTGAAGAAATTACATCTTTTAACCCACTGAAGAGTACAGGCAGCTGTTTCTTACACCGCCCCTTACTAAATGCATTTTTAAACACTGTTGGTAAAAGTAAGCTCTAGGGGAAATTTGCCTTCTGTGGCCCATCGGTCCTTGGCCTGGATTTAAAGAAGCTACTAACGAGACTGATGATTAGTGACAATTCTGGTGACAGTACTTATGGTAGAAACATCTGGCTGGTTGTTCTGAACTGAATGCAGACCCACCAGCCTGACCCACCATTTGCTACAGTGCAAATGGCTTTATATTTCAGAGACCGCAGGATCATTTATCTTCATTAAGGCACAGTTCCTAAAACCAATAATTAATGACAACTAGTCTGGAAACGACTGTGAAGAAAAGGAAGTACTAAGGGAATTAACAAATTCTGAGAAGAAGTGCAGGATGGAGGAAAAGAGACATGAAAATATTTTCTTTGAAAGCATTTGGGATCCTGTGAGGATGTTTCAATGCAGACTGAACCACTCGTATTTTGTGACCCAAGTGAGCAAGACCACTGGATGTGTGAAGATGTCTGAATGTGTGCAAGTGGACACAGCTGGCAGAGGGCAAGCTCAGCAGCTTTCCTGGCACCCCAGGCATGGGATACACTGATCTCTTGCTGCCTGTCCACTGTTACTGGCAATTAGTGGCAGAGGCATGGCTGGGGTTTATGTAATCTACAAGAGAAATAGGAGGTGGGTCTTCATGTGAAGTGCAGACAAGAACTACGCCTTTTTTTTCCAAGTATTTCTGTGCATCCAGTCCTACATTTCAGCCCAGCCTTGGTGTACTGATTCTGTCCACTTCCCTGAGCTACCTGAATAAAATTTTTGTTATTACTCTAAGCAAGGTTCTGCTTCCCCAGATAACATGGTATTCAGTCTTTGTGAAGAAAGCATACAAGGCTCAGCCTTGAGATCATTGCCACAAGTTTTCCAGGAAGAAAGCTTCAGTAAGAAAAGGTTAACAGCTTCCATCTGAGACGGACAAGGAAGTGACAGCAGTCTTTAAAACACACTTTAAAAAATCAGTGCAACAATAGGAAGCCTAGTACCCAGCTCCCCTCTGCATCACAGGCCTCTTCTACAGTCTGCCCTAAAAAACCCAGTGACCGTAGAAAGATGATTTGTAAAAACTGTGTTTTAAGATAAAAGTGAAGGTGTTTTCCATTTACTCCTGTATTATGCTAATTCACATAAAGACTTGAGAATTGACCATTAATTTTAAAAAATGTTGATGGGAATTGTTGATGCTTCTTGTACAGTCTGCACAGAGAAGATTTTTCATCACTTCTATCATACAGTCCTAGTCCTAAAGATGCACATTCATTCCCTGCACCCATTCCTTAAAAAATCACCTTACACTAACTTCATAGCTCTTTTGTAGAAACAACTTGTATCCAAATGAAGGAAAGCCTCTGACATTCTCCCTTGCCCTGTTCTGCAAAGAATGGCACATGAAATCCCTCTTCTCAGGGCTATGAAGAAGTTTAAACTTTAAAATGAGAAGATTCCTATAATAGCAATATACAGAAAGGTTGTGGACAACCTTCCAATTGGGCTAGTGGGAAGATCTAACTCATTTAAAATAACCTTGACAAGTTTGTAATGAGCTAGTATGAGCAGGCAACCTCAGGTCACAGAGGTCTGGACTTGATCCAAAAAATTTGTTTTGGTTCCAAATTTTAAATGTGCTGAAGGCTGTTTCACTGAAATTTAGGATGATGTGAATACCTTTTCTTTTGCTGTTTTGGTGTTTTAAAAGTTGAGCAGCATCCTGTACTTACTGAGAAAATGTACAAGTATGTAACAGCTGAAGAAGCAGAAATAAAAGTAATGAGGAATGGAAGAAGTGAGATTTGGGCTCATTCAGAGGCCTCTGTTTTTTATGTTAAGTGTAACATGCATTGACCAGTGATTCACAGGCTGGTAGTGGTCTGCAAAACCATTCTAAATGGCTCACAACTGCCCAAAGGAACAGTGTCACCTTCCTATAGCTAAAATTTAGCAGTAACTGTGCATAATAGACTATGAGAAAGGTAGAGGGTTGCCCGGGGTCTGTGATTCCAAAGGCTTGTAACTCAGTTAAATTGCCTTTGTGAATATGGCCATTTCTGTTTTACAATTAGGATGAACAAAGGAATATATAAAGGACACACAGGAGTGAAGCAGCAAAATCAAGAAAAGAACCATCTTGTCCACAGTGAAGTGTTTGATAATGTATGGGAAGTCATGGCAGTCATAGCTGCCAGACTTTCAGAGGACTGGTTTGGCTAAGTATCTTCCAAGGGCCATGTTGATGTTTGCCATTTGTTTCTGTTACTGCTTGGAAGCAGTTAGAGGACATATGTGGGTGGGGTGGACAGTGAAGTGTAGAAGATGCAAGCAGATTTTGTGCAGGAAGGGGAGTCCTGAGATTACAAGCAGCAACAAGAGAGGAGTCACACAAAAGTAAAAAAAAAAACAAAAACCAAAAACCAAGGAAAAAAAAAAGTGTCTCTCTTAGCAGGAACCAAGTCTGGTAGCTGGAGAAGTTCAGATGTTCATCATACATTTCAGGACACTTGGACAGGAAGGTTCATGCGTGGTGGTTCCCTGCCCTGAGAGGTGATCACCCTGCAGTGCCAGAGCTACATGTGATCATCCTCAGATGTGCTCATCCAGAGATCCCACCACCTAGAAACATCTCACACTGCAGGGAGAGGGAAGGTCCCCTTCCCATCTGCTGAGTCTGGGTGATCACCACCCAAAGTGATTGTAGTGACTTCTACTGTTTGCAACAGTATAGAGGATAGAGGCTGATGGGCAGCTCTGGTATGACCATCTTCACACACCAGTAAGTACAAGTGATGGAATTCTGTTAAGGCGTTTGGTACCTGATGGATACAAACAACCATTCCGATTCAAAGCTACCCCATCCCATACAAAAGAAATGGTGCTGAGTTTTCAGCCAACTGACCCCGCATAAACAAATTGCCTTTATATGTGTGTGTTAACCACCAGTCCTGGTGAAGATCTGATGAAAGCCCCTGGGCACAACCACAGTACTAATAATTTCTTTGCTATAAACTGAGGTTGCTATTCATTCCTGAACAAAAATCCAGCACAGTTCTGTGAACTTCAGCCTCTTCCCATTTCTCCAGTGAGCACCAAACATCAGAATCTTGTCACTGGTCCTCTGCTTGTTAGGAGCAAAACACTCAAATAATAAGAAGCAGGAAACCTGCACAAATGCTCTCCGTTTCAGGAGGCTATGAAACAGATGGCTTGGTTATAGCATCGTTTCCCTCTGCAATAAAGGTTTTACTTTAATTCTGTAACTACAGCTCATCTATTTCAGCCAAGGGGATCCTAGAGGCTTTGTCAGTTTTGTGTGTCTGTTTGGGGGCAAGACAGAATAGTAGTTTTCTTGCTATGGAAAATAAATGTGCTTCAGTACAGCAAAACAAGAAGGAAAAGAAGACATATTATAACCAAGGAAACAATGATTTTTCATGCAGGAGTGGAAGCAAAGCATAAAATAGGGTATATGGGGAAATAGGGCAGGCAGAGCCCCATCTTGTGGCAGAAAGTCCAATTCATGTTCCTACGGCTGTGCATGAGTCACCCTGTCCCAGTGACAGTGTTCTGGGACATTGCTCTGTGCAGCTGGCCTTTAAATATTTAAATGTATTGGACTACAAGAAAGATGTCTGTTCTTTGCCAAGCAGCTGCCTATAAACAGCTTTCTAAATTACAAGTCTAGACCGCACTAGTCTAATCCAGAAGAGAACAGGAGGAATCATATAATTAACTTTTCCCTTTCCCACAGAAAATAACCCCTTTTTGCTGGGAAGGCAGGGATCGGCCTGAGTCTAGAAAGGACCTGAAGTGACACTGGGTTTTTTGATGTTTGTTTGTTTAATCTGGGAGTTTGCTGTGGTCTGGGGCAGGAAGACATCTACATGCTGACCACTGGCTGCTCTCTTGCTAAAGATAACTTCTCCAGCTTTCCCTTGTACTCAATCCAGCTATCAAAGTAGATGTTTCTCCAGGTAATTTCATATTCCAGAACAGTGACCCCACTCAACTAGCTGCAGGCAGAAAGAAGACTGTCAGTCAGTGACCAACTGCTATTTTGGGATCTTCACAGTCCCAGAACTGCAGGAGTGCAATGTAGAAATCTCTTATTTGTGACCAGGTCACTTCTCCTAGGATTTGTCTGTGTAAACACTCCCCAAATCCTCTATTGAATGTTGAGGAGAACAGAAGCAAAGAACTTGCAGCTAAGAATGTATCAGTCATATCTATGGGACTGTGTGAAAGAGATCTGTGATGGGTTGACCCTGACTGGACACCAGGTGCCCACCAAAGCCACTCTACCACTTCCTTCCTCAACTGGATAAGGGAGAGAAAATATAATGAAAGGCTCGTGTGTCAAGATAAAGACAGGAAGAGATCACTCACCAATTATCATCATGGGTGAAACAGACTGTCTTGGGGAAATTAGTTTAATTTATTACCAATCAAATCAGAGTAGGATAATGAGAAATAAACCCAAATCTTGAAACACCTTCCCTCCACCCCTCCCTTCTTCCTGGGCTCAACTTCACTCCCAATTTTCTCTACCTCCTCCCCCCAAGTGGCACTGTGGGATAGGGAATGGGGGTTGTGATCTGTTCATCACATGTTGTCTTTGCTGCTCCTTCCTCCTCAGGGGGAGGACTGCTCACACTCTTCTCCTGTTCCAGCATGGGGTCCCTCCCACAGGAGACAGCCCTCTACAAACTTCTCCAATGTGAGTCCTTCCCATGGGCTGCAGTTTATGAAGAATTACTCCAGCATGAGTCCCTTCCATGGGGCACAGTCCTTCAGGAACAGACTGCTTCAGGATGGGTCCCCCACGGGGTCACGAGTCCTGCCAGCAAACCTGCTCCAGAATGGGCTTCTTTCTCTCCATGGGTCTACAGGTCCTGCCAGGAGCCTGCTTCAGTGTGGGCTTCCCACAGGATCACAGCCTCCTTCAGGCATCCACCTAATCCGGAATGGGGTCCTCCATGGGCTGCAGGGGGGTCTCTGCTCCACCATGGACCTCCATGGGTGCAGGGCACAGCTGCCTCACCATGGGCTGCACCACGGGCTGCAGGGGAATCTGCTCTGGCACCTGGAACACCTCCTCCCCCTCCTCCTTCACTGACCCTGGTGTCTGCAGAGTTGTTTGTCTCACATATTCTCACTCCTCTCTACCACTGAAATTGTTGTGCTGTGGGTTTTTTTTCCCCTTCTTAAATATGTTATCCTGGAGGCACTACCATCGTCACTCATAGGTTTGGCCTTGGCCAGCGATGGGTCCATCTTGGATTCAGCTGGCATTGGCTCTGTTGGACATAGAGGAAGCTTCTAGCAGCTTCTCACAGAAGCCCCTCCTGTAGCCCCCCTCCAGTACCTTGCCACACAAACCCAACACAAGATCAGAGCTGCACTCACCTTTATTTCTAGCAAAGATTCAGCTCTTTAAGAGTTTTTGGCACACTGCACTGATTCCAACAGGAGTTGAACTTTGCAGTGAGAATTAGGTTCCTAAATACCACACAGTTCTGAGGTTTCATGACTGGGGACTTTCCAAACACAAAGATGGATTTGTCTGAGTACAGCTTACCTCTGGAAGAGTCTGCTTTAGGTCTCAAAAAAAGATTGGAAATCATTACAAAGTTCTCTCCTGAGCCTTCTCCTGCTTTCTCATTTCTGTTAATGAGCATTTATACATGGAGAACACGTTCTTTCATGTCATTTTGTTACCTTTGCATATAACAATTAAGTAAAATGAGTACAGAAAAGGTGCAAAGTTTTTGCATACTCAAGTTTATTCGAAATTTGAGTCAAGTCAGATGTTTCATTATGAACCTGGGCCAAAACTTGTAGATTATCTGAGTTCATCCAGGTGTCCTCAAAAAGAACTTCCCTTGAAAACAGATCAATGAATCATCTTGCCTATTTCTATTTCTAGCTCAGCTATGAGTCTGTGGTGTCTCACTTCTGCCTAACTGTGAGCTGATGGTGCAGGAAAGAGATAACCAGAATCCTTTACCTCCTGTAGAGACCTGTATTTGTATGGCTGTGGCCACAGGTTACTGGTTGGCAGCCTCTGCCATGTGTCTTCTTTGTGTTCTCAGTTCAATTCTTTACAGGTGGGCATTTGCATCATGAAGTCGAATGGCATCTTATTAGTGAACCTTCAAAACGGACACAGACCTCGCATCAGCTGGATAAGTATCAACCTTATTATTAATATTTTTTCCTACTGGATACATCTAAAAGATGTCAGACTCTGCTATACTATGCATGCTACAATTAAGACTTGAGGGAAAGTGTCTGGCCTAAGGATCTTCAAGTTGAGCACAAGATAAATGAAAACAAGAAGATGAAGTTCATAAACAAAACTGGGAAAAGGATCCAGATGTTTTGGCTTACAAAGTCATGCTTCACACATTGGGCCACACCCACTTTCTTGCCTCTCCTTTAACCTATGCTTTTTTTGTCCTATTGGGTGTTCTTTCCCTATCTGCAAAAGATGGTGGCTCTGTAAGAGAAATGGATGGAAAAGTTATAAAATCAAAAGGTAAAAGCTGTAATTTATGGTGAAAAACTTGATAGAAACACTAGAAGTTCATACACTGGAAGGCCATATTGCACTGGGGAATCTGGATTTATAAGGTGGCTTGCTGAGGTGGAAGGAGGTGATGTCTGAGCTTGCCAGAACTTTGTTTACTACACAAAGTATGTTGACATTTTGATTCTAGAGAAGTGTGAACATCTATCCTAGAAACTTCAAGGGACACAGAAGGGTCTTCACTAGCAGAAAAGGAAAACAAAAATTGCAATAGCTTAGGCAACTGTGGATGTTTCCCTGTTTCTGGAAGAATGTGGAAATATTTTTATTTTTATTCAGTATTTTTCAAAGTTAGAAGACTTTTTAAAAATACTTCACAAGGATGATTTTCAAAAGGTCAGAAAGTGGCATTAGTCAGGTTTGCTTTGCTGAGCATCCTTTGAAGACTGTTTTTCTACTGTAAACAAAACTGAGAAATCCCTAATTGGCAATTAAATAGTTCTTGTGGACATCCTTTTTTTTTTTTTTTTTTTTAAAAGGGCATTTAAAAAAAAAAAAAAAAAGATATGGACATAAAGTTTCAGCTTGGTTTACTAATACTTTGAATAAATTTGTTCCGAGTGTATTTCAGATGTGTTATTTGCAAATCTGTTTATCCAGTACTCACTTCTGGCTCCATCTAAAATGATATTTTTTACAAATAGTATTATTCATTATATTTATCCCCAGCTATTCTTCGTATATTTTCTTTGCTGATACTCAGTTGTTAGTGTTCACATTCTGATGCAATATACAATGAATGAACTTAAGAGCTTTAGTTGAGCAAAGGTCTTGCGATTTGTGGGGGCCAGGTCCTTCACCAGAGAAACACGAGAGCATTGTGAACTCTGGCCCCCAAAGGCAGAGCTGACAATCATTGCTAGTAGTTGCCAATACCCAAATCTAAACAGAGTATGTTTCAGCTTTTAGAATAACCTTCAGTCAGCCAGAAAACCGTACAGCAGCTGAATTCACTTGCCTTTCCAGGTACCAATTTCTCCTGAATCCCACAGCCTTCTCTGCACATCCTGTAACCTAACATAAGTGTTGCCTCTTTCTCTGTCCCTCCCCACATCTTCCCAAACACACTTTCTTCTTTTGTCTATGTATCCCTGCTCCTGCTTATCTTCATTACTGATCATAGGACTGAACATTTTTAATTTATTCACTATGGATCAGCTTAACACCACTCCTTTCTGTAATTCACACTGTACCCTGCCTGCTGTTGAATGTTGTTTAATTCTGTAAAGCCTTCCAAGTTACAAGCTGCTATGCACTGTGTCATCTTGTATTGGCATCTTGAATCTTTAATAAAGTTGTTCTCAAATAATTTTTCAATAAATTAAATGTACCTGCTGAGACGAGATTCTGCATATCAACATGATGAGCAACGGCATTTAATGGGATAGGTGATACAGACAAAGGGAGGGACAGAATAGCTTAGAGAGAAAGAAAAAGAACCTTTCACTACTTTTTGCATTTGGAAATTTCAGTTCTTTCAGTCTGAGATTTCTCCCACATAATTGTCAAATTTAATTTTTTAGAACATATATCCAATAATGCACTAAGACTAATTCCCTGGGAAACTGTCAAACATGTAAAAAAGAGTGGTGAGAAAAGCCCTGGAGGGATTTTGTTTAGCATGACTACAACTCAGAAAAAAATGTGTGCATCAATACTAAGGGCTTGGGTATTTGCACATACGTGTAGATGTGTGCATGTGTTTATATGCATACATATTCATTTGCATACTAAACAAAAGCAGACTTAATGAAAAAATTAAAAACAAGTGGATGAGAACTGTCCTTTTTTAGACAGAAAAATGTCCAGAGTATTTAATTTCTCACTCTGTAAATTGATACAGACAGTTAATGGAAATATTAGTGCTCACTTATTTATGATGAAGAGGTAAGGTTTGTTTTCTGTGAGGATTCATTATGCTATAGAAACTCAGACCCTTACAGGTGCACAGGCACCCAGTTACAAGTGAAAATCAGCAGGAAAGTTACATACCCCCCCTTAAGAATCTGAGCCTGAGCACTGAAAGGGCTCAAACCAATGAATTTCTGATTTTAGACTAAACTGTGATGCATTAAAGTTTTGCTTGTGTTTGTTTCCCAAGGACTCCTCAACTGTTTTCCCTAGGCCTCTTTGTCTAGATAAAAGTAAAACGCTCCCTATATAACTCACTGAGAGCAGACTCGAAGCCTTCAGTGGGCACTTGGGCAAACTAAAATAAGGGGAACTCGAACAAAAGGACACAGAGATACCATCTAGGGAGGATGATCCCACCGATTTAGGAAGAAGACACCTGGACTTCACAGCTCGTGCTCTGGAAAGAGCAGACACTGTGAAGAAGACCATGTACTTCTTCCCTTGACCACTGAAGACCCTCACCCTATTTCTACTATGCATGCTTAGACTACGTAAATGAATTCCAGGAAATCTAATGAATATGTTGATTTGTGCGTATGTAAACTGATGTTCCTTGCTAGTTCTTGGGAGCCCTTATGGTGGAGAATCCCCAGGGTGACCTCAGCGCCACTAATAAAGAATACCTGCTTAACAGTTACATTGGATTCTGCCTGTTGAGTGAATTTCTTCATTTCAGCACCTTTTTTGTTTTCCACGGACTTGGGAACAGATCCTATCTCAAAAGTGCTGCAAATAGAGATGAGGTCAAGGTCTGCTGCTCAATGAAGGGAAGATAATGTGTTAAAGCATTAGTGACCTCAGCTCCCTGGCAGCTTCCCTTGCGTTCTCCAGAATGCTCTGAGGTTCACAGCTGTAAACAAGCAACTGAAATGCTTGAGCACGGGGATCAGACAGAGTTAACCGGCTAGAGAAGGACGATGTCAGGACTGGAAATAGCTGAGAAGTAGGAAAGTGGGTGGAGAACAGGTAGTTTAAATTAACCACTCTAGTCCAGATATTTCCACTGTCTCTTGGTTCATTGTTCACGTCAAAAAGGTGCAGGAGGGAGAACACACCAGAGCTGTGCTGAAAGCTGTTGACATACCCTGAGTGACAGTGGGGGGAGTATCCTAGAAGTCAGCCAGGGAGAAACACTCAGCTGAATGGCCTCAGAAGAGCAAGAAGGACGGAGGAAGCAGCAAATGATGTTCCTCATCTGTGTCCTACTTTCAGAGGGCACAAAGAAAATGTTTGGTGAAGAGGGGCTTTCAAAGAGCTCAGACCAATAAGTCAACCATGAGTCCTCTGTGGCATGTCCCCTCCTCTTAAACTAATGAGATTTTCATCCACTCAGAGCTGTCAAGATGGATGGAGAAAGGGAGGACTAATGCAGACATAAATTTCATGTCTAAAAGCACTCTGAGATTTTAAAGTCCACAAGACAGGGTGGAGCCTAATCATTAAGTGGCATACTTAATTTTCCCCTTGATTTTTGCCAGTTGCTTCAGGACATCAGAGGCTGATTACATTATCTTTGCTAGTCTTTTCTTCTATCAGTGAATTTTGGGGCTGCTCAGGCATGTTTTGTGCATGTGTGTGAATGTGCACATGAATGAGATTGAGGTGTCTGAATTCTGTACATATTGTTTTAAACAATATATTTATAAAGCCTCAGGCTTTAGGAATAATAAAGTTGGGAGAATCAGCACAGATAGTAATAGCTTCTGCTAATGGTGGTGATTTAGAGCAACCAGAAACTAAATCAGGTATGTTTAATTTTTTGCCACTATGAAATACTGTTCCTGGTCGTTTGCTTTACTCAGGAGTATCCTGAAAACCAGAACTGGGGAGAGGTGATTAATATTATGCTTCTCAGGTGTTGAGCAAGTGTCTCCTGGGAACAATTTCTAATATTCAGAATAAAATTAGAACCTGTGAGAGCTCTGCCACCCAGTATTAAAACGTTCCCACTCCCTAAATATTCCTTGATTTTACTATTTCTGTGAGTACTTGAAAATGGATGGTAATTCCCCTGAAAAGAAACCTTAATAGCATAATTAAAGCTGCGATGAACCCTTTCTGCTCCAGTTTTGAACTTCAGGGAAGCTCAGTACTGTAATCTCACTTCTGGAATGATGTATATGTGACTACCACTGAATTACTGCTGATCCTGAAATGCATCATCTGCTGTCATTCCAGATCTGTTCCTTCTCTCACCTCTGCTTGTGGTATTGCTATAACACCTCAGGATCTACTGTCTCAGCAATATCCCATCCTAAAAACCACTACAACTCAAAAAGGAAGTCTTGCTGTTTCAAATGTGAGCTAAATAATGTTCAGCCACATGTTCTCAGTCTGGGCAGGCCACATGGTCTCAGATCAGTCAGAGCATCAACCTTGCAACAGGTTTCAAAAGGGGAAGGAAAATTTTCTTTCTTTTCTCTGTCTTAAGACATGGACTGAGAGTTCCTGAGAACAGGGAAAAAAGGAAAACATGGTCCACCCTGAAGTGAAACAATACTTAAAGTGCTTGCAGTTGACAGGGCTAGTATTGACCCTGGCAATATGATGGATCGCCCCACACTATCTATATCATCCCAGGGAAGATGCACAGACTTTCCTCTTACACATATCTTTCAAATCAGTCATCAAAGTGTGGATTACACCATGGGGCAAGAACCGAGGTCTTGTTGATCTTCCCAAGCTGTTCTTGTTTAGCAAAACACAAGCAGGCAAAATTTAGATGTGTTGTTTTTCTTGACATAAACAAACTACATTGTGGGTCAGATGATATATAGAAGTTATCCTATTAGCTTGGCAGCCTATAGTGAGTATCTGTTGGTTTAGAAAAGGAAAACGACACGGTATATTTGCTCAGTTAGAAAGTGTAGATTGTTTTTTATCATTATGTACAGAGAACTGTGAAGTCGGGTTGTAGTTACCACAAGACCAAAGAGCATAACTGCTGAGGTTAGCATAACAGAAGTCTTCTGCATAACCAATAAGAGTTATATACTAACGTGGTAGTCAGCACCCTTAAGAGATGCTTAGGAAGTGAATATGTAAAAAAGCTGCAATAAAGTATGAAAGGCAAGCCTGAGGAGGTGGCTGTATGGAGTTTCTAGAGGACAATATTTCCAGGTGTCATATTACCACATATCTGGCAGGTTGTGTTCAGATAACTAAAGCACAGAACTGTTTTAATGTTGGAAATACGCAGAAATTTTAACTCTGCTTCCTGATTTCTGCTTAAGCAAGCCTGCTACTTTCTCTAATAATCTTTGTGTGACTGATCAAAAGCAAACCAGAGATAAGGTGTGGCAATTGTGCTACTTAATTGCAGTGTTTATCTGATGTTTGTGATCCAGGTCTTCCATAACATGGGCTATTGATACAAACCCAGTAGATACTTCACTGTCAATGAAGCTAAAACCGGCTTACATTCAGTTCAAATCTCCCTTTGAGTACTATTGTTAGGAGAGAGACATTTAACTCTGTCCTAGGTGATAGTCGTCAGAAGAACAATTAACAGAAACCATCCTGTCCCTTGCTGACAGTGGAAGGTGTCTTCACCTAGATAGCCTTTCTAAGGGGAGCAGCACAAAGGAAGAAAGAAGGACAGCATCCCCTGTTGGAGGTAAAAATAGGCTACAGACAAGCACCATACCACCTGTGAAAGACTATGAAGTAAACGAAAGAGTCCCAAAGCAGAAGTTGCTCTTGACAAAATGAAAAAATCTTCTCCAAAAAACAGTGAAGGCTGGGGAGGAGGGGAGAAGTGCATAACTATTATAGTGATAGCTCAGTGGGGCAAAGTTGGCACCTGCAAGATTGTATGGGATTTGGGTGAATATTCTTTGGTAAAATATGAATTTAAACATTTCTAGTTTAATAGTTGTTCAGCTATCCTGAGTTTCATGGAAGTCTGCAGGCAGCTTAAAATGAGGTGTTGCAAGCTAAAAACAGCTGTTGCTGTAATTTATACCTCAGGGCCTTTTTGCTGCTCAAAGTATGTTGAAATGGAGTGGGCCTAAAGGGAATGTTAATTCATCTTCTGCCCTCATTTTAGGCTGTTCTCTCAGAATGTAACATGATACACTGTGCATTTCCTAGGAATTTCTTTCAGTAGATCTCCTTAAAATATAAATTTTTATTATTGTTTTAGCTCATGGTATAATTTTGCCTACAGTATGTGAGCATGAAGTGAAATTCATTTGACCTCCTAACATCTGTGTATAAGTAGGTAGTTTTCCAGAAAAGAAATGGACTCCCTGAAATGAAATGTCTGTTTTCTTTGAGTCTCACTGAAATGAAGTTTAACCAAATTTTTTTATAAATCTGTCTTTAATCACTTGTAAGAGCTAGTGATAAAGTAGAGCTTGACCTGGGCCTGAAGGATAGCAAGGAGCACTTTAAAAAGTGGAAAATGATTTTCACTATAAAGTAGTGGCTCTTTCAGTGAATATCTTCCTCAGATATGTGTACCACTGACAATATTAAGCCACACTGCTGAATTACAGAACTTTTGATACAATTAGGCAGTCTTATCCTCTATATTTCATCTTTCATTGAGACTGCATATTTCATTCTTGTTCTCTGTTGACTATATTTTAACTTGTGATTCAAAGTGTTTCTGCCTGAGAATCAGCAGTATGCTGAGCTTATATCAAGGGTACTGGAATACTCCACTCACAATGCAAAATTCAAAGACTTTATTAATATTTTGCAGTATTTTTGCATATATCTCATTATGCATATAACTAGATTCCTGTTAGCATAGGTATCAGTGGCATGCAATGCAAAGGATATAAATTTAGTTACAGAAATACAGCTGTATCCAGTGCCTTCCAAAAATAGCTAAATGTTCTTTATCTCCTTTAAAGATAACACTTCTGAAAGCTGTCAATGTATATGACAACTTCTGGATCTAATATGTATTACTGTAAAGCTAGTTATAGGAAATGTGATAGAACTACAGTCAGTCCATGTTGATTCTACTGAAACTGAGGTACTTTGACTTAGTTTAATTTCCTTTTTAAAGAAGAAAGAGTAAAATTCTAAGAATATGACAATGTTTCTTTTTAAATTTTATGAATCTTTATTTACTGATTTGAAAGTCACCACTTGCACACTTTACTGTTTTTTTCCTATGGAGAAATATTAAATATTTCAAATAGAAATAGAAATGAAAGATTTGTGGTTTGTTGGAATGAAACATTCTGAAGACTCCAAAGAATCCACCCTTTTGTTTTTTTGGGGACACCTTACTGTTCTCTACAACTACCTGAAAAGAGGATGTAGTGAGGTGGGTGTCAGTCTCTTTCCCCAAATAACAAGTGATAGGACAAGAGGAAATGGCCTGAAGTTGTTCCAGGGGATTGGATATTAGGAAAAATTTCTTCACTGCAAGTGTTGTCAAGCATTGGAACAGGCTGCCCAGGGATGTGGTTGAGTCACCATCCATGGAGATATTTAAAAGATGTGTAGGTGTGGCATTTAGGGACATGGTTTAGTGGTGGACTTGGTAGTGCCAGGTTCATGGTTGGACTGGATGATCTTAAAGTTCTTTACCAACCTAAATGATTCTATGATTCTTGGTCACCAGGTAGATCTCTTCTTCCTGGAAAATTTCAAAATTTTCAGATGTTCTTCGCACTTGGAATGAAGCCAGTCTGTACAGTTTCAGTTAGCTTCAGAAAAGCTGTGTGGCAGTATTTCTCTCTCTACTTTTTCTTTTGCATAACCATCTGGCTTTCAAACTCTTTATTCTCGGTGATATTATTTACCTTTCTTCACAGTTCCTGTTTCAGTAAGCACAGTGAAAATTTCATCCTTTTATTCTCAGGGTTTTGTAGCTTGAACACCAAGATAATACTGCAAGGCATTTCTTGGCCTGTTCTAGTCAGCTGAAAATGCTTTGCAGAAGCAAAGCCAGTGGACTCAACTGACCATGAGATTTGACTTCTGTGGGTTAAACCTAATGATTTTGTCTAACTGCCTTCTGACCCAGGCCAATGTTCCACATCTGGATACATCCTGCTCATTTGCTGCAAGAGGTGGTTTCTCTATCTAGTTAATAGTTTTTTAGAAGTCAAATCATATTCTGATCTTAGAGGCTATTTTGAGAAATTTGAAAGGAAGCAGCCTTCTAGCTTTGGGGGATGTGCTTCTTAGCTCTGTGCTTTTGACTTTTTATTATTTCTTGTTTTCCTGACAACAATACTATCAATATCAAGTTAAAGGGAATTCCCTGGCTGAACTGGTCGTTTCACAGACTTCTTATCTGTCTAAACATTCATCTGCCCAGAGCTTAGATCCTGCCTTGAAGTTTTATAGCAGTTGATTTTATCAGATACTTTAGAGATTTTTTTTAACATTCTTCCTTTTCTCTGTTAAAGACAACTGATTTTCATGTAAACTCCGTAACACTGTTCATATCCCAGAGTCTCTTTGCAGCTTCAAAGTTAGCCTGGGATCCAGGGCTAAAACAAAAGGTGATAAATGGAAGAAAGGACTTTTCAATGCAGAGGTAGAGTATATGAGTTGCTCCAACATGGGTTTAATGTCAAGTTGCACGCCAGATTTCTTCCAGAGTATGCCCCTTTTCTACTAAAGCCATCATGGTGCTTAGCATTATGGTGCTTATAGCATTCTCTTAAGTGATTTTTGTTATAGATACCACAGTAACTTAGGTGACTTATGTATTTCTTCAGTTCTGGATTGATCTTTTTTGGATTTGTATGACATGAAACGAAACAGTCTTCTCAGTGATCAAAATGGTTGAACATTTGTCTGTCTTAACACAGTGAGGACACTTTTTGACCCTTTGAAAAGCAATAAGCATATAACAAGGCCATTTGTGTAATCATGTGCCACTGTCTCTGTGCGAGGACTCTCCAGACAGTGTTGGATGCACAGTTTTACCCAATATAGGATAATCAAGCGGACTACATCTATTGGTACATAATAATTTATTGCTAGCCACAATCCCTGACCCTAAATGTCTCTTGGATGTGTTTAACCCTGATTGCAAGGCACTCCTTGCTACATGTGCTTTACCACCTGCATATCACTCAAACTGTGCTTTTCTGTTGTACCACTTATCCTTTAGAGTGTAAGACTTTAGAAAAGAAACATGACTAAGACACCTCTCATTGAATTTTAGGACGATGCTTTAACACATCACACTCTGAGTATTCTACTAAACCTTCCTAAAAAGCATGTGGAAAAAGTGACAGAATTAAGTTCATGCCTGCTGCCCCCTGTCACAGTCTGGCTGCTAAAACAAAAAGCTTCTCCCATCACTACACTTAAGCTTTGCTAGTGATATTAGTCACCTCAGGAGGCAAACACAAATTCTGTTCGAGTATTACTGCCTGACTCACAGGGTCTAAACACTCTCTGAGCTGTCCAACCACAATATGACAAGAGTCTTCTAGACCTTTTATAAATATTTTATGAAAGACACAGAGTCATTACTGAAAAGGTATTCACAATGAACATAAATAAATTCCTTTTCTTAAGCTACAGCAAATAATTAAAAAAATTGTAATTTAACAAACTAGACTTTGTATCACACAACTTCTTTGCTGATATAAATTGACTTAGCTCTTTTTTCTTCAGTGGGGCTATACTAATTTATATTTTTTGAGGATCTGGCTGTATCTTTATTGTGCTAAGGTTATTTATATTGTTGAATGTCATTTACTGCAAAGATCATTTAGCGTGTACAGAAGTCAGCTCAGGGACAACTTGTCAGATCATATTATTCCTGTCTGTTGTGGTAAAATACAGTCAGAAATGCAGAAAGCATCTCTCTTTCAGAAAGGTGAAAGAACAATACAGAAGAGCAGAGACATGCTAGTACATCTAGAAGATGTCATTTTTCTTAAAATGCATGTTTTGCCTGAATGTGTTTTTAAAAAGTGATACATCTTTGTATATTTTAGTGATGACATTTTCTTAATTTTGTTTCCCTCTCCCCCCCAACGTTATTAAAAATATTTCATTAAAAACTCTGCTAAGAAACTGTAAAATTTCACTAATATAGAAAGTATGGGTATTTTCAGCTCTATTCCTTAACCTACAGCTTAGATTTCTATTTTTTAACTATATACAATAATAAGAAATTATTGTTATAGCCAATCAGTTCAATGAAAATTTGTAACATTGCAGTCACATGCACAAATAGTCTGTTCTAGCACAGGTATTTTTGATAGAATAGATTTACAGTTCAATTTTGGATGAAATAAAGTAAAGCATTATAAATTAGCTTCATGGACAATTTTGCAAGGAGACATGAATGGCAAAAATATCAATTATGAGTACAATACAAAGGTGGCAGGAAAACTGACCTCTTGCTTTTCCTGCCTGTGTGTAACATTTTCAAGAAGTTATGAACGTAAGTGGACACGGGTCATCTGAAGGAAAGATACACTTGAGTAGAAAAACCACTGTATGAGGTATATGAATCCTCCATTTTTCATTTCTTCAACTCTATTATATTGATCTCTGCCCTTGTTTGAGTCTCTGTTACCCAAGGGGGAAGGGTCTTTCAGAGTTTCAGAGACTCAACTTCCCACTCAAAGTATCAATTAGGTTGGTATTTTTAACGAGAAAAGCATCATCAATACACACAGTGTCGAGTGGTTCCTTCAGAAGTATGTCAACAATGAGAAAATGTAATGGGGGTGTTGTGTGCAGTCTATCAGAACTTCATGTGAGAAATAGCGGGGTTTAAGCTTGAACATTGCTTTGTGTCTCTTGGCTGAAGGGTTCCTTTGTTATTTCTGTAATCAACACCAAAACTTTGAGACTATCAGGTAACCCTTACAGCAGGACCTAGCCTTGCAGCTGATATAGTTAAATAGAGATTACTTCAGTTTGCTGTAAGAAATCAGGTCTTTTCTATTACTTTCCAGTATGTGAGAAATATCTTTCTTTTTTCCTCCTCTGCAGCTAAAAGACATTTTTCCCTGGTTCACAGAGAGGAACAACTTATCTCCGGAAGACTACAATTTTTCCTGCTCTCATTTGGCCATTCCAACTACTCTACTGGATCTTCTGCTTCTCACTGCTAGGTGCCTAGATTCAGCTGCCTAGGTAACCCTACAAACTAAAGCTAAAATCTCTCTTATTTCACTTTAAAATAACCATACATAAACAGCAATGTTCCTACAGTATCAGAGCCAAGGTAGAGGAAATTTGAAGGGGCCAGATGTCTATACACTTTCCCATGCATGAATCAAAACACCAAATGGCTTGGGCTCAATGTTAAGTGTGTGTTGGTATGTCATTTACAAAGACATCCCTTTGCAAGGAAAACTTTTTCCTCTTCAACAAGGTCCCATTTTCTTCACAAATCAAGAGCTAGGCCCCTGGAAATAGCAACTGTCCCTCATTTAAGTGACATTTCTTCTGGTGGACCCTACTCAAATCAGTTCTTGTCCCTCCTAGAGAAATCTTGAGTTCTTCTCAGTAGTGCCAACACTCAGAATCTAAAGTCACATCTTTAGCAGGACTGAAGGGGAGCCGTGAAAAGCCTCCCAGATACAAAGCAACAGATTTGGTGTTTAAAGGGAGAAGCAGATTGAGTCCCAAGGTTTGTTAGCAAGGGAGGTCCTGATATTTTTCCATCCTTCCACCTGAGGGGACGAAGCAATCATCTGGCACATGTTTACAGGGCATGAAATAACAACCTGGTTGTAACATGTCAGGTCAGATCCCTTCCGCTGCTGAGCTTTGAAGAGGTGTGGGGGGGATGGCAGGAGCACTGTGCGTGTCTATGTATGTGTGGGTTATTTTCTCCCATGCTTAGGATTTGACATAACTCTATTAGCACCTGCTGAATGGAAAACTGAATTCTTCCTGCCACTTGAATGACAAAGCTGCCAAAACGGTGATGAATATTTCTTTCAAGGCTGATAGTAATCTCTCAGTGCTGGTCACCACTGAGTCTCTGGGAAACGTTCAAATGCAATTTTCGCTGTGTAGGGTTGTACTTATTTTGATTTTCAATGAATTGCATCAGTGTGAAACCGCCCAAAGAGGACACATAAAGAAAGAAAAAGATTTAACTTGTGTGTTTCTGATTGACTGTGTGGTTCAATATTGTGCTGTGAGATGCATTATCAATTAAGCTCATCCCTTTCACAGGGACTGGGACAACTCTGAAGGGAAAGCAACATTTGCTAAACTATATACAGGACAATGAAATTACAACGACTGATTGGGATTGGGTCTTCAGCAGGGGCAAGACTGAGTAAACCACAGCCCACAGTAAATCTGGAAACTGGCATTTATTTAAGAACAAGTGAGATTAGAGCTTTTAGCTTACTTGATTATCTCACAGATACACTCACATGCTCACTCTCCCCCAGCATTAGGCATTCACCAGGTCTCAATTTCACTTCCCCACAAAGAGATGGCATTACCAGCCAAGGTCACTGACTGTCCTCAAGCATTCATCTTCCTGATCTCTATGATCTTCTCCACTTCTTTCCTCCAGCAGGATCTTCATCTTCTTCTTTCCTGCCCCATTCCCTCCTTTTAAAACCACTTATTTTTGGGAAATCTTTTTGAACTGCCTCCTATTTTTCCAATTCCCCAAGTCCCCTGTTTTCCCAACCTAAATTACCTACATGCAGAGCAGTAGACTACAATGCATGAACAGCCAAAAAGTTCAGGTTTGGTCATTCACCTCCTCACGCATGTACACACAATTATCTGCTACCTGTTTGCATTCAAGGTTCAAACTATTATTTTACATGTAACAGTTTCAGTTGGTGAAAATCAAACTTCCCCAGAGACAGCAGAGTTATCCTGATTTCTGCCAGTTCAGAATCTGTCCCCAAGACACCTTGCCTGCATTCCACAAGTAGAAAAAGTGACTTGAAACATTTTCAGGCATGTTTGTTAGGCAGAAATGAATCCTAGAGGTGGAAAACTCCTTTCCTTACTTGCTTGAATATTTTGTGTTGCTGTTTTAGAGCAGAAACATGTTTTTTCTTATTAAAATCTTGCATACAATATTGTTTATCATCATGTAAAGCCTTCATATAAAGAAGATCTACTGCTTTTCCTCTTCAATTTGTTTAGCTCAAGTCCTGTGTAATTAATGAAGGGATGTACTGCTGAGGGCAATCTGAAATGCAATGCTTGCTACTCTTCCAGCAATGAGGCTACCTCCATGAATCCCCCCAAGCTGGAACCTGTTTGAATGCTGTGCCCCATTTCATGATACAAAAAGCAACATTTATGGGAGAGCACAGACTGAAAGAGAGGGACACTTTTCAAACTTCCCAAGTAACCTTGTCAAGAATATGAAAAGTTGTATTACCTCCTTCCCTTCTATATTACTTTCCAATATGCTCAGCTTCTGATATCTCCCCTTTCTTAACATTTTTCTCCATGGTGAATTAAACCACTAAAATACAGTGGCAGAAAGATTTGGAGTTTAATGTTTGCATGTCTGGTCTCAAATTTGGGCAAGTTTTGTTCATTCCCCCCTGTGCCACACTTCCCCCTCAGGCAGTTTCACAGATTTGATGGAAAGAATTATGATGAGCCTGCATGGGTCCTTTGCCTTACGCTGCATGTCACTAGTCAAATGAATCCTTGGGGAAATAATTATAGAACATTATGAGAGAATAGTTCTTCAAAGATAACTCTGTGTACTATGGGCTAGATGCATGTTCTTTGGTCCAAGTTTATTAGGAATGTAGGAGTTAGGAGTTTATTAGTAAACTCTTTCCTCCTTCTCCTTGTGCAACAGGAAGCTGAATTGTATTGGGGGAAGGAGGGGGTGTCAGTCTCTGTTTGGCTAGATTAAGGAAAGAAATGACCTAGGAGCTTTAGCTGAACTGTTATGGCAAGTAGGGAAGGCAGGCTGCAGTGTCTCTAGTTTGAGCCTTTCATGTTTATCTGAACCACTATAGAGAGCAAAAGCCAGCCCTGTGTATCTAGAAGTGGCCCCTGAAATGGGGAGCAGCCCTGCAGCTATCCCATCCTCATGGTGGCAGGAGTTGCTCAGAAGTCGCTTTACCCATTGATAAATAAAACAACATCTGGATTGAGCAGCTGGGCAATACTGAGTAACTGCCTCTGCAGAGTATGGTGAAAAGCAAGCAACACAGCTCTTTGTCTCCCTCTAATGGTTAATTAATGTCAGATTTTACAGCTGGGTGTAACACCCCTGCTCCATTTCTACCATGGGCAAACCTTCCAGTGACTGCTCTTTTTAGCCTCCAAATCAGCGGCCTAAGCATTTGTATCCAGAGGTTTGGAGTTGTAACTTTGGAACCAATCTGGAAAAAGGTGGATTTGTATGCTCTAATGCTTTAGGACAGGGTGTTTAGTTGCCTGAGCTGAGATGTGGGGTAGAACAGAGGGCTCCCATCTCCCTCTCTGAATCATAATCACTTCATATAAGGTCCTTCCCCTTCATAAACTCACCTAGAAAAAGGATAGTAAATACAGATGGAACATATGAATATCTACAACTCTTCTTTGAGGAAAGAAAGCATGTGGGATTTGCAATGTTCAGTAGCAGCAAGAACCTGGCTTTTAGCTCTCATCAGAGAGATACCCAACAGTACAGCTCTCCTCTGGGCCCTGCTGTGGCACTTGGGCCATCCTGCAGCATGCTGGCCTGTCACTACTGACACGTGCAGCACCCTTGGGCTTTGGGAGGGTTTGGATCTCTGCTGCCTGACCTTTGAGTGTGTGTGATCTGAGAAGATCACAGCCTGCAGACATACAGGCACAGGCAGAAACAGAGGTTTGCTACAGCTCCAGCTGGTCTGAACTAGAGGAGATGGGCAGAGCATGAATCAATGCAGATGGAGAGGCGCTGTGAGAACATCAGGGCTCTGGTGGGAGCGAGGGACTGGTCTCTGGCTCTGTTTCTGAATTCTGATAGCAGGCCACAGCTAAGGTCAAAGTACTGTCCACACAGACAGGAAAACAAATATTATCAAAAGACATATCTGAAAGTTAATTTAAAAAAAAAAAAAAAAAAAAGTTGAAATATAAGAAGCTTTGCCTAGAGATGGCCTGCAGTTTCTCTAGCCAGCATCCTCGTGTCCTACCCTCCTCTCCAGAGCCCAAATGGCTGGCTAGATGGGGGAAGAGGAGAAAAAGATCAACTACATCTCAAGGCCACAGTTTAGCTTGACCTTGTGCCCTTAAATTCACAGGAAGTCCCTGTAACAGCTCTGCTGCTGCATCTCTCTGTCAAAACAGACAGGAGTAAATGTCATCATTAACATACTTCAGCCAGGAAGTCAAGGCATTAACATGCAAAGTGTCAGCAGAGCTGAGATTGGAAGCCAGTGCTTGTGGAGTCTAAACCTAGCACTGACCCACGTACTCATGCTAGCGCTGACCCAACTACTCCTCTTCCCAAGGGTCTTGTTCCTGTCATCTGTGAGTAACAGCATCTTGGAGGCTGGGATTGCATTGGCAGCTGAAGGCTGCGAAGCTTTGTGATGCAGAAGAAGTGATGATTGTGTGATGGGTCCTTCAGCAGTGTGGTTTGTGGTTGCTACTGGGGAGGAAAAAAGGGAAGTTCAAGGAAAGATGATAAAGCGTATCCTTTTTATCCTTTCCCACACTTCTGTGGGGAAACCCCTCATACTACAGCTCTCAAGATGATGAAGCTCCTCCCAGAAAATTACTGGCATCCCTAGTCATTCACGTGTGGCTATAAAGCTGTGCTTACATCACAAGGAAGAACTGTTCCTTTCTCTTTAAGAAACACACATATATATGTATGTATATACACATAAGATGTGCCAGTGAAACCCAGCTGTTTATGAATTATGATGGTCTCTCCAAGGATAACCTATATCCATTGCATAGTACACGTAATAGGGCAACACAGTTACAGAGCTATACAGGATAAACATGCAATAAAGATGCCAGAACTGTCTCTGGTATCCCGGTCCAAGGTGATCTTAGAAATTGGCATTCTCTTTAACTGTTTGAAATGCTGGGGTTTCAACCCCAAGCCCCAAGTTAAGGTTGACATATGGGTGATTCCCACAGCCCTTCCCAAAGGGGGGTGAGTTTGCCTTTAGGCTTCCCTCCAGGGTGCGGCCGGCCTTGCAGACAGAGCCATTGGGTAAATGAGCCCAGGTGTCTGCATTAAGTAACCCAAGGTCAGGTGTCCCACTTGGGGATAAAAGCTGGGACCATTGCAGGTGGGGGCAGTGTCTGTGTGTGAGGTGGATGCCCTGTGCAGAGTTCCCTCTTGGGGAAGGACCTCCTGCCTCCCTGGGACTGGGCTCCAGTCAGGTCTGGCTTTTGTAAGCGTGGGCTGTGTAGAGATTCAGTATGTGACTTCCTTGGGCTGATGTGTTTGGTTTGTTGACTCAGTTGTCTCTCACCCCTTCTATGGGAGACTGCATGTCACCATTTATTCCACTCATTGTTGGTTGTGTGGTGGTGTTGTTGGGGTCAGTGGGGTTGATGCTGATTATGTATAATCTGATTGACTTGTTTGTACCCCCAGGGTTCACCCATGTACTGACCCTTTTGTATCAAATACGATTTGGTTATTGGTTTATCTTTATATGCTGGCTGTGTCCTTTATGCTAGGCCTGATAACTGGCAAAACACTGCTATGGGCAGTGGGAGTGGCACATGGTGTAACTGTGAGTAGAAAGTTCATATAGCAGCAGAGGTCAGCTGCTTTAAGCCATCTAATAGTTGGATGGCCATTTGGGGGACAAATTGTGAATATTGCCAAACTGCAAGGCATGACCAGGAACAAAACTCAGGAGTCTTTCCTCACTAGAAACTCATCCTTCAAGCAGAAGAACTTAAGAAATCTGAACTAAGAGTTGATATGCTTGTTTTCTCTCAATTATTTTAAAATTAAGCTCCTAGACAGGAGATTGCTTTTTCATTTACCTGTTGGTGACAGGCCTGTTGAGCACAGACACAGGGCATGCTCAAAGAAAGTCAGATTATAAATGCTCTCTCAGACCACATTAACAAACAAATAAATAATCCATGAACTGAACTATATCCTTACTTCAGCCTGAGTTGCAAGTTACTCTTTGCTTCTCTCTCCATTGCCAGAATCAAAACTCTTGACTACCCTATTGCACAGCTGGGAGAGCAGTAGAGCCACAAGTAGAGAACACTTGAGGTAGCAATCCCAAAGCTTCTTCCTCTTCACCCAATCTTCTAATCTCCTGGTTAAATCCTAATGAAATGGTGTGTCTGAAAGCTGATGAATAGGGAAAATCACCGGGACAGAATTAAAATCTTAGTCCATGCTTGCAGGTGCAGTGATACTTTGTACTTCTGGAGAAACACTTATCTACAGTCAGACAATAGTGTTCTGCAATACTAATTGATGCCAAGAAAACTTTGATCAGTTTCCTTCAGAACAACTTAACTTTGCAAAAGAGCTGTTCTTACAGCAAACATTTATTTTTGCTGCACCATTTGGTAAAGGACACTAAAGAGTTATTGTGGTTGATTAATTTATCTCGTGTGTTTGTCAGCTAGATTTGTTTATTCCCAGCACCCTGTTCCAAGCAAAGACTGCTTTAAAGGATTTAAATTAGCAACAAGAGTATGATATTCATCTATCTGTGTGGACAGCATCACAATGACCACCAAATTTTTGTCCTAACCTATCATTACAGGATTAGAAGTTGCTACCAAGAACTGACTCTCACAAGTTGAGTTCTCAGTGGCTTCTGTTTGATTGGTAAAGGAATTGTTATTTCTTATCCTCTGAAAGGAGATGAAAAACCTTGATGCTGTTTTTCTTTGTCAGTGAGCAGCAGAATCGTTAATGCATCCTGGTAAGACGCTTTTTACTGAGTTACTCTGAGATGAAGCAAACCTTATTTCAGCCACAAAGATCTCTCAACCAACCCTTGTGATCAAAAAACCTCTTTCCATTCACCAGCTTGGAATAACACTACTGAATTGTTCTGAGGTCACTAAATCACTGGTCAGTTCTTGACATACCCAAAATAAGATACAGGAAAGCTATTACAGCCAGAGCTCACAGTGCCCAGCACTGAGATTATTACTGTAGAGACTTATGATTTCAACTAGAGACATTTGTCTCTGTCCCCAGTGCTGGCTAAGAATGCAGTCATCTTATGATGATGATTCATCTCTAAAGAGAAGTAATAGAGACCTTACTCCAATTGGAAAATGCTAATTTGTTATATACAAATCACTTCACTGAAACATGTTGCTTCTAACTTCAGAACTGAAAAAGTTGCAAAAACTGAAATAAAATGTGAAAATGGATTTCAAACATTCTAATTGTGGCATTTAAATCAGAATGATTTGATCTTTAATTCCTGTTTTCGATTCATCTATTTATTTATAGAAAAAATATAAACCAAGTCTGAATGAAAAGTCTGACCCATGTCAAAAAGAATGTCTCCTACCTCTAGATTTTTCTATCATGATTTAAGTGGCAAGACTTTTACTATGTTTTGGTTTTGTAAATTCAAACCTTTAAGACTCACCCTAAATTAATTTTAAAAAAAGTTTCATAACAATAATCACCAGAACTTGGACCTGAAATGGGTGATTGGTTTTTTCACCCCTTCTTAATCAGACTTCAGGAGAGAGTAACATTTTAGTTTTTCTATTTTCCACATATCCATGTTAGTTTTCCTACCAGCCAGTGTCTGGACCAGTAAGGAAAATGAATATTTTCTTTCATGTAGTTAACCATCTGTATGTAGTAGAGAGAATGGCAGTTGTCCAGAGGACAATGCTGCATAGTATTTATTTTAAAATAAGTTCATCTCTTCCTTTGAAAGATTAAAAAAATCTCTCAATCCTACAGAAATGAACCCTTTCATCCATAGTGTACATACCAGAAAAAGGCATTTCAGCACAATATCGAGCTGAACATCTTGCTTGGGTCATCGTGACATTGGTGATTACTATATTTGCTTAGAGAAGCAATGCTTTGTTGAGATACATGTCTTCGACTGGCAGTTAGGACATATTTTCAGACAGGTAAGAGAAGCCAGGCTAAAAAAACCAAGAAGTCAAGGCTTTCTTGAAGCAACAACTTAATCTTATTAATGATGAGAGCATCCCAGATGGGAGGGTTGTTGCATGATGCTCTGCACACACAAAAAGACAGAGTTGCAGCTATTATCTTACCCCGAGCGACTGGAACAGAAAAGTGCCATTATCTGTTTGTGGCAGCGCTTTTCCAGAACAGCAGTGACACAGCACCACAGGTTATAAAGCACTTTGCAAACACTAAATCACAAAACATGTAAGTGTAGACTGTTTTGTCTCAGCTTTCTCAGAGCACAAATTAGGGAGCCAGTGAGCCCATGTCTAATGTATCTGTAACTATGTACTAGAGCTCATTAAAACAATTTGCAGTAAAGTTAGACTTGTTGCTTCTGAATGTCAGGACACCAGCCAAAAAATTGGGGAAGATCTTTTTTAGCCATTAACAGCAGAGAACCAATGATTGTCATTGAATTGCTTTGAGGCCAAGGAGTAGTGACACTTTTGCCTATGGCTGCGGCAGGCTGCCCAGCTGGACTATTACGGTTCTCCCTGCACAGGATCAAGAGTATTTGGAAAGACACAGCTGTTGGTGCAACATAAGTAGTCAGTCTTCAAAACTCTTTGAAATGAAAATTGCTGTATTGTAAGACTTTGATAAAAATGTGATCTTCCAGACAGTTAGAAAGAGAGCTATGTGGGTAGGGATAGGCCTAGGAGGAATATAGGACTGTGGAAGTAGCTGTCTTGAGACAAACCAGAGGATGAAGTAAGGTTGTCCTAGGAAAGAGCTAACAAGTCCAAGGTCATCAACTTCCACATGGCTGAGCCAGGAACAGGATGCAAGTCGCCTGACTTGAAATCCAGTGCTTTAGTTCCTAGACCACACTTCTAGGCCAGAAGGAGGTCTATGTCTAGCTCAGATGTCTAAATCCCTTTTGGAATGCAGAAAATGCCTAAATCACATCTGTTGCCCATAAGCAACCCCTACTCATTTGAAACAGGAGTCTGAGTATTTAGGTTAAGGAGCAGGGCGAGAGTGATACAATGTGTTGGGACACACTTCAAACAGCAGAAGTGCTTGACTATTTAGTTCTGTCTGAAAGCTTATTTCTGAATTCAAACTATTGCCCCAACCACATGGTCAGTATTTAATGCTTGACAAACTGTACAGTATGTAAAATCCATCATACTTCAGAATTTAAAAGGAAACTCAGGAAGGCTGTGGTATGGTGATGAGTATCTGGTTGGCTAAGGAGCTCTGTATATCATATCTCTTTTTGCTTTAATTTCTTTCTCTGAAAAGAAAAGGAATTTTGTTACTGATCTCCTTTATAAAGAGCTCAAGAACTGAAAATTGTTATTAATACATAAAAATACCCCTATCTTTGGCAACAAATTTTGAAGAGTTGGGCCTGTAGGCATTGTTTCAACTGGCAATTTACATCTCATTATCTTCTAGAATATTAACTTTTATCATACTGCATATTGTCCTTACAGTGTCTCCTTTCATACTTAGGGTGACTTTAATACAAAATCACAGGAAAATCTCTCTTGCTTGGTTCAAGTTAATTACACAGTAGTTCAGGGATTTTGATAAATTGATACTTCATCCCCGTCATCTCTGGACCTGAAAAGGATGGAATAAAGAAAGATGAGATTTTCTCCTTGATGTTTTGCTGTACAAATGAGAAAATATGTAATTATTTTGCTTCTGTTACATGTGATCTTGCTAAGGCAAACCGTAAATGGCTGTGCTACTTATGTTTGGGCTCACAAAGGTGATAGAGACTTTACTTCTGAAAGGGTCAATTCTCCTTCAAATGAAATATGATCGTATGTTTAGAAGAAAAGGACACAGGTTGTCATTCTGACCTCCTTGGGTAGTTTCATAGAGGCACAGTTATCCATGGTACATGGCTTATGTCTCAGTATTTCTGGGTTGTTTCCCCTTCACAGGTGTGGCCTCCACCAGTTACAGATCACACTGTTCACGGCAGCAGCAAGACAGGATGTGACTGCCCTGTCCCCACCCCTGAAAGGAGCATTTTGAGCCCATGGACAGCTGTAAAAAATGTTGATGTGCTTTTCAAATGGATCAGCCTTGTACCTTTGCGGGGAACTCTGCCAGATCGGGCCTACTGCTTATAGGCTCAATCCAGCAAGATGTTAAGCCCATGACTGAAGTTGCTGAGGGTGAACTCCCAGAAGCAAACTTTAGGCTCACTGACAATTTGAGCTTTGTAAAAGGAAAAGGCTGTCAAAATCCCACTTTCCTCATTTTAAGGATGAGATTCACCTACTGGAAATCAGAATAGCTCATCTGATTCAGAGTAAACTTAACAGTGTAGCAGATTGTCCTTATGTTTCTTCAAATGTTTTTTGGTTTTAAATCAACATGTCCCATCTCTTCTGTCTCTGTTTTTTTTGTCTTTTGTTCAGCTTGATGCAGCAAGATGATTTACAATGCTGCAAGCATCTCAATTAGCATGATACTAATGAATAAAGAGAGTGTTCAAATTAGTAATCCTCCTGGCCACCTGAGATGTCTTTTGCCTATCCTTTTTCACCTTTTACCTTTTACAAAGGTGTGTGTACACATGTCCATATGCATGGGTGTGGAAGACGGTTATCCATATATTGAGAAGTTGTTTCATAAAGTTTCTTTTTTCTGTAAAACGTATTTTATATATATGAAATAATAGTTCAGATGTTTACCATTACTCCCTCTTTTTTTTCCTCTGAATTATCAGAGACAGAGGCAGCATTTAATCAAATCGGAGAACTGCAAATTGACTGCTTTCCCTGTTACATTCTCTGAATCATTTTTAAAAATAGATTAATAGATGAGGCTAAAGAGAGGTTTGTGTTTGTTTTTTCTTCACAAAACATGTGCAGTCTCTGCACATACTTTTACCGGTGTGGTATGTCAGAGGTGTGCAGCCCAGTCCTTTGTTGCTGTAGATTAATTTGACATCAAGAATGATGTGCCTTGTAAATGACAGAAATGTTTTCAGGAGATGCTAAAAAGTCTTTATGTGCATTAATGTACTAACCAGAACCATTCAGCATCCTCTAATAGAAAGACAATCATTATCACAGCTGGGTGAACTAAGGCATGGACAAACTGAGTTGTCACTGTCACACCCCGAGACAGTGGAAAGGCTGGGACTGCAATCCCTACCATGTGCTGATTTATCCAACCTGTGTGTTACCCACTGCATCAGTCAATAGCCCCATCTACCACACTTTCAACTTCCCATTTCAGACTCCTAAATATATTCTAGCAGAACAGTGATTCCAGCAGAGCAGATTTAACCTTAATGATTTTCTTGGTTCCATTAAAGATGCAAAACAAATTTAGTGGCAACAGACAAAATGAAGGATCCCTCTGTGAGTTTGAAGACATACACCCTCCTGTTCCAGAGCAGGCTTTATAAGGGAAAAAATTGCTTGTATTTGAAATGGACCATGGTAGCAGACTTCAGAAATCTCCTATGTTTAGTTGCAGTTTGCAATAGTATCACTGCTGGGATAGCTCATTCCTTCTCTCCAGAGAAATGAATGGAGGGTACTGCTTTCATGGCCTCTGTGACAAATGAGTGTATACAAATTCCCAGATTCTATTCAGAATGGTATTTTCAAATATAAAGTTTCCTGTTAAGAAGCTAGGCAGTTCATTTTGTCTTCTCTGCTTCAACTTCAACAGAAGCAGAAAACTCATTTCTCTGAAGAAATTTAATTTAAAGCAAGAAAAAAAAGTAATTCTCCTTACAAAAAGAGGCATTTTTTTTAAGCCTGAATGTTATAATGAGAAGCAAAGTTAATTTGGGAATTACTATGATTTCTTTCTATTATTTATTTTTACTGAAGCAGTTATATGCAGATTGGAGGCGCTTCTTGGCAAGTATCGATGATGAGAACACTAAGGACATCACAGGGGTTTTAGGAAAAAAATCACACCTAGGAAAAAGCACAGACATCACTGAACCAAACTGCTGTGAATTTTCAGTTCATTCAAACTCTGGTTTTGACACAACAGCTTCTCAATGAGATCTCAAAATGGCATAAATCAAAACTCCACTGAAGTTAATGATGGTATTAATAAACTGGGGTGTATTTTAGTATTTGACATGTTACTTGTAACAACAATGCCTCCATCCTCTGAGGAAGCACTGCAGTGGTCATTTCTGCAATGTCTTCAATAAGTATATATGTAGATAACTGATTTCCTCATTTTTTTTACATAATTTTTATTTAATTACCATTATTTTTATCTACACTGTTTTTAATATCCTACATGTTATTATTGTATTTCTTATTTACACAGAGTTCTAAGGCTCAATTTCTTTTCTATAGCATACCAAAATATTTACATCAGGTGACTGTTTATTTTATGTGGTTTTTTTATTCAACTTGAAAATGAGAGGTAAAAAACAACAAACAGACAACTTTGCAAAATGCAAATCTGTGTATTCCTGATTCTGCACACTTGTGTTGCTGCTGCAGAGCAGAACATGTAGGTATCTTTCTGCATGTCCTCATATTCCACATGCTTTCTGATCTGAAACTCCTTTTTTCCTCTCATTTTCCTGAATATTGTAGGGCATCCAAACGTTTTGATTTGTCCTATTTGCTTTCTATGTTAGATATTCAACAAGTATGATATGGAATAGTACTTCTATCCAGAAAGATACTATCTGTATATTTGTGATAGTGGTGGAACAGATTAACAGTATACTGCATAAAGACTCAGAAGACTTGAAAATACGGTCTGTTTTTCCAGTTGGCAGTTGTCAACTCACTTCATGTTATCATCATTCTATGCATTAATTTTCTTATCTATTATCACATGAATTTAGCCTCAAAGATGGGTAATGCAAGAATCATCTCCTAATACCACTATGACACCACACACGAGACTTTTTTTTCCTACATTGGAGTCTCTTCTAATTTACCAATACATCAAAATTTTTACTATGGTACTACCAAAACTTCCTAGATATGTTGGATAGGGACATGAGGACAGGAGGCTTCCAAGATTTAAGTGCCTTATAGGAAAGTGAACATGAGCCATGATTAAAGTCTTTCTCTAATACTGATCACAGCTCATTGTGCTTTCTGTTTTCTTTCTGATTCCAAGTCCTGAATCATCACCATACCTCTTCTGTACAACTGTCTGGAAGAGCCAAATGCAGATGGGAAGACAATTTAAAATAATGAGCTAATCACAGTTAATTTTCTTGGTATTTACTGTAATAACATTAATTTTGATGAACCCCCTCCGTTATTAATGTGAATGTCACAAGTGCTTCTATAGCATTTCCACTTGTATTCCATATTAATTAACTGGGCTGTTAATCTAAAGTGTTACTGCAGGAATATAATAGAACATAACCCAGTGAGGGGAAAAAAAGAAAGGAAAAGGTTTCTTAGTCAATGGTATGGTTTAAAAAAAAAAAACAACAAACAAACAAAAAAAAACCCACAATAAACCAAACCCACATAAAATAACCTTCTCTCAGGGGTATCTCAGACACGGTGAGGGTTCAGCACCTTGGGCAGTCACGGTCCCGCAATGGATTCCGTTTCGCAGTCTGCAGCGGGATGATACATGCCTGGATTACCATTTGAACTCATCCCGCTTTACATATAATGGACATAAATTGCACTTATGCTTGCTTTATAGCCCACTTCAGTGCCATCATGGAAAAGAGCCTTAGAATAAATGAGAGCAGACCCACATTTCTTATACGATTTTCAAAACATGGACCAACTTGATTTTTTTTCTTAAGGAGTTTGGAGTTTAGCAAAGTCTCCAAATAAAGGATGACAAATCCATCTGTGAGAATTATGTCAGGTTTCTGCCGTATGAGACCTGGACAGCTAATACCTCCTCTGATTTCTGTCTAGTGCCCCTAATCAACTCTCTTTATGAATTTTCTATATTGCAAGCAATGACCTGGAAGCACTATATAATTCACTGAGCCAGATCTGTTATACTTTCCTTTTATGAGCCATCCCATGCCCTTCTAACACAGATTATCCCAGAGAATTTAGATTCCAGGAAAAAACACTCTTCACCTCCTTTATTTTATTTTATTTTTTTTTTTAAACATAAGCTGAGTGGGGTAGAGAGAGTTTAGAAGCAGTGCTGTAAATGTGAGTTAAAATGTGTGCTATTTCCTAGTACTCTGGTTGAGATACCCCTCTCTCTCTGACTTTGGTGTTATCAGACATTTTTATTGACCTAATCTAAAATTTCTTTTTATTCCATCTCTGCACCCCAGAAGGATCACTTGCCAGTCACTCCTTTAGATCCACTGTTCCTGTTCCCTGGATCCTCCTCCTGGTGCTCAGGTGCTGTGTGCTGAAGGCTCCAAAGCCCCAGTACCACTTTGTATGCCGCCATGGTATCACTGTAAACCTCTCAGCTGAGCCTCTTGTTTGCTCCTCGCTTTCACAGCATCTGAAAAGCTGGTTCAGGACTCCCTCCATAAACTGCCCCTCCATGTCTCAAGTCCCTGAGTCATTTCCTTTACAGTCTATCTAACAAACTGATGTCTTGTTTCCACTCATGTGGCTCCATCTTCTTTTCTTGCCTGTCTCCAAGCTTCAGTTTGCTTTTTCCATTCTTCTTCTGTGTGCACAGCTGACTATGGAAGTAAATGGAAACCCAGGTAAGTAACCTACATGCCTTGCTTTGGCTGCCTTTTCTGGCATGGTCTTGGCACTCACAACCATCTCATCACAGATGGCTCTGATAGCATAGATTTGTATCTCCTGTCCTGTAAAGCAAGTCCTATGCAAAACTCCTCATTTTTTAAAAGAGAAACTTCTGCCTAGAGTACTATTTGAAGTGCTGATTTGTCATGTCCCACCAGTTAACAATTCCTCACAGACAGAAGGTGGACCATGTGCTACCCTTGTTCGGAAATGTGTTCTATGAGATGTCTGCCTGGAGGGGTTTGGCTTATGCTTTCTCTTGAATTATTTGAAGTTGGGTACAAAAGCACGTGCATGGTTTTAACTCCAGAAGAGTCCATATCACTGATTTTCTGTGTGATTTCTTATCAAGTTTGGAAAATATCAGCTTTCTGCTGTGTTCAAACAATTCCCCACCTTATACCGAAAAATCCAAGTATGTTTAGTGTCTGTCATGCCCTGACTTATTCAGAGTCCTGGTGAAAAAGAGTGATGAATAAGTGAGAAAAAGCTATGAAAACATAATCAGTCTTATCTGGCTCTCTTAATATGTCAGTGGTGAGGAATTATAGAGACCCCTCTTCTCAGTCTCAGCCTGTAAGATCACATACCTTGTCAGTCAAGCTTGTCATACTCAGGGCTGCTAAACATGTTACAGTATTATGATGATGTAACAGATGGCAGGGAGCAAGACACCAAAGGAATTTGATTATATCCTAAGGAAGTTATTTTAAAATATGGCAAATGCACATCAAAATCTCATTTCACATATTCATCCAGGCCTAACAGCAAAATACTGTGAACCAGCTCATCAAGAACATCGGTGAAGCTCAGAAAATTAAATGTTGCAAACTGCTTTGTCCACCTCTGATAGAAGGTACCACATATGTATAAAGTAGTAAGAGCTTTATGATACAGATGGGTTTCTTAAGGAGAGAAGCAAGAGCTGCCAAGCACATTAATTATTAGGGAAAAGATGTAATGATGGTTTTCAACTTCAGTGAGAGATAGGATGGATCAAATGAGCTGATGTATCACTGCTTGTGAGGGGACTTTTTTTTTAAAAGAAAACAACCTTTCTAGTCACCGTGTTCTGTCTCATCACTTCTTACGATCCCTCAGAGTTTCACATGTCAGCTGAGGACATGGTTTAAGCTGTGTATGTCCTGAAAAAGCAGAAGAGCTACATCAATTTACAACAGCCAGAAATCTGTCCCTTTTGCCAGGTTGTCCCTCACAAAGACATATAGAAGGCTCTGCATCATTGCCAGCTCACAGTTTTATCATTAATCTTGTTTTCATGACTGTCTTTGGCATAGAATATAATTGTTTGGATTCTTTTATTTTATGAGATGCTGCTTTTCATCAAATGATCCACCTTAACAGCATTAGTACAGGGGAAAGTCTGATTGCAAAAGGCCCCAAATTAGCAGTCGATTCCATCTAAAACATACAATTCTCACTCTTTAAGATAAAGAAATAGCAGTTTAAGCCTTGTTTGTGAATGCTCTTAATTTTCAATCACTGTTTGGCACTGCTGTTTCCAATGAGGTGTCCTGGGCTGACTGGGAAACTGAGATAAAGAGAGAGCAGTTGGCCAAAAGGTTTCAAGGATGTCAGTACACTCAGTGCTGGCATGAGAAGCCTGGGATTATCCAGAGACAGCAACCAGCCACTCCCATGGCAGCCCACTACCTCAGTGACTGACAGTCCCAAAGGCATTAATGCATTCTTAAAGGGGAGCAAACAAGGTCCCAGTGGAGAAATCCCCTAATAAAGTCAGCCCCTTAACTGAGTAGTTGAGAATCACCACCTGGAATAAGAAGGAAGGTGCATTTATTACACTTCTCATTTTCATCTTTCTCATTTTGCTGCCCCATTATCAGCTACCAAAAAATGCCCTTTCTATCAGCATATTACTGCTCAGACATTGTGTAAAGTGCTAGGGAACAGACTGAACATAGCTGAGAGCTTATTAATGGGAGACTTAACCAATTAATAAGCATGCTTTTTGTGCTCTCTGAAAGCCAGAGCAGGTATATTTTGGGCTCTCGTTCCTCTTGCTCATACTCTATTTCCTCTTTACTTTTGCATTCTGGGGTTTCCACTTCATGGCTGCTTTATAAAATGTTTGCATATACACTAATTAAAAAGGATTTATCAGGTTGAGCTCATGATGACTGAAGGATCCTTTCTCCCTTGGCAAGATTTGAATATTTGAATAGCTCATTAATGCTTCTGTTTGTTTGGGGTTTTTTCTATTTCGTAAGAGGAGACCGACAAATGAAAAAAAGGGGATTTGCTTTGCAGCTTTAGATGAAAGTTAGCTTCATTTATTTTTAAAGCTGTCTAAAGGGGTTAAGCCCTACTCTGATTTACACAAAAGTGCAACTTTTGACCCCTCACCAAAATAATTCCTCATTTACATTGGGAGGCATTATTTATTTGCAGGATTTCCTCAATGTAAACTAGAGAAAAATTTATTTGATATTTTTGCCTTTTAAAGGTGCAAAATGGATGCAGCTCTTCTGAATCTGTGTGAATCAGGAGTTACCTTAGTTGACTTGGTTGTCAAGTAATGTAAGTCAGACCATCATAGCCTTCAAATTATAGGAAAATACCCTAATTTATGACACCTGGATATTTGACCCTTGAGCTAAAAAAATGCCCAGGACTTAATTTTACTCTTATTCTGCCACTATACACACCATGCCCCTAGAGTTACTCCAGGTTTACATTGGCACAGGTGAGATTCTTGAATCATCACAACTGAAAAAGAAAGTAGTGCCCATATAATAGTTACAATTTTCAGAGTAACTTAGTATATCCAAATCATACACATTTATTTTTAAAATGCCTCCTATCAGTGCTAATCTTGGGTGTTTATCTGGATTATTATCTCATGAAGATTATATCCCTGAGAGCTTTTAGTGCCCACTATGTCTTCCTTTTTTTTTTCTTTCCAAAGTGCTTGAAAGATCCCGCTGAGCCAATTACACACAGTATCTCTTAATAATGTCCTCTTCCTGGCACATCATTGTTTTCCTTTATGTTTATTTCAAAAGGTTAAATTAAACAGGAGAGTAGAGATAAATCCACATTATGAATTATAAAAAGTTACCACATGCTCCTGAGAATGCCCGGAATTTTGATGGGGAGGATTTAGCAAAGTGGTGCCCTGGGGAAGTCAGTGCTAGAGAAAACCAGGATTGTTGAAGCCAGAGGAAAGCAGGTTGTATGAACTTTGCTGTTTACAAGTTCATTTTTCCTGCACTGGGATGCTGGTGCCAAACACCCCTTTGCTTGCTGACTCCAAGAGTTTCATTTGCCTGCAGATACCCTATTATATAGAAACTGAACTGTCTGCCAAAGAAAGCAGGGGCAAAACCCCCAGTGCTTGGGAATCTTTAGGAAAATATTAGTTTAATACCATTCAGGACTGGTTTAGGAGCTGACCCTCCTTTCAGCAAGGTGATCCTTTGAAAACTCTCTACTCGATTATCTGAAATTCCGCAAGACACATACAGAGGAGTCACACTGCTTGGGGGAGAGAGATACTGCTGCTCTACTAGAATAGCAATAACGACCATTTGAGTACTACTATTAAATCCCATAACCTTACCTGGTGCTAGAAGAGTACCACACTTCTGAATGAAAATTTAGCAGGCAACCTCTTCACCATGTAGGACTGCAATGGAGACTGGATTCTCTAGGGCACCAGTATTACAAATTCTAAACTACTTCGTAAAATACACAAGTGTAATATAAAAGTGTGGCTCAATTCCCCTCCTCCTTCTAACCAGCATATCAAATGATTTGTCCTCTGATTTCAACCTGCTTACATTACCTTGCCATATAAATTCAACCAGATCCAGTGGGTAAATATAGCCAAGCATCAATCAACACAGCCGTCAATAGCCCTACAGTAATATGTACTGACATAGCTTATGGAGTGTTCCCTTTCACCTATTATCTTGAGCTTTATCGTTGCTTCACTGTGAACTATGAAACACCAGACGTAGTTGCATCTCAGTGATGAGTGAAATATTCTTCATAGAGCCTTTGAGTAAGTACATAAAGCACCTTATGAGCCTTCCAGTTATAAAAGGTAATATAAAAGGAAATAGTACTATGCCCACATAAATATTAAGGGAAACCTAGCATTCTCTTTTATAAAAGCATTATCCATTCCTGACTTACTATTTTCTAGAATATACAGAAAGATAAAATCTGCATGTCCACATTTTATGACTATATTCTTGTCTACAAAATTTCACCTGCAGTTTGCTCACCCTCCTCATTTCCTTCTCTCCTCCCCAATAAATCATTAAAAGCAATAGGTCTTGTAAACCTGTTGTAGTACAAGACTCCCTGAAATTCTTGTCAGAAAAGGTCAGGAAGGTTTGTTCTGAGAGGTAAGTGGTGCGCGTGAGATATGAAAAGGAAAACCTCAACTTTTTACGTTGCAAAAGAAGAACAAAGTGCTGAATGTTAGGAGCAGGCAGCAGCAATGAATGTGAAGCAAAGCGGGCAATGAAGTATATTGCATATCTCCAAGAGTATGAGGGGTAGCCAACACGTTATGCAGGTCATCATTCCTTTATTGTCTTGTTTTGTGCTTTTCCATTGCATGTACCACCTGGAACTGGTGAAGTCTGTGGCCAAACAAAAAACCCAAATGAACAAAATAGCCAAAGCAGGGCTTTCCCTGAGATATGGATAAAACCAATTTGCCACCTGGTGTAAACTGATATTGTCTAACATAAATTGGCATTGCTTGTCACTTCAGAAGTCAATACTGAAATTGCAACAAAATTACTATCTGGACCCACTTTCATCCTCAGTGACACTGCATTAGAACTACCAGCGCTTCCATTCCTAGTATCTTTTTTTTTGTCAGTAGTGTGTCATGAGGAAGATGCCTGTAATATCAAATGGGATGTGGAGTTATGACATTTAGCTGTAAACATATGTAGAAACTGATTTTGTTTTCCATGCCTGCACCAGTGCTTAAATCAAATAATCTATTTTATAGCCCTGTGCAAGATGAACCAGTAAAGGCTGTGATGGATTATCTGAATCAAAGACTTTATTCAGGACTGTATCCTTCCCTAATGACATATCTGTAATAGCAGAGATGGACGGGACTAAACTGTCCCCATCTCTACTGATTTTGGAAATGGCAGTAGAGAAGAGCAGAGGGAGCTCGAGGTAGCAGCATCCCAACCAGCATCACCTGAGACACTGCATTGTCACAACCTCTCTGCTAGATAAGTCACTACTGCAACAGGAACAATACAGGTTCAGAAGGTGAATACTCAGTGTGTCATGTGGATTGAGAAGCTGCAAGCCCTTTAGCTTTGGGACTGCTTTGCCATCGTTGTCTGAGGATTGGTGGAGGAACCCTGAGAGAGGGAGGTTAGATTCAGCTGTGGAAGCAGAAATGGTGCAGGAAATAGCTACTAAAATTAAATATGTAGGAGATCCAATCTCAGTGTTTCTCAGGGCAAAAGCTGCCCTGCTGGGAATGAAGAGCCAGGGCTGGACTGCTTCTGCCACAGGGTAGAAGTAAGGAACTGAAGCAACTTGCTGATGCTGTCCAGGAATGAAGATGACCACCTACAGTTCAAAGGAATGTTGTCTGTCTTTTACTCTGCTTGTTTGTCAGAAGAGGAGGCTACCAGCACAACCTAACCCTTTGGTACCTCTAACTTGGCCTTTAGGGTTTTAATGTATGCAGTAGGGGGAACTGCCATTTTGCTATCATCTCAGCTGTCTCTTACACCAGGCCACTACTTGCTTTGCTTAAGCCTAGAGCTGTCTCTGGAGCAGTCCTTTTGGTGTTACTGATAAACCAGTGTGTCTTCATTCCTGTGGCTTTGCATATTAACAAGGCTATTATACCTCCAGAATGACATAGTATGACCCTACTCTTCTCATCCCCTGGGAACTCCTCCTTTGTAAAGAGATCCAAATTATTTTATTTACATGTGTAGTAAAAGTCAGGTCAGTGAGCAATTTCTGAGAACCTTGTGAATTTGCTGCATTTTACAAAATCAGCCTGAGTTTACAAATTTTTCTCCCTTGGAACCAATTATTTCTTAGGTTGGATTTTTTTTTTTTTTTTTAATTCTATTGTTAAAGGGAAAACTGCTTCTTTAGTACATCCTGTATCCTCCAGACCTGGATTCTTTAACGCTTAATTGTGTAACTGTTGACTTCTGTAGAATAACTCTTCACAGAATATATATAATTTTCAATCCATCTGCTTTATATTATACTATTTCTTCTTACCCCACCAGTGCTGTGCTCTCATTTGTTTTCTGTGCTGACTGATTGTTATTTATATCAGGCCAGGAATTTCCTGCAATGACTATTGCCCTTTAAAAATCCCCATTTTTCAGTTCCCTAATTGCCCTTAAAAAAAAGTTATTACTAAGCAGCAAAAGTGTTGTAAAAAGACTTGGCAATGCTAACAAAATCTGATCTATAATAGAGAGTCATGATCATTTCACACAATTCCATTCAGATATTTCTGTATTGGAACGTTTTGATTTTAAAATTATTTTATATATTTTAATTTTATTTCCTATTAGAGATTTTTAAAGAAATAATTTGGAACATGGAATTTAATATTTAGCTAGATGATTTTTTTTTTTTTTGTCAGAGCTTTATTTCATAAGAAGCTGCTTCTTCTTTTTACTTCCATGAGTGTGTGTCTGTGTTTTTTTGGTCCTAATACAATTTCCTCTCACAAAAAGACCCATCAGAAAGGAGTCATGGCAAAACTGTTATTTACATGTCTGACTAGTTGCAAAGAGACCTGGTAATAGATGCAGATTCTGTATATAGTTTGAGTTTTATATGCAATTCCAATACTTCATGAAAGTCTAACCTCTTCCTTCTCTCACCCCTTCCGTAAAAAAATGCCATGTTGCTCCTTAAGAAATAGAAACATGCACAGTAAGTTATACCAAACACCCTCAAAGCTAAAATCTTTTCCTAGTGCCCTGTACTAATTCTTCTCTTCTTATTATACTCCTAACAGCTATTTAGTGACTTCTTGTGTTCCTAAACTTGTCTTGATCTTTCTAAACTTGTGTCTGTCTCAGGAAGATGTCTTGAGTGAGAGAAGGCTTGAAACAGAATAGTCCTAATACAATGTTGCCATATTTTAAGAAAATCCCTTAGTCTTTTTGCAGGTTTAATGAAATCTAAGCAATTCCTAAGGTCAAATATTTGGAGAGTGCGGGGAAGATCGTGTCTGCTCTTTTCTGCTCTTTAGCTATGTTTCTTCTCCTGGCCTACGTGAAGCAATAGGTTTGTCTGCAAACTTCAAAAGAAGCTGAAGTAAGACTTCTCAGTTATTTCTACAGACACAATGAAAGCCCAGCTACATCAACCTTCCCCAGCCTTAATTCAATTAAGCCATTCTCATGGGGAGTGTTGTCTGAGCTTTGGAAGAAGAAACTAAAGAGACCGGAGATCAGATCCTTTCAGAACTTCTTGATATTCATGAGTTACTGACAGTGAATTAATATTAACCATGAGTAAAAGCTTGAAAATGAACTTTAAAAGCTGCAAATTGGCCTTGTTAATGCTTAATGATCATTTCCAAAATAACAGGTGGCTGATTGAGATCTTCAGCTGTCTCAAAAAGTGATAAATTATGTTAGTTCTTTTCCAGGAGCTGTTTAATTCCCATATTACCCTCAAAAGACATGTCTTTTCCCGTTAGCTAATATTTCATGGGATGTCGGAACATTTATAAAAGGTGTCATATTGCTGAGTGGCAAATAGCTAAGAATGACAAAAACCATTAACAGTGAAGGATGATTGCCCCAAACTATTAAATGAAAAGATCAAGTAATCACAGAAATAATTGTTTACCAAATTTCCAAGTGAACACAGCCAAAGTGTTATCTTTCCTAATTCAGCCTGCCTTTTTGCAGTCACTATTTCTACATGTCCAGGTGTGTTGATTTAGGCCCCGCTGGGACCAGAGACCATGTTGCCGTTGCCCCTCCCCTGCCCTCAGCCAGTCAGGCTGGAAGTGAGGCATAAACCCCGAGTTAAAATAAGAAGAAATTTAATACAACAGTGTGATAAATAACAATTTGAACAACAACAGTAGCAATGATAACAACAATAAACAGTAATAACAGTGAACAAAAGATATACAGAGAAATACCGCAGTGAACACATCCAGCCTGCCACATGCTTCCTGTGACCAAAGCCAAAATGGAGAAACTTCACATGCTGCCGCACCAGACCTGACTTCAGCATGGTATGAATAACCCGGCTAGAGATCCCTTCCCCCTCTCTGCTGGGGAAACTTGACCCTACCCTAGCTGAACCAGGACATAATCCACCCCTTTATTCTATACCATCTGCGTCATGTCCAGCTGCATTTACAAAGGCACAGCATAATTTACGGCATGTTCTCACCCAGAATCAAGTCCCCCTGTGGTACACATCGGACCTCTCCACTGTCCTGCATCACCCACCAGGTACACCCAGGTCCTTGGGCAAAAGCAATCCCGTGGATGGGTTTACCTTTACCTTTGCCTGGCACAGGACTAAACCAGAACATTTTTCCCATTATATTCCTCATGTGCACCACAGGGACTTTATCCCCATCTACAGCACATGGAGGTTTTGACTGAGCCGGGCCAGCTCGACTGGCAGATCCTCTTGTGTTGACTAGCCAGGTGGCCTTTGCTAGATGCATGTCCCAGTCTTTGACGGTCCCACCTCCCAGTGCTTTCAATGTGGTTTTTAACAGTCCATTGTAGCGCTGGTGCGTGGTAGGGGATATGGTAGACCCACTCGATGCCATGCTCTTCTGCCCAAGCATTTATGAGGTTGTTTCGGAAGTGGGTCCCGTTGTCTGACTCAATTCTCTCTGGGGTGCCGTGTCGCCACAAGACTTGAGTTTCAAGGCCCAGGATGGTGTTCCGGGCAGTGGTGTGGGGTGCTGGGTAAGTTTCCAGCCATCCAGTGGTTACTTCCACCATTGTGAGCACGTGGCGCTTCCTGTGGCGGGTCTGTGGCAGTGTGATGTAGTCGATCTGCCAGGCCTCTCCATATCTATCTTTCAGCCATCGCTCTCCATGTCACTGGGACTTCACCCGCTTGGCATGTTTGATTGTGGCACATGTCTCACATCTGTGGATGATCTCTGCAATGGTGTCAATAGTGAGGTCCACCCCTCGATCTCGAGCCCACCTGTATGTTGCATCTCCACCTTGGTGGCCTGAGGTCTCATGGGCCCACCAGGTTATGAACAGTTCACCTTTACACTGCCAGTCCAAGTTGCCCTGAGCCACTCTGAACTTAGCAGCTTGGTCCGCCTGCTGGTTGTGCCGATGTTCATCAGTGGCCCGACTCTTGGGTACACGGGCATCCACATGGCGCACCTTCACAACGAGGTCTTCCACACGGCTGCAATATCCTGCCATATTTCAGCAGCCCAGATGGTTTTACCCTTACGTTGCCAGTTGTTCTGCTTCCATTGCTGCAACCATTTCCAGAGGGTATTCGCCACTGCCCACCAGTCAGTGTAGAGATAGAGCCTTGGCCATTTTTCCCGCTCAGCAATATCCAAAGCAAGATGGATAGCTTTCATGTCTGCAAACTGGCTCAATTCCCCCTGTCCCTCAGCAGCCTCAGTGACCCGTCGTGTGGGACTCCACACAGCAGCCTTCCATCGTCAGTGTTTTCCCACAATGCGACAAGACCCATTGGTGAACAGGGCATATCGCTTTTCCTCATCCGGCAGCTCGTTATATGGTGGGGTCTCCTTAGCACATGTCACCTCCTGTTCTGGTAACATCCTGGAATCTTTGCTCTCTGGCCAGTTTGTAATCACCTCTAGTATCCCTGCGCAGCTGGGGTTCCCTATTCAAGCCCATTGTGTTATCAACGCAGCCCATTTACTCCACATGGCATCGGTTGCATGATGTGTGGAGGCCTTTCCTTTGAACATCCACCCCAGAACCAGCAGTTGGGGTGCCAGGAGGAGCTGTGTTTCAGTGCCGACCACTTCTGAGGCAGCCTGAACTCCTTCGTACGCTGCCAGTATCTCCTTCTCAGTTGGTGTATAATTAGTTTCAGAGCCTTTGTATCCCCGGCTCCAAAAGCCTAGAGGTCAACCTCAGGTTTCTCCAAGTGCTCTCTGCCAGAGGCTCCAGGTAGGGCCATTCTCCCTGGCTGCGGTGTAAAGCATATTCTTAACCTCCTGCCCTTCCCAGACTGGCCTGAGGGCTACTGCTTGGGCAATCTCCCGCTTAATTTGTTCAAAGGATTGTTGTTGCTCAGGGCCCCATTCAAAATCGTTCTTCTTACGGGTTACGTGGTAGAAAGGGCTCACAATCAGGCTGTAGTTCGGGATGTGCATCCTCCAGAACCCGACAGCACCCAGGAGAGACTGAGTCTCCTTTTTAGAGGCTGGTGGGGCCACGGCTGTTATCTTGTTTATCACCTCCATTGGGATGTGGCGACGCCCATCTTGCCATTTTATTCCTAGGAATTGAATTTCCCTTGCAGGCCCCTTAACTTGCTTAATGGCAAAGCCAGCCTTCAGGAGGAATTCAATTTTCTTCTTTCTCAAAGACTTCCTCGGCTGTGTCCCCCCATACAATGATGTCATCAATGTACTGCAGGTGGTTCCACCCTGAGGCAGTCGATTCCAGGTGTACTGGATGCCTCTCCAAGTGAACGCAAACTGTGGCCTGCACTCTGGTGCTATCAGAATGGAGAAGAATGCATTAGCAATGTTAATCATGGCGTACCACTTAGCTGCCTTCAACTCCAATTCATACTGGAGCTCGAGCATGTCCGGCACTGCAGCACTCATTGCTGGCGTAACTTCATTCAGGCCACGGTAGTCCACAGTTAGCTTCCATTGGCCATATAGGGCTGTTGAAGGGTGAGTGAGTTTTGTTAATCACTTTCTGGCTTTCTAGTTGATGGATCAGCTGACGGATGGGGACCAGGGAATTGCGATTGGTGCAGTACTGCCACTAGTGCACCGTCCTGGTAGTAATCGGCACTCGCTGCTCCTCAACCTTAAGCTGCCCCACCACTGAGGGATCCTCTGAGAGGCCGGGTAAGGTGGACAGCTGTTCAACCTCCTCCAGGGCAGCTACACCAACAGCCCATTGGTACCCTTCTGGGTCTTTGAAGTTCCCTCTCCTGAGGTAGTCTATGCCCAGGATGCACGGGGCATCTGGGCCAGTCCCAATGGGGTGCTTATGCCAGTCCTTCCCAGTCAGGCTCACTTCAGCTTCCAGTAGGGTCAGCTGTTGGGATCCCCCTGTCACTCCAGAGATGCAGATGGATTCAACCCCACTGTAGCTCGATGGCATCAGGGTGCACTGTGAGACAGTGTCCACCAAGTCCTTATATTCTTGTGGGTCTGATGTGCCAGGCCATCGGATCCACACTGTTTAGTAAATCTGATCCCTTTCCTCCACCTGGCTGGAGTCAGGGCCCCTCTAATCCTGCTCATCATCACTCACTTCTTGCAAGAACGATTTATTGATCTCCTCAAGAGGGTCAGACATAACATTGGCCATTCTATTCTGTCTGGGGGATTTCTGACCGGACACCGGAGCTGCGCTTTTCGTGGAGGACTCCCCTTTTGTGATGGTCTTCCCTTTCAGCTTCTCAGGGCTCTGCATTTGTTCGGGAGTGAAATTCCAAAGCATTGGGGGTTCCCACCGACTCAGGCCTTTGCCCATCTTTTCCCACACCCCTTGCCACTCACTATTATCTGACCTCGGGGCAGGTTTCCGGGCACTGCTACTGTTAGAGAAGTGCCGCATGGCCAAAACCGAAATCAGGCAGGCATTCAGAAAGCATTGTGCCAAAATCACACCGGCCTGCAGGCTCCAAGGATAATTGAAACTCTCAAAACCCAAGAGGATCTCTTCCTCTGGCTCACCCACAGAGGGGGTGAGACCCCTAACAAAAGCCCAGGCAGCAAACAGGTACCGGCCCACCCCCCCGCAGCGATACAAAGGCATTATAAGCAGTCAGGAGCCAGTATGACAAAACAATCCCCTTTATACATTTTCCATCGACAACAAACACCAGCACTGGGAACACACAGTGGATATAAGGAATAATCCAGCCCCACCACACAAGCAAGTGGGCCAGCATTGCAAACATTTTCCTATCAAACAGTATAAATACAAACAGAAAAATTACACCCAACAGATTGCTCTAACACACTCTGGTCAGGGTCTGTCCCTCTTTGATTCTTATTTCAACCTTCTTGTGCCCCACGTTGGTGCACCAAAAAGGCTGTGTTGGTTTAAGCCCTGCCGGGACCAGAGACCACATTGCCATTGCCCCTCCCCCGCCCTCAGCTGGTCAGGCTGGAAGTGAGGCATAAACCCCGGGTTAAAATAAGAGGAAATTTAATACAGCAGTGTGATAAATAACAATTTGAACAACAGTAGCAATGATAACAACAATAAGCAGTAATAACAGTGAACAAGACAAAAGATATACAGAGAAATACCGCAATGGACACAGCCAGCCCACGCCTGGTGACCAAAGCCACAAAGGAGAAACTTCCCCTGTTGGCACCCGGGACCTGATGTCAGCATGATATGAATAACCTGTCTCGAGATCCCTTCCCCCTCTCTGCTGGGGAAACTTAACCCTATCCTAGCTGAACCAGGACACCAGGTTTTCTCTAGGTGATTCTCATCAGTTCATCCCTTTGCAAATGAGGTCTGGTTCTTCTGAGTCATTTTGTGCTGCTTCTTTATAAAAATAAGGGAAGCCTCTTACCAAATCTTTCACTTTACTGATTTAAAATTATTTGAAATTCTTCCTTGAGGAGGCTTGTAAGTGAAAATTGCATACTTTCCTATACACAGACTGCTTATATTAAATGATTAGAGAAGACATAAGATCAGTGAGTGTCTTGAAAAGACATTATACAGGGATTATTCAAGGAAAAAAAACATCTAACAGGAAAAAAGAAATCCCTAACAATTGATCATTTGATGTGAGGAAAACACTGTCACTTTACAGTTCAGAAGAAATCTGACTCCATTGATCCTACTCGTTTTGTACTTCATGGAAGTATTACAGCTTGTTATAATCAATAGTAGTAACTCATATACTACAGTCACGACAGTTATTCCAAGAAACCCTTCATCAAAGGCAATCATGTTTTTCTTCAGAGCCCATGCATTATACAAACATTTGAAGTAAGAGTAAAACCCTATGCCAAAGTCAGCATGGTGCAAAAATGTCAGCCATTGCAAATGGTCCCAATATTAAAAAAAAAAAAAAAAAAAAAAGGAATAAAAGGAAAGAACATAGAAATGTTTAGCAATGTCAGAAATATCCTTTTCTCAACACTGATTGGATATTCTATGGTTACCTGACTTATGGCCAAATAGCAGATAGATTTATTTGATGGTTTTTGATGGATGTAGCTCTTCCTCCTGGCTTTCATTAGCAATAACAAATATTTCAAGTTCAGGCCTCCTACAGAAGTCAGAAAATCAACCCAAATCACCTATATAACCTAGACTTTCTAAATATACTATTAATGAATTAAACCATTTGGTTCAGCTGTTATTAGTGAAGAGGTGTTGGGGGGACCAAAATCCCATTTAGAAAACCTGTTTCCCCGTTTTCTTGTCTCTCAGGCACAGGTGACTGATAGCTTGAATCATCTTCTTTAGCAGGAATTTCTGTAATAGCTGAATTTTACTCCTCTGTGGTAACGACAACCCACTGATATGTTGGTCTATAGGGACAGATTCCTTGGCTGTGGTTGTTGGCCATCATCAAAGTTAAAGCAGACATTAATGTCCCCAAAGGGTATGCCGCCATGTCTTATTTGCTAGTAAACAGTAGAAATCATGCAGAGCCACTGCCGCAGAGGACAGCACTCCTAATTAAAAGATCTTTTCTTTCTTCACCTAAAATACTTTTATCCAAAAGTTTAAAACTACTGGGGTAGTTTTGAGTGACCATACACCTAGGATACACTGGGCCTCGTTAGGTCAGTCTAGGTCTTTCTACAAGAAAAGGAACATTTCATAGTTCTCTGAGGCTTGTACTCTAGTTTCTGGCTAATATCAGCTGAGCATTTCTTCAATTCCATCCCTCTCGAGTTCTTTAGGAAGAGGCTGCTCTTTACTCCACCTGTCTAAAGGCAACAAATTTATTCCTGGAAAACCATCCAGAACTGCTCTTTCAGAAAAATCTTGCTTGCACCCTGCTACTGTTGCAGAGTTGCAGTTTAAATAATGATCTTTCGTTCTTGTATTAGCTGTCATCCACAATTATATTGAAACCATTAAAAATTTTCATAATATTTTTAATATATGCAGATTTCATTTTATTAGAATATGTTATTCTAACCCAGTAGCTTTCACAACCCTATTGAATTATATCTTTCCTATTTTTTTGGACAATGCAGCTGGCAGTTCAAGTGGTGAAAGCAGAAGGGGCTATTAGACCGCCACAGGCATATCATAGGCATGACAACTATATGGAGTTTTCTCATCTGAACCCACTAACCAGCTCTCAGTTGAGGTAAACTTGTCTGGAAAAATATTGAGGTCTTCAGACAAAAGATATCCAAAACTGCAGAATCTATCACCTTCATGATTTCTACAAATGGCTGCTCAGTTTCAGCACTCAAAATCAGTGTCTTGTATCTCATTCAGACATGTCCAGCTTTAACTACCAGTTCTCAGTTCTCATTAGACTTTTTTGTATAGCCTAAAGAGACCTTTAGGACCTGGTATTTTTTACCTACTAAGGTACTTACACAGACAATCAACACAGTGACCTCCTAATTTGGGGTGTGCATTTAAAAGTTTTACTGCTTAATTACTGGAGACAAGCAGCCAGGGATTTAATTGACTCAGGTGACCTTGTCATGGATCAGAGGTCGTGGTAGTACGGCTGAAAATAGAAGCAAGCCGCCTGGGCTCTGCTTATGTGCACTGATCATAAGCTATCTGCCAGATAGTATTCACACTTTGTTGGAGTACACAGTCGTGAGTGCATTGCATGAGATGTAACATGTTGTGGCAAATAATGGAAGGTAGTTTTAGGAGGATGGGGAACTCAACCAAGAGGAGACTTAGAAGGGAGTTTGGTAGTTCTTCACTGAATTCCTCTACTGCAGCAGAATTCTCCTGTGATCCTGGGCATGTCACTTAAATTTGCTCTGTTCCACCTAAAAATATAGCCCTGACCATCCACTGTGATGAGAAGGCAAGAGTGTGAGATACTGTGATTCACCCTGCTGTAACAGCAGTAGTAACTGCAGAACAGCTTCAGTGCAAAGAAGGTGAAATAGTCTTTGTAATCCAAATTCATGTTATCTGGCTGGATCAAACACCACTGCTCTGAGTATTTGCATCACAAAGTCTGGGTTGCTGAAAGTTCATAAATACAAGACTCTGCTTTTAATTAAAAATAATTACTTCAATCATTGGGTCAAAAACATGTGAACCATAACAGCTTCAAAACCGAAGCAGTATTTTAAATACAGTTTTTTAGTTTCATTTCCTTTTTTGCCTGTGAATCAGTTTTTGATAGATATGTTTGAGTATACCAATCCCCAAGTAAAAAAACCCTGAAGCTTGCCCGTAAGCAACAATTGGTTTTCAATTGCCTATTACTGCTGAGGGTTTGTTCCAAGTAAGGACTTGTAATAGTATATCAAACTAGGGGTTTTCAGTGTTTATTTTATTTTATGTATAGAGATGCTGTTAATTTTTAAACATTTCTCCTTTACTCAAATAAATCCCATAGATTTCTGGATTTTTTTTTCAGATTGGTTTTCATTCATTCACTGTCTTTGAGCTTAGATAGCATTATCTTCAAATTCATGTCATCATGCACAGGGCAGGCAGATGGTTCTGAAAATGCAAGTTAAAATCATGTAAAAAATGCACCCTGTGTTTTAAAAGAAAATATATCCCTATTAAACAGAGAGGGGTAAATATAAGAAAACTCATGGGTTGAGATAAGAACAGTATAATAATTGTAATATAATAGTAATAATAGATTGTAATGAAAAGGAAAAAAATAAAAAGAGAAATGAAACCTAAGAAAAAACAAATGTTGCAAATGAAAAACAATTGCTTACCACCAAACAACCAATGCCCAACCTGTTCCTGAGCACCTGAGCAGTGCCCCCCTCCTCCCCCGCAACAGCTTTCCTCCTAGTTTATACTCTGAGCCTGACATCAAGTGGTATGGAATATCCCTTTGGTCAGTTGTGGTCAGATGTCCTGGCTGTGTGCACTCCCAGCCTCCTTGCTGGCAGGGCAACACGAGAAGCTGAAAAGTCTTTGACTTAGTGTAAGCACTGCTCAGCAACAACTAACAGTGTGCTATCAACGTTACTCTCATCCTAAATCCAAAACATGGTAGTATACCAACTACTAGGAAGAAAATTAACTCTATCCCAGCTGAGACCAGGACAAGTTTGTCTAGTGCATCCACACACATTTGTATACCCAAGATCATATTTTAGAAAGATTACTGACATCTTTCCCTTCCCTTCCCTGGGTCCTGCACCTAGGCAGTCTGCTTTTTAAGAAGGTTTTGTTACTCACCAGCTACTGTTTATTTTGTGGCAGTAGTGGTACAGCTGCTCTCTCTGTGGCGTCAGCAGTCTGCCCTCCAAAAATGCTTCAATTAGAGCTGTGCATGCACCGCAGTATGTGCATTTGCAAATTGGTATGTTAGATAAGAATTATGAAGCACAGTAAGTATTAGATCAGCTAATTATCCTAAAATAACCATTAGGAAAACTCTGTGGAGCAGGGCACTCTGCCAGCTGTGTCCCAGCATGGGCCAATAGCTCTCTACTGGGGAGCATCAAGACCTTTTCTTCTGGGGAGTGGAAAGTGGTTTACAAATGATAACTAGCTGCAAATCACAGCCATCCTGGGAAAAAAGGGAACGGAGTGCCTCTGTAAACTTGATACTGGTCATATAAAGGGCAGAAGCAGGAATGACCCCCATTGCAGTTACTATTGAGGAGATGATTGCTCAGCTATAAACTGGTTAAAGATGTTTAATCTTCTAATTCTCAAAGAGAAATGCATACACTAAGAACAGTTAGGAACTTAGTGTCCTGGTTTTAGATGGGATAGAGTTAATTTTCTTCAGCTGGGCGGGGGCACAGCCAGAGTGCAGGGCATGGACTGGCCATTGGAGTATTCCATATCATGTGATATTATGTTCAGTATATAAAGGAGACAGATTCTCTCTCACTTCCAGTCTGCAACAGCGGGATCTTCATTCTGTCAGGGTTGCTGGCCTAGCTGGGTATTGGGCAGTGGGTAGCGAGAACCGCATTGTGCATTACCCATTTGTACTTTCCATTATTGTTATTGTTTTGTTTTATTACAATCACTAAACTGCTTTTTTTATCTCAGCCCATGAGGGTTCCTTCAGTCTCCACCCTATTCACCAGGCAGGGAAGGGTGAGCAACCTGTGGTGGTTGCCTGCTGGCCAAGTTCAATCCACGACACTTGCCAAGAGAACAATTCCCTGTTTGCCCAACATTGTGACTCGGATGCATTATTGGAGAAGCACAGCTCAATGAGGTATCCCACACATGCTAGTGCAAAGCCTCTAAGGTAGTATGTTTTAGTTTGCATCTGTGACAAGAAGAAAAATGACCCACCATCCACTGACAGTCCCCAATGAGTATTTGATAATTCAGAGAGCTGTACTAGTGTAAACACATATTTTGAATCCAAAGAAACAGATTTTATCATGGGGGCAAAGGGACAAATATCATCTTTGCCTGCAGTAACAGAGCCAGTTGGAAATGCAGCTAGGAGCAGAAACACACCTTTTGTTTCCTACACTGGTGCTTTAAGGAAAGGCATGTATTGTTTGCAAGTACACAGTACAGGAAAGAAAGGATTTACAGTGATAATTCTGTTTAAATTTGTCAGTAGGTCACATGGGTAACAGCTAACACCATTTTGCTATTAATGGTGGTCTTCAGTTGATTCTCAGGGCACTCATAACTGTAACTGTTGCACATTTATTTTTTTTTCCTTGTTAAAAAATGGAAGATGTTTGACTTCCGATTTAAAAGGACCTACTCTTACACTAGTCTTGACAGCCTTGTTAGCTGCACTTGAACTGCAAGGAGATGATCAAGGCTGGAACAGTCCATGGAGTGAATCTGTCCTGTGCTGCAAACACAGACATTCATGAGTTGAATGGGGACTGACCTGAAATACAGCACTGCTGTTTTGATATTTTCCCTCTGATCTCATTTCCATTCATTTTGTCATCAAACAGATGAAGACGTCTTGTTTGTTGGTAAGAAACCCATACAAAAAAGAGTAGAAAATATTTAAAAATGTAAATATTAATCTTTGTCATTGTCAGAAAGCTGTGAGGGGTTACAGGTTTGTAACTTTAGTAACACCAGAGAGGAATTACAGAACCTCCCTATTTTCATAAGCATTTATGTTTTCTCAAGGCACTACTAATAGAGCAGGTGAAAAACCAGGAAATTTTTTCACAAAGAGTGCTTGTGATTTTAAAAGATGTTCCAGTATGGAAACTGGGAAATGCCATGAATTCATTCAGATATTCTCTTGATTATTTCCCTATGAATATATATATATATATATATATATATATATATTTAATGGTGGTAAGGAGAAGGAAGAGCAATATGGTATGCATGTTTCTCCCATGATTCTTCTACTTCATCTGTCATCTTGCATCCTGCCACTGAAAACAGTGAAAAAGAGATAGAGGATATGCAGAGGCAGCATTGAGAGAAAAGACGTGTTCCTTGGAAGTTATCAATCTAGGGGAAAAGGCTATTTAGAGGGGGGAAGCTCTAAAAAATGTTAAATAAGTGTTTCACAATTTGACATTTCAGACTTTTATGTCTGTTGCCGTAGGGTAAACACTCAATAGATAATGCTTTGGAAACTTTTGTCAAGCATAAATCTTAAATTAGCAAGATAAAAAGGTCATGTATAGATTTAAATAGAAGTGTTAGAGACTACTGAAATGGTGAAAATTTGATTTTTAGGTTATAATAATACTGTGACCTACACATGAAAATTTAGGCACAGAGCTTTATTAATCAGTTTTTGAATGTAAAAAGATTATAACTTGCTTAGTGAAGGTGGAGGTCAGAGTTAAGGCAGTTTGTAGGACATTAAATTACTAAAAAAATCACTGTGAGGTCAATGGGAGAGAAAGATCTTTTCAGCCTGGAATTGTATAGAAAGAGACCAAATGAGAAACTAAGTAGATGAAAAAGAAAAGATTTTATGAAATCCAGTGGGAAAAACATAAGGGAAATCAGTATGAGGACAGACTGAGGGATGTGAATGCTTCTGTTCTCTAGTGCACCCGTTGTTTTACATGGTGATCACACTCCACAGATTCTTAAAAAATTGAAGTTGGAGTTGTTTAGCCTCAGAAATATGATTGTCAGTAATGGGAAAGCATTAAGAAAGGACTACACATAACGAATAGAAGGAAACACATCCAGATGGTGAAATTAATTAGAAAGTGAAATATGAACTTGGGGAATTTATAGGAACCTCATAGCAAAGGTCACCGAACATAGGATTGAACCAAACATTGCAGATTTCTGCTGGAGGATATTTCATGGCCAGCTATGGTTTGCTTTATTACTCCTGGAGAAGCAGTTTTTCTTTTAGGAGTAAAAATCTATGCAGAGTTGATATCAATAGCATATTTATACCAAATCTACTCATGTTCACTCAACATCCCATTTCCTTTAAGTAGCAATATGTAGGCAGTTCCAATCATTTATACATCACAGCTGATACATAAACATATGTTAAATGCAGGATAGCAGAAAGGCATTGATTACTTTGTATGGATAGCAAGATGTTTTCAATTGCCAATCAGTAGATTTCTGAAACATGGGGATAGATTATGTGCTAGTCTCCCAAAGATCAGCAAGACTTTTCTTTGAATTATTCTTTAGCAGTCAGTGATTTTCCTGCAGTCTAACCTAGGGTATGACCACAGAAAATGATTTATTAAGAAACTTGTTCTTGGTACATATATACATAGCAGGTGAGAAGTATCTGAGTGGGGCAAGGTGCTATAATATGAATAAGGTGCTTTTTTCATCCTGCAATTAAGCTCATAATAAGCCCCAGACCAACTCTGCCTCCAGTCAGAATGATACCCAAAGTCTTCCGATGGCAAATGACACTGCACAAATACACTGCATTATTTACTTTCTGGGGGCAGAAGGGGGATTTACAACAGATAAAGATGTTTATGGATTAAGACCTGTATCTACCGGGACTTCTGGGAATGCTTCTGAAATACATCAATTTCCAGCATTTGTTTCCTGCACAAGTAATGTCTTATTCTCTTTCTAAAAAACCCCACACAAACAAATGAACTACACCATGAACTTTAAGTGAAGAGCAAATATTTCTCCACAACCAGAAACAAAGACTTTTGGGGAGAATCTAATGGTCCTGGGAAAAAAATCAATCATTTCAATTTAGTTTCAACATGCACCACCTTTATTGTATATTGATTTTCTACCTTCACAATCAGCTTCACACCACAAAGTGAGATAGGATGGTGACCCACATCCCTGCTTTATCACTATCAGCTTTTACAAAAATCCATGCTGTGTCACATCACTGAAACAAATGTTATATATATATGCTTGCCAGAGAAACTTTGTAATTAAAAAAATAAAAGACTTGGTATTTTATTTCTAGAGAAATTTTCTCTTAAGTGCACTATGTTTTATCTGTATGGTGAACACAGTAGTGGAAGTATTAGGCTTCTTGGTGAAAGGGTTGATTCATTCATGATTTTGGAGCATGACAAGGTGACAGAAAATACAGTTTCTCATTCCTGAGTAACTCTCAGGGGTGAAACTGGAAGTACAAGTGGATGGATTCTGTCCTGCTAAAAAGCTGAAAGAACTAATCCAAACAGATGTTTGTGATCATCAGTATCAACAAATGCATTCAGTGTTTTGGGTTTTTAGGTGGGAAGTTTTTCAGCTATTCACCCTCTGTTCAACATGCTTCCTCTCTATTTGCACTCACCGGACAAGTTGTTTAGTCTTTGCTCACAAAAGGGGTTTCATTACTAAAAACCTACATTTCTTAATTAATTTGGAAACTAAGTAATCCCCTTTACACAGCAAGTAAGAGTTGGGATCCCAAACCAAGCTTTCCTCAAAAGTCAAGTTTCTCTGAATATGGGACCTGAATTTGCCCTGCTGATAGCTCCAAGAAATGCAGACCAAATTTTGAAGTAATTCTGAGTTAGTGAGAGCAGTGCTACTTCTTGCTGGCTTATATATTTAGTCTAATTGAAATGAAATTCTGTACCTAGGCAGGCATGGGTAAACCAAGCATGGTGAGAGGTCACCAGTCCAAGAGAAATGCTGTCTCAAGAGCTGAGAGAGACAGTAGATTAACACTGCAGGCTGCAAAGGCAGTCAGACCTTTACCTCCAGAAGGAACAAAAAGGTGCCTGCTGCACATTGGAGTATTAAAAGGTGTAAGTTGCAGTACAAAAAAAAAGCACTATGTATTTCACACACACTGGGGAAAAAGCAACTTCATGGTCAATATTTTATGATCAGAGACAATGTGGAAAGGGAAGCAATTAACAAACAACCAATAAAAACGTAAGGCAGAAAAGAGAGTTTTAAGCAAGGTGGTGGCCAACAATGCACCTGGAGGGATGCAAGGGTGCTCTTTAAAAGCCAATCTGACTGCTATTAAGTTGGCTCTAGAACTGAGAAGTCAAAGCTAAGATGTGATAATAGGATTTGTGCAGGGTGCCTGTATTACATTGAAAAACTAAAATTTGCTTCTGATGCCCATAGCAAAGGACATAGCTAAAGCCAGGGACAACTCTTCTGGTCTTAGTCAAGTTATAGCAATAACACGAATCAGTTTATGAAAGTTAGCTCTGTTGTCAGCTATCTACCATTTCTCTTCAGCTGCAGTACATAGGTAGAAAACTAGACCAGATTCTCTTTACGCTTACATCTGTTACACACTAATTTTTTTCATGAATTAACATATGAGTAGATTGAAAATGGGAAGACTCAGCTGCCACAGCTTGATCTGGGACAGAAACGCCTGAGGACACAGCACCTGAGTGCCTAATTGCTAAACTGCTAATCAATTTACTGAGTTCATAACCTCTTGCCATGATTTATAGTATTTTAGAGTAGTAACTGCAGTAAAAAAAAACAAAAAAAACCCAACAAAAAAAACCCAAAACAACTATCAAAAAACCCACAAAAAAACCCCACCAAACAAAAAAAAAAAAACCAGCACAGAATTTTCTAGCAAGCAGTTCTGCGCAGAAACAGTAAATCTATGCTGCATTTCTGCAGGACTTGAATGCAAGATTTGTTGATGTCATCCCGAAAATCAGATAATCCATTCATAATTTATTGCTATTTAACACAGTGAAAGGTTTCCATCAGTCACATATTAAAACTACTAAATTAATGTACACATGAGAGAATTGGGCAAAGATTTACTTGCTTTATGCTCTTAGTAAACTTTCCCATAGTTTTCCCAAGCTCAATATTTTCCTCCTAAATGATCATGACAGAGGTTACACTTATTTCTAAGAGGCTTGTGCCTTGTAAATCATTTTTTTGTGAGTGGTACTACAAAGTCTGCCAAAAATCTCCAACAAATTTCTTGTAACCAGAAGAGCAACACTTAGGGAACCAGGTTAGTTTTCTGCCATTATTACTCTCCTGTTACAGTGCCTTTTGAACATTAAAAGTCAAATGAAGAAACACAAAACATCTCTAAAACTGCTGATTTTTAAGATATTTGTACTTTAGGGACCTACAACATGATTGTTGAAAGCCAGGCTTGACAATATTAACTCATCCAAAGGTGGATGATTAAAATAAGTGTGGCTATAAATAATATCCACATGAGAGCATGCCAGGATGGGGAAAAGAATAAGAACCAAGAAGTGCAGATATGTAATGTAATTAATGGCCTAATACAGGGTAAACTTGATCTTTCTACACTAATTTGTCAGGATATGAAAGTGAAAAGTGTTCAAGTATATTAAAGCATCATGAATTTTAAGTAGTAGAAAATAGGAAAAAAAAGATACGTTTTATGATATTAAGTGTACCTAATATGTGTGTGTATATATGTATACACAGACATATGTGTATATGAACAGACATTAAATTTGGAGAAGCTGGTTAAAACACGAGACAGACAACAGGCAGACAGATTTCATGGCTGATGGGAAGATTTTCCCCTGCAGCTCTGAATCAGTTTGAGTTTGTTAGAGCATAAACACCCAATCTATTTTAGAGTGAGAATGAAGAGAAAAGGATGGAAAGAAAACTTGGAAACATGAAAAAATGAAATGAAGCTGACCAAAAGTCTGGGGTAAACTTCAAACTTTTTGTCCTATCAAGCGTATAAGACACACTTGCCCCAGGCCTCTCTATTTGTGAGACAGACACTTGTGTTGCCGCAGATTTTGGAAACGTTACAGCCTGGGGTAAAATCTTCCAGTAGGATGAACAATCACTGAGCAGTACTTTTCAAGGTTTGCCAGACAGATTTGCTTTCATCAGTATGTGCAGGGATCTCTAACTTACCTGTGGCTGTTTCTAGCTATTCAGCTTTACAGTTTTCCTTTTAGCAGCTGGACTTCTCTCATTTGAATTTCAGCCTAATTACACTACGAGATTTTGGCAAGCTCTGTCCATTCCTATTATTGCAAATGGGCCTCAGTGTATTGCAGAAGCCTGTCCAAGTCAAAGAAAGGAATATTTGCTGTATTTTTTTTAATGGAAATTTTACCAGCTTCTGCATGATCTTCAAATTGGCACAACTAGCAGATCACCCCCACCCTCTTAACCTGAAATCTATTGGTCAGCTTTATGCTTCTGGAAACCTTGTTGAACATTTGGACAGGAAACTGGCATGATCATTTAAAAATATTAATTTTCCAGAAAAAAATAATCACAATCTGCATGACTTCTGAGCCATTTAGTATAGCTGCAAATTAGAATTTGTGTGGTGATAAATGGTCCATAACACTAACCTAGGTGTACCAGCAGCACCTTCTGCAGGATTTGGATCAAGTTTGTGCCAAAATTCTCTTTGGACACTGAACAAAACTGAAGGTGGATAGATGTGTGAGGTAGCAACAAGAGGGCAACAGGAAGCCAGTTAGGATGTGCCTTTGATTACTTACCAGAGAATGTTATTTCCTGAGGAAAGGTTTATTTCTCAAAATAAAGAAATGTTAGTCAATCAAATGAGACTGTAAAAACTATTATGTGGCTTTTGATGCAAAAAACTAGTTATTATATATTCAAAACATATATTCAAAGCATGCTGAGATCTACGTAAAGGGAAAACCAGACAAAAAAAGCAACAGCTTTGAGCCTTACACTAGTAGACATATTTTTCTTCATAGTAAAGAATGAGACTAAGGTCCTTTTCAACATGTGTTGAAAGGTACAAGTGTTAGATAAAAAAAAAAAAAAAAAAAGTTCTTTTGCATCATTTATTACATTCCATTATTAGTCTTTAATATTATTCTGATTTTGTAAAACAATCACCTTGCATTTGCCCAAGAAAGTGTCTAATGAAGCAAGTGTATAATATCCCAGAGTTCATGAGATGCTTAGTAAAGTTTTTGGTTTTTTTTTTAAATACTGGGAGTTAACCATAGTAGCCTGATTCAGTCTTTTGGCTACTTTTTCCTATCCAAGATTCCATCACACCTCCCCCTTAAAACCTTGCCTCATTAACCTGCCATTTTGCATATAAGAGAACACATCAATTATAGCTCAAAATAAGAATCAGGTTTTCATGACAGATCATTCAGAGAAAGTTTTTATGTACTATAAGTGGGAATAGAGGCAAACAACTTCAGAATACCTATGAGGGAGAGTTGTTTGGAACAGCTGTAACTTGATTATTAAAAAAATAAAATTTAATGGGTATAGAAACATAAAGCCACAAAGGCTAGAGTTTCTTTATGCATAAACAAACATTGGCAGCCTTGATGATAATGAATGGCCTTCCATGTGTAATCTGTTCTGTTTAACAGGTGGTATTTCATGCTCAGACTTCATCAATGGGATAATTTTCTTGTTAAAGAAAAAAAGATATGATTATCTTAACAAATAACTGCTACTTCCAAGCATTACTGGCTTAGCAGGCTAAGCAGCAGGGGTGAAATCCTGGCACTATCAGTGCAATACACATTTACTCAGTATGGTGTATGAGAAAGGTTGTCATGAGCTGCATAAAGGAAAGCTTCTGAGTGGGCAGTCTCTTATGTTCCCAGGTAGATGTTCAGCAGCAGTCTAATCTAGTGATGCAGATGGCCAAGTCTTCATCCAAGAACACTGTCTTTTAACCGGCTGGAATTAGAAGAAATATGGAATAATTTTTAATGTCATTTACAGTGGAGCACCATCTCTAAGTCCAAACTAAAACTCACAATTGTTTGGCAAATGTAGAAAAAGAGTCAGTCTCTTTCTCAGAAAGTTTACTGTTTGAATGTGCAAGAAAAAGGATGAAAAAAAATATTTGGTGTATTTTGCAGGTGCAAGAAATATGTGGAAAACTGAAGCCAGATTTGTTGAATACTTGTCTTATAAGAGCAGAATACTATTTTTTTACCGACTATACTACTGAAATTATATATCTTGATTGAAATGATTGCATCAGATTTGGACTTAGACTCAAGAACTTTGCAGAACTGTACTTAGAGCTAAAATGGTAAGCAGTTTAACCAAAAGGATCACCCATCCACTTGTTTCCAAGTTTCAGATGTCTCAAACCATCATCCTAAGAAGAGAGGTCTGCTCTTGTGTCTACTGATTGTGTATAAATATTCATGACTTCTGACAAAGACTATCAGGAGGAAATAGACTATCAGGAGGAAATATTCATCTCCTGTTGCTTTGCTGGCTGCTCTCTGACAAGTAGTAACATCGTGCTTGAAAAGCTCAATGATCCCCCAAACACCTAGATAATCCCATGGGCTAGTTACAATTGGCTGTGGGATCTTCCCACACTGGTAACCGGCATTCATAAATGTCTTGGAAGTCCCGCAGCCAGCACTCAGTGCTTCTGATACCAGAGTCCCTTCTCCTTTAATGATTCCCCTGTCACAACACCACCCACCCACCCGGCTCTGTTCAAAGGATTTTTTGTTGTAGAAAAACTGGTTTTGGGAATCTCAACAGTTGCTAATAAAGCTGCTTGGATGGACTTGCCAGAACAACCAGTTGCTTCCGTTATCCATCACTGAGCTCATTGGTTTTAGCTAATCTTCTGCATTAAAACTGCTGATGAAAACTCAGCTGTTGCCAGGGAACAAACATTTGGGAGAAAGTTGGGTAGTTTTATGCCATGTGTTTAAAAATAAAAGGAAACTTGGACAGAAATCCCCAAGACTACAGAGATGTCACACGATTGTATCATGCATGTGCCATAGCAGCAGTTTTGTCTGATTTATTTATTCTCAGAAAAGGAACATGGAGAAACACCAGTTTCCAAGGGTATTAGAAGGAGTCTTGATTCAATTTGACATGAATAGGTAGAAATTGTTCATCAGTACAGTAAACATTAGCAGAACAATTGCTGCCCAGTCTGCATTTTCACTGCAAGCTTCTCTGATCCTAGTAATGGGAAGGAGACTGGGAACCTAAGTGCTCCTGCCAATTTGAAACCCAGAAGTGTAAAGTAGCTGAAAACAAAAAAAAATATTGTCATTAGCTGATTTTTTTTTTTTTTAGTTCAGAACTCAAACATTGGTTTTCTAATTTGGCTGGAACATCAAGATGAAATGAGGAAGGAAGAGGAAAGAAAATAAAATCAGAAGATAGCATAAGCCTGTTCTTTGATTTAAGATGTCACCAATGTATCAACTATAGTCTTCCTACATAATAGAACTACATTCAGTTTCTTTGTATACTACCCAACATAGGAGCTATATGGAGTTATATAATACTTCGGTAGATGTCTTTTAGTTTTTGGACTGGCACAAAAAACAAGTGAGAAAAAAAAGGTGAAGGGAATTTTTAAAGTCCATATTGAATAGGTGTCAACACATGCATGCACTCAGATTTTTCCTGTTTTGTCCTTAGCCAGGTAAAGGATACAGCTTCTGCCTCTCACCCAGTTTTGCACATTATCCACTGTGACCTGCACCTTAAGGACAGAGAAAGCTACAACTTCATCAATTGTTTTACCAATGGTATGAAAGCAGCTGATATACTACAATCCCAAAGGCACAAAGGTCACTGTAGCACTTCCCAGCAGAGCAGTTAATAACAGCCAATACTCCCCCAGTTCCCTTCATTTTTGCGAGACTACAGATAATCTCTCTGAGCTGTCAAATCAATATCTGCTGCTCCACAGTGCCAGCTCCACGCCAAACACGGTGTGTATGCCCAGCATGGGTCTAAGAGCTTATTGCCAACTTCAAGCTACGAAAGTCTAATTAATTCATCTCTGAGGCCACAATGTAAATGAGGGACTGGCTCAGGATGTTCTCACAGCTGTCTCCCCCTTCACAATCTGTTTCACCTCAGAACAAGAGAAGTGCAAGGCTAGCCAGTGTGCATGCTGAATTATGCATTCAAACTGCTTGTGCTTAAACCCCTAAAAAAATAGTAATGGCTTAATTAAGCCAGAAACTGCACAATGCATCTCCTTAAATCTTAACTTCCAGATCACTCTCCTTCAATGAGCCATCAGAATGACAGTAAGTCCAGAGCATAACTAAAATGGGAAATTTGATGATGTAATAACTTCTCACTTTCCCATTTAAATCATCTCATCAGACATTGGTCAGGGAAATATTTTGACATAGCAGACCACAGGAAGCAGCCACTAGGATAAAAGAAATACGTGTGTGTATTCCCCATGTGTATAAGATAGGAGGACAGGCTTTAGCTAAAATCTGTGGTCCCATATAGGTCTTATTACCTTGACCAGAAAAATGGTAAAGTAGACATCCTCCTCTTTAGAGAGGTAATGGACATTTTAAAAAAACCCCTTTGTTTTCTGAACAAAGTTACAGAACCCAAGACAGCATACTTCCCTAGGTATTTCTCTGGTATTTTCACACAAAATGGAGTTGGGTTTTTTTTGGTTTTTTGGTTTTTTTTTTCCCCAGAATAACAATGGGGGTTTTTTTATTTATTACTTTGTTGCTTTCTGTCCAGACACAAGAGTATGGCTGCCCTATGTCAGTGCATGTTCTGGAACTGAACAGATCATTCCAAAACGAGAAACGTATTTTTGTTTTGTTCAAAAACTTAAATTTGTGTATTTATGTAAACATTTGCTCTCTATAATAGATCTACTATATGCTGTGTTTCTTTGGCTGTTCAAATTTGGTGAAGCATGAGGAAGGAAGGCAAATAGTTCAACTTTTTTTTTCACTGAAATAAAAAAATGTATATTCAGAACTTTCATCTTGTGGCTAAAACTCCCTCTCCCTTAACACCTCTATACTAGGAAAAAACAACCCCAAATTCAACAAGTATTTATAACTTGCATCATACACTTAGGTGTGTTTCTAACACACATACATGAGTTGCAAAATTTATTGTAACAATGGCAGCTGTAACTAGCATGAGAGTGTGAGCTCCCTCTTGGTATGCCTAGCAGCTGTAATGAAGCAGTCCTAACATATATCTGTGTCTTGGCATCAGGTCTGAAGGTTGTCTCATTCCCAGCAAGTCTCAAGGGAAGAAAGAGACCACAAAATGTGTCATGCAAGAAGTCAGCACTTTGCACTTCATGAAGGGAGGTTTGCAAAGCGGTGCATTGTTCAGATCAGGCTCTTCCTCCGTACATCAGACCTGTCCTGAGAACCACAGCTATGAATGGGCCCTCTTGTATTTCTTTCTCCCATCACACCTTTGCAGAGTTCTAATGCAAATTTTTCTATCTTCTGGGATTTCAACTGTCAGCTGCACAACCCTTTTGGAGAGTTTCTGGAAAAAAGACTTTGATACCTTGTTAATGCAGGATGAATATGGTGTTAGAGGGCACCTTCCCCTGACATAGCTGTCTCTCAACCCTCTGCCATGAGATCTTTGGCACCTAGGTGCTTGGCTTGGCTGTCATGATATCCCTTACGTAACAGTGTAGCCATCACACGACTGTACATTAAAGTTCCATTTACATTTATTACCATTTCCTAATAATTCATATTATGTGGCCTGGTAACTGAGCTTCATGTATCAAATTTCTGGGTATCTATCTGATGGAATGAGAATGCTCCCAAAGTGGCAGCTTGTAGAGGAAAGGGGCTGGGGTCAGACTTAGCTTCTTGGCTGGATCTAATCCTGAACTGCCTCTGCTCCCCCAACACATGCTTGCATGTCTGAAGCCATTTTTACCCTCTCCTTTCCTAGCTTTAATCATTTCTCTCAAAGTTGTTTTCTTGTAAAACCACAAAAATCTGAGTTAGGCTTAGAGAAAAAAAGTGGAGATCCTTGTGTTATCCATGGGAGTTGGCATAAGGGGAGACAGGATGGGATGGGATGTGTGTTGGAGATCAGCTGTGAATGCAAAAAGCAGAAGAAAAATAGACAGAAAGTCCTTAATGGAGAATACAAACCATCATAGTCTAAGAATTGAAACTCAACATTTATCCTGTGCCCCTGTTGTTTTTTGTTTTTAAATTTAATTTCTTTTTAACCATTGGTTCAACCCTGAAGTAGTTTATCAGAGAATTCAAAACATACTCTTGGGTTTCAAGCCTGTCTGTAACGATTAACTAGGACAGCAGAGTCAGGGCCAGGACAGCAAGCCTCTTGTGGCCACCTGAACCCACTCTTATCCCATTCAGATGTTAATGGGATGTGCAGGACACTAATCTGCACTCTTGTATCATGTTAGCAAATCAAAATGCCTTGTGACAACAAGAACACCCTACAGTATTAGTGACTTTCTGAAAAGTCTCATTAGATCTTTGTAGCTGTGTAAATTAAGCAGGTTCGGGTCTGACAGAAGTGGACATGGCTCCCCTGAATACTGATTGCCTGTAGTCACAGCAGCAAGGCTGGAATGCATCATCTTCTTTGCAGCCATTTTGCTTGTTTCCAGAGTTGTCTTATCCAGGTCGGATAGATACATGCATACATGCATTGAACATATCCATGTGATGGAAGGAATTTTGGGAAGAAGTTGAAATATTAAGAAAGTCAGTCTGCTGGGTGAGAGGCTAGGCTTCTAACATATTGTTCCCCCATCCTTGGCAGAGATCTGCCATGACCCTTCAAACCAGTCCCCTCTTGTTTTCTTTATTTCCCCCAATCAGCTTCATCTTTCTAAAAGTCTTGACAACTCATTTTGCAATGCAGATCCCCTAGTATTTTAGTTAAATGTCTGTGTGACAGTTAAATATTCTTTCTTTGACAGACCAACATTAAAGGATTCCTACAAAGACTAGGCTGACTTCAGTACTTTGAACCTATCCTGGACTAACCTGATCCAGATGTTCATCAAGTCAAAAAGTTCTTGCAGTTCCAGGACCATGAAGGGGGTGGGGGAACAGCTGGAATTGCAACCACTAAACCTAAACCATCTTGAGTAGATTTCAACCTGAATCTCTTGCAGAACTGAAAAGCAAATGAACTACATCAGAGACAGGGCTACAGGTAGGGAAAGGGTCTGAGTGAGCCTAGGAGATGGTTTCAAACAGAGAGAAGGTATCAAGGATGGTCCAAAGGCAAAGGGGAGGATGAATTGAGTTACAGGGTGGAAACTAGAAGTGGAAAGAAAGGACAGGTGGATGGTGTAAACTAATGTGTGGTCCACACCAACATACTCTACCTCTCTTTCCCTTCATAGTGACTTAAAAATGAGCTATGAACAGCTATAAACAGGAACAGCTTATGAAAACTTGTATACTACCTCAACTAATGTAAGTGCATCTGTCTTATCCTAAAGTCACAAGTTCAGTTCCCTGATAATAATCCATTATCATGATATGGAAAGCACAATGGGTTTTTTGCCTACATAGGCTTGTATCATTCTGTGTAAGGGAATATATTCTAATAGGAATAGCTATAGCAGTCCTGAAATAACTACAGTTGTTGCACAGTGTTTCCTCTTTTATCATTGCTTTCATATACACTCTAGAAGCAGCCTCTCCTTCCCTCATATGGAAAGTGTCTGACATGAACAGCATGGTGAATTACATGATGTCAATAGGTAGACATTTTTCATAACTCTCCATTTAGTAACCAAGGGCTCAGCAAGTTTGGAGATAAATAATTCCAGGGTTGGTAGATTATTGATGTTCTCCTACCAGGGAGGCAAGCAGCTCGACAAGGTAAATGGTCCTGGGCCTTGGTTGTGCTGCTAAAGATAGAAGAGAAATGTCTCAAGAAAAATGGGAGTGTCCTGCTGAAAATGGCTACCACAGCAGCAAGTCATCATGAGAGATGAGCTCTTTCCTCTTGTCAACAAAATGAATGGTGCAGGTGCCTTGGTTTAAAAGGGAATCTACACCATAGGGTGAAAGATTTTCCAGTTGGGTTATCCAATTAACAGAGGTGACTGAATCATTTAACATATTTGAAACATGGATCCTATGTTTCCCTTCTAAAAGAGTTGACAGGTAATTAACTATAAAACCACTTATAGTTTTCTATCATTGTAGATTGTAACATGGTAAAGTTCTTGTTTTAAGTCAGGAAATAGACATAAACAGTGGGGTCATGAAGTGCAAAACTAGACCTACACATTCAGTTCACGAGCTCAGGCAAGAATTTGGCTTGAAGTATGAATCTGAATTTTGGCATCTTCTTTTAAATGTAGAAGAAAGCTGTGAAATTCAAGTCAGTAGCTGAAGTTTTACGGAGCTCTGTAGGTGCATGGATCCATCTGCCAGAGGAGGGACAGCTTTACTTCAAGCTCAGAATAAAAGTAAGTATATTAAAACATGAAAACTGCAACAGCTCTGAAATTTGCTTTCCTGAACACCATGCCACAGTTTTACATGTTCATATTTAACTTGAATAAGCCTGAATATTTTCACTGAAATCAGCTTGGGTTCGTGTTTAAGAATATGCCTTAAAGCTTCCCAGGATTGAAGTCTCGTCTGGCAATTCCAGTGGGATTTTCACATATCCATGCATTAAGCCAGAAAATTCATCGAAAAGCCATCACAGCAGACTCTTGTCCAGAGCTGTGCAGCTCCTGTGAAAGCTAGGAGGTGTCTGAGCCAAGCATGGCTTACATAAAAGATAATTTCAGAAACTGGGAAGAACACATACTGGGTTTTCAATTTTTCTATTTCTTTTCAAAGTTGGAGCAGAATACTGCATGTATCTGTCAAGCTGAACAATGAGGGAAATGCCCCAGATATCTGCCAGAACTGAACACTGCATCTTATGTCAGAAGCTTTGATTCCTTGAAACAAGTGAGCTCTCTTAGTGCTTTTATTTGCCACATTTAGCTATCTTTCAGACCTTTTGGTGGTAGAGGCATAAGAATCTCTACAACTTCAGCAGTTGACTCAGAAAAGTACATTTAATACATTACAGTAATGGCTTTCTTGGCAGTTGTTTCTTTTTTTCTCAGAGCAGTTCTTCAGGAAAGAGCTTAGGTGTAAAAGTAAGTACATCCATTTCACTTATAACTGTGTGCAACAAACAAAAAAATCTTACTCTTCTGCTGGACTAGCACTTGCAAAACACCACCTAGGAAACTTGGTACAGCATCAGCCAATTAAAGTGTCTCTGTTTCTGGGACTCGCAGATATTAAGATACCTACTTCTCTACTGCTGCACTGTCCAGCAACTGATAATCCTAAATAACATTTTTTTTCTTTTGTCTGAATAAAACTGTTAAATAAGTGCCTGCCCCACTCTAAATTCTTGAGTAAAAGCTAAAGCCAACAGAACTTTTCTGCATTAATTAGAAAAGATCTCCTTTAGTACCACAACCTTTAAGTACCTCAGTTAGGATGGGGCCCTTTACACACAGACCAACAAGCCGTGTGAGGACAAATCCTAGAGAGAATGATCTCTTGAGGACAAGCATAATAATACCAATGATGCTTTATACATTTGCTTTGATTTTCTCTATGAAAGTGCAAAGTGCAGCAAAAATAACTTTGCAAAAGTTGAGTTCTAGTCTGAATGTCCCAGAGTTGCACTGAACAGTAGACTGTACTAGGGGTTTTGTTTCCTTGCTAAACAAAATTAAATCAGTTTTTGGTAGGGTTGGTATTTATAATAGATCTGAGTTGTCACTCACCTCATACAGCATCAGCCTGGCTACAGCTAAGCCATTAACTTTATAAGCAGCACAACTGTGATATGACATTCTTTCACACACACATGGAGAAGTTTTTCTAGTATCTGAACAAACTAGATCAGAATCATCTACTGCAGAAAAACACAATGAGCATCAGCTGGTAGATCCAGCTAACAGCAGTTTAGACTCAGACTAAGTTACTGATTTTTGCAATGAGGGTGGTTAACCAGTAGATCAACTAACATGGGAAATACAGCAACTTTCCCAGAGCTAGAAGCCTTTAAATCAAAACTAAGTGGCTAGAAAGTGCTACAGTCTTAAGAACTAGAATCAACAAAGGGTTTCCCAAATAAAATTAAAATGCCTGTTTTACACAGAGTAGTCCTTTATGTTTTTAAAATACACAAATGTTTAAGAAGAATCTTACTGCAGGCCCTCATTCAGCAGAGGGGATATTTGGACTGCCCTTAAACTACATATTTCAACATTAGAATGGTGCATGTGGAGCCCTCTTTTGCGTTAGCTAGTGTGCTGCTGTTGCTAAATCCAAAGCTCTAGCCCAGTCTACAAGGCTTTTAGAAACTCACATCCGCTGATGTTCAATTGGGTTTCAGTGTCCAGTTTCCCAAAGCCTATAAAAAAGTTCCAGGCTAAATTAACTTGCTACCTACAGTGGAGGAAATAAAGGAATAAATATTTCCAAATAAACTGTGCACATCACGAGCTTCTGATCTCTCTCACACTGACTTTTTTCCTCTGCCATTGAAAGAAAAATCAAAATCTGGCCCAATAGATCTGCAGCAACAAACCCTATAGCAGACAATTCCTGAAAACAAGAAAGGACATCCCTGCTTGGCAATATCATTTCTCATCTCTATCACTGTAGTTTAAAGGCAGCTTGATCTTTCTCACTCACCCCATGGCCATTTAATTGTTATGAATTGTTACAAGTTGCCTCAGCAGGACAAGTTTTCTAGATGAATGTGTGTTGGCAAACATATGTAAAGAAACTGCAACATATTCTGAAAGGCAATATGCAGAAATAAAGACAGTGGGAGGTCTGTGTTTGTCTCCTTGGTTTAGAAATCTGTTGGCGCACAAACTTACAATCAGCTCACTGTAAGTTTTCATTCAGACTGAAATCTCTGTCCAAAGTCTATCATGAAAAGAGTATTTGGCATGAGCAAGGAGTTTGTGTTCACCTGTAAGGATTTCACTGTGCACAGAAATGAAAAAAATCCAGCTACCAATGCAGTAACTAGCAATATAAATAAAACTGAGGATAGAAAACAAAGCCAGGATATCTAATAATTTCAAAGTTTCATGATGGTAAGGTCCTGAATTTAAAATTAATGCTGAATAATGTATGTCTGCCTTGCACCAAAACAAAATTTTGGATCTGAACCATCCTGAACTCAGGGTCTCCCCTAAAAAAAGAGGTGAATTTCAGCTAGTTTGGCACTCCTTAGTGTGGTACATTAACAAAGCCTTTCTGTGGTAGGAGAGGATCCATGAATGCAGTCACCCCTTCCTGACAACTGCAGGTAATGAGACTCTTCCAGTAAAACATTTTTCATCTTCATCTGGCTTCTATTCTGGTCCCAGCTGTGCTATTGCAGCTGCTATAATAAAAAGTTAATAGATTAGGGGAAGATCTTTATTCCATAGTACTGTATTCCAGCTCAAGTCTTGAGAGTCAGTATTTAAAGTAGTATCAAGCTGCAGCCCTGACGTTCATTTTATGACAGCGCAGCAAGTTACCACCCATCAGCTGACTCCAGATACCTTAACTTACCCCTAGGCTCTCATAAAATGCACTAGTTTCATGGATGTTGCTTATACTTTTAAGAATTTGACTGTACTATAATAAGCACAAGTTTTGGTATGCTGATGCTCAGCTGAGGATGACATGAAAGTAAGATGTTATGTCACAATAACTAAACTTGATCACAGTAAACCTTCCTTCAGATTCCACTTTTGATCACTGACAGAAACAGGATACTGAGATAGAGGGTGCATTTGGTTTGGATAGTTTGAACTCAGAGCGGAGTCAACTTTGGTTAAAATCACAGGCACATCCCTAACAAAGAAAGGAACCTGTAAAAGGGAATATTCTCTGGGAAAGGGGAAAATGTAAACATGAATTGTTTTAAAGTTGCTAACTAACCATCTGCTGATCCATCTTAGCATTTCCAGTTCTCTCTGCTATAGGTCAGCCCTGGGCTAGAGATCTCATTTAACACTTCACATCTGTGATGCTGCTGCAGACAACAGCGCACTGCTCTCTCAGTTCTGCTGGTTGGAGCACAGGATTTATTCTGTGCAAACAGATGGGTTAGAGATTTGTGGGCTTTAGTAAGACGGCTACTGCTATTCAGTAATGGCATCAGTTAAATACGCATTAAGGTAAATGGCTGTGTACTAGAGAGGAAGATGGGGAAGGCAGTCATTTAACACTCATTAAGAAAAAGTCTCTCTCCCTGCCTCCCCCTCCTTCTCTGCACCTCCTTCTATATTCTAATTGCTAAACCAAGCATAAAAATCCTAAGAAAGCCTTTTGGCCTTGTCATGGTTTAACCTCATCCAGCAACAAAGCACCACCCAGCCTGATTCACTCCACACTGGTGGGATTGGCGAGAGAATCAGAAGAGTAAAAATGAGAAAACTCGTGGGTTGAGATAAAGACAGTTTAACAGGCAAAGTAAAAGTCATATTCACAAGCAAAGCTAAACAAGGACTTCATACACTGCTTACCATCGGCAGGCAGGTGTTCAGCCATCTCCAGGAAAGCCAGGCTACATCACACATACAGTTACTTGGGAAGACAAACACCATCATTCTGAATGTCTCCCCCCTCCTTCTTCCTCCCCCCGCCCCCTAGGCTGAGCATGGTGCCATACGGTCTGGGATACCCCTTTGATCAGTTGGGGTCAGCTGTCCCAAATGTGTCCCCTCCCAACCACTTGTGCACCCCCCAGCCTACTCACAGGTGGGATGAGGAGCAGAAAAGGCCTTGACCATGTATAAGCACTGGTCAGGAATAGCGAAAACGTCTCCATATTATGAACATCATTTTCAGCACAAATCCAAATGTAGCTACTATGAAGAAAATCAACTCTATCCCAGTCAAGGCTTTTATGGGAACTTCACTACCCTACATGCAAAATAGAGTCTAGGATTTGAAAATGCTATGAAAGGTGCCAAGTCTAAGTCTTTTACTAACTTTCATCTTTCTGAGGTCTCATCACCTCAAATGTTTAGCTTAAAGAGTCAGGGCACTCATTACACAAATACTAGATTTATTCCATGCAGGAACAGTATGGGAATACAGGCTCTTTTGTCCTGTGCATGATATAGTTAGATGAAGTAGGGGTTCAGTTTAGCTGGAGAATTTTCCCCATATTTCTTAATGGGAGACCATAGTTGGTGTTTCTAAGGCTTCAACTTTGCCTTTTCAGGTGCTTCAACTTTTGTATTTCCAGATACTCTAGGACTCCCAGGCTGATAAATTTGGCTGAGATATTCAATCTGGCTCCATCCCTTCATGTTCAAATTCATTCTTCATCATTCTAAAAATCCACCAACATTCATCCAAAGAGGAGAAAGAACAAAATCCTCCTCCACTGTTTTTATCAGCTAACAAAGCCCCACTATCCGGGCATTTGCAACCATCACATCCCACTTTTGGAATTCAGAAAACATTGTTCCCCCTTTTTAATTCTTATCAGATCAACTTCCAGAGGACTCGTATTAAACAGCCAAGAGGAATCCATGGTGCTAGGGGCTGTATACATGCAAACTGTCATAATGGAGAATTTGTATGCCACAAGAGCCAGCTAGAGACCATTTCAGCTCTTTCATAATCTGGACATTGAGGTGAAATAAACTCACCCTTCTTCATTCCTGTCAGTGAACTGGCAGCACTTGTGGATTTAGGGCAACATTCAGTTTGAAAACTGCTTCTGAACTAGTTTGTATTAACTAGCTTGTATTAACAGACAAGTTAGACATGTTTTTTTAAACCAGATAGAAGAGCTCATTTTCAGGGCAATTACTAGCACATATTCTAGGGGTGTAAGTTTGTTTCAGGCAGGCAAAAAAAATTAAGGAGTGGAAGCAGACGGACACTGTCTGAGAGCTCTGGTCACTCATGGAGTGGTCCAGTGGACACCTCCGAGGTGATGCAGGGGCAGAATTTGCCATGACTTCTGCTTCCCAGGAAGCTGCATGGAGGTGCAGTGTGCAGTTAGGGCAAGAAACATCATGTTTCTCTTTAATGTTTATTTCTATTTAAAAAGGAGGGAGGGAAAGAGAGAATTATAGGTTGCATGTTTTCTATTAGATTTAGAAACTTCATAATCCAAGTGAGCAATAATCAAAATCAAGAAGGGTTAAGACAGCCCAAAACTTCTGCTTTTCTCAATCAGAAATTCATTCAATAGGGAAAAAAACCTTGGTGCACCCCTCTGTCCCATATTTTGCCTTAGAAACTGTTGATATTGCTTATGTAGCAAAAAGCAGAATGTTAATCTCATTCTTACTCTAGCTTTAAGAAGTCTTGTGTTTTAAGAAAAACCTTTGCTGACAGCTCCCTGGCTGAACTAAGCTTCTTTTTTTGTACACTGAAGACTCATAAAGATGCTGGCATTTCAGACAAAATTTAGCTCGCTGGGGGTGCATTTCATCTTTCTATTATTTCATCCCACCATCTCCTTACTGGATTCCATCTGCTGCACCCTCTCTCCCTTTTTGTGATTTGAGTGGTCATCTTTTGCTTCATTTTTTATCCACATGCTGATCATTATATGATTTTGCTTTTGCTTAGCCAAAAAACCCAATTGCAATGACCCAAACATCCCAGAAGTCAAGCCATCAATATAAGTTTGGAATGAAAGCAATATTGACTGCCAGCACTTCTATAATTCCTAGCAATCAACTCCAGTCTTCTCTCTCGTAATGATAGATGGATAAACCATTTGACTTTACTTTTCCAATCTATACGGAGGCCTTCACCGTCCTTTATAACCCTCAAATTCAAGACAATTAAGACTTGATTAAATCCTATCATCTCTCAGGTCTCTTAAGCCCAGTAATGGCTTCTTGGAGAAGCCAAGTAATTTTGCAGCTTCTCCTATTCCCTCCCTCTTTGTTCTGGCCCATGTGCATTTCTGGCTCTAATCATGAGTTTAATTAAATGTATTTGACATCCAGAATAATTAAGGAGATGATTCTAGACCTTTAACACAGAAGCTATGTTTTTATTAGCAATTTGGCTAGAAAAAATTATATACATACTTATACATATAATTATAAATACTTTTACATTCATATTTGCATTTATATTTGTGTTTGTATATATATATATACACTGTATATATAGACATATATATACATGTAATATAAATTCACAGGTCTCCACTTTGTGTTGGTTCAGATCTCTACACTGTCTTCCTGCACGCAAACTAATTTCCCCGAGAAAAAAACAGTGAGGAAACACTGACCCACATGTGTTCCATACCTACTACGATATTCCCCAAACTATGTGGCAGACACACCACAAGTACCTAACACACATCCACCTTCAAAAATGTAGGTTGAGATTTCCCACACCTTCAAGACACATGCTTTATAAAAGGCTGAGTACATATGTCCCTAAAATGCCATTGCCCTGCAGATTTTTCACTCTCTGATTCTGTGACATCCCAGCCTTTTGTCCTTGACCTTTCTTACTTTCTGGTTTTAATCCATTCCTATTTTTTATTCATCCTATATTCTTCTGGTAGTACCCTTAATGGACAACTTTAATATTTTCTCTCTTTACACCATTTCTGCTTCTATAATTCTTATACCCTTGTATGCCATGTTAATATTGGCATCTCACATTCAGCACCAGTATAAGTGTGGTATGAGCTCAGATCCTCAGGTAATAGCCTTATGTGATGCACAGGAGCTGTCTCTTCATCATGGCCAGATACAATTTCCACAACCTAAAGGAAGAGCAGTTTTTGCTCATGATCTCCAAAACTTTTGTCAGTGGCCACCATCATGGCTGTTGATGGTGCCCTAGTCTTGCCCAGACTGAGGGGAAAATAGGTTCATCTATAAGCTCTGCTCAGGTAAGAAAGAAACTCAGAGGTTTGATCTGTTCAGAAGTGTGCTATAAACAAATGCATAGAAGGGGAAAGTTAGACACAAGCAGTCTTTATGTTCTTGAATAGAAAGAGCACATCAATACCCAGATCATTTTGGCTCAAATGGCAAGAGGACCATTTCAAATAGAAAGGATACACCAAGCCTTACAAAAAAAATGCGATCTTATTTCTGTTGCATGGAAATAAAGAAAGACAGACAGAATTAGTTCCAAGTTGTGCCCGTGTAAACAGTGATCTTGGTCCCCATCGATCCCAGAACATCCTTGGATAAGAAAAGCTCAAAGAGCCCAGCTGTGCCTCATGTTTGCCCTGCAGAACAGCTGTGGGTTTCTCTTCCCTGCTGTGCTCCTGAGAGCTCCCTGCTGCTTAAATGTGGTCGCATAGAGCTAGCCCTGCAGAAAGATATGGGAGTGGGACTATTTTTAGTGAGCAAACCATAGGTTGTCAGTCTGCGAGGAAGAGGCATCTGTCTAGAAATCAGAGCAGTGGTATTATCGGACGTGAGAGCAGGTCAGTTTACAGTCAGGTACCTTTTATAAATTGCTCATAAAGAGCAGACAGATGACTGAGCAAGGTTTTAATAAGTGATTGTACTTCAGTAATAAGATTAAGCAATCAAGATGTGGAAACATTAGTAACAAATACCAACTGAATCTCTGACATGTTCATAACAATATGTATTATAAATGGGATAAACTTAAAGGGATTCAGCATTAAATAACACCTGGTAAACTACATGTTTCTCCTCACTTCTCCAATAGCTTCAATGATGTTACTGTTTTGTGAATACACAGCAAGGTGAGAGGAAGGTTGAAGAAATTAATTTGTCTCTCCTGTACTGTAAAGGATAAAAACTCTGCTGGCTTATCTGCATCTTGCGACACTTTGCTTTTAAAATATTATCATCTCAGGGGCAAAATGTGGTCTAACAGTCAAATGTGCTCTTTCAGGTCGTTGGAAACATAGGTCCAATTTCCTGCTCCCCTACAGACCACTTGTAAGATCTTAGGAAGATTGTGATCTTTCTGTAATATCTAAGATACCATTTCTCCAAGGTGAATCTGCACCAAGATTTTGAAGTGGGTATCAAAACAAGGATCTTGCTTGGATGCAGCACTATGAGTATCTGTTGAACAGAGCACCTCAAAAAAAAAAAAAAAAAATCTGTTTCAGAGCAAAACTGTACTGCTGTTTTTATTTCAGTGAGATTCAGCATGCCATATTGAAACCAACATTATATTTCTTCTTTTACCTTTGTTAACAAATGGCAGAAATATAGGAGTAAAAAAGTGAAAGAATGTGCAGGCTTGGTTTTCAGCATGCCAGAGGACTGTGGGACGATTCTTTAAATAAAAGGTCAATTAAAACCAACCCGGGTAAGAACTATAAGCAAATCTGTTGTCTATAACAATTGTGCATTGTCTCTATCTGTGCCTTGGGCCCAGATTATGCATTTGTTCTTTTCCATCTCTGGTTACTGTGATGTTATACTGAGTCCTGAGACAAAGCTGTGAAAAGCCTGATCTAAAACCAAATTGCTCGGGGGTAAAATATCGCCTTTCTCTTTGACACAAAATAGATGTCTCTGAGAAGACATAGGAAAGGATGAAAAAAACATCGGTAATTGTTGCTTTGCAAAGAAAAGCTCCAGGGCCAACTGACTTAATTATGCTAATCACCCTGTCAATCTTAATGGAAGAGAGACTGTAATCCTAAAAATACAGTCAGTGAGGTGCCAAGAATATTCCTGGGTTTTTTACGTTTGCTAAGGCCACTGAGCACATGGCATCATTATAAAAGTATCACCTTGCTCAGAGATAAACCTTAACTAATTCAGATACATTCAAATGGTCAGGCAGGTGTCAGAAGAGATGGCTTGTGCTGGCTGCCACATGAGATAATGAGACTGCTGCTCCTAAAGCTTGTTATGCAAAAATCTCATGGAGGAGAGGAGAACCAGAGACAAACTATTGTTAAACTTTAAAAGGCTATGAAATCCCTCTTTTCTCTTAGGGTTTTTTTGTCACTTTCTGGCTCTCTTGTTAAGTTTTTCCCATTTTTATGTATTTTCAGGTAGTAATGTAATTCAGACCATAGAATGAATATGAAGCCTGAGCCTCTTGAGGAATGGTGCTTTTACTCAAACCAGAAATGGAGAATTGTTATTAATAATGGAGGTGGATTTTTCTGAAGGGACATATATCTCAGGTCTCTTGCAAGGTAAGAAATGAGGGCAATGCCTGTGAGCATGGAGGGGTTAAGGGCTGCTATTCCTACCTGGTACTGAGGAGGAATGGGAATCTGATTTGACTATGATCAGGCTTGTTCCTACTATCTCAGAGAGATATACCATGGCTGATGTATATTCATTCTCCAAAGGGATCACCCAAGTTTACTACAAATACTTACACAGGACAATATCTCCCCAGTGGAGCCTATACGAGGGAGGAAGAATCTCCCCCTAACTTTGAAAAGTGTATTTCCATCTTAGTTCCTTTCTGCAGCTGCTTGATGAATGCAGATGATACCTGAAGCTTTAGCATCCAGCTAATCTGTTCTTTTTTCTCTCACCTTTCAGAAAAAAACCTAACACTTCATGTCAGCTCTGATTTGATCATGTTATAGACTACAGCACAATTTTAGCAAAAAGTAACTTGTGTTTATAGCTTTATAGTCTGCCTTGGGAAGCACTACAAGTCAATTAAAATGGAAGGTCACTAGAGAATATGTGAATGAAAGGATAAGTGATAGGATATGTTATTCTCTCAACATGTTTCATGTTGGATGTTGAGCAGAAGCTCCCTAGCTCTTTTCCTCTGGACCCCCTTTTCCTGGTTCTGTTTTCAATGATGTCTATCTTTACCAAACCAAAACCATCCAACAGCTTTATTTTGAAACTTGAGTATCTCCAAAATTCAAGTCCCACCTAGGTGGGAAACTTGGCATTTAAGCTAGAGCACTAGAGTGCTGGAGAATGCACCATATTCATGGTTAGAAAATGTATCTCCATCTCCTACCACAATGATGATAATGTCATGTGAACTGCTCACAAAGAATTAAAACTTGGTTTAAAGCTTTCTGAACAATTAGTATTCTGTTTGCTCTCTTGCTCCACCCAAGTGAATCGGTTTTGTGCCAATTTAAATTTAAAATAAAAACCTTGTGTTTTTTAACAAATATATTCCTTATTTATGTATAATAAACCCACTGTGACCACATTCTCATTCTAATAGGGAAGGCTGATGCTTTTAAAAATGTAGGGTGATTTCCAAACAAAGATAAATTTCAAAGTAATTTATTTTTTTTATTAAAAAAGCAATGAAAATATGAATGAGGAATATATTGACATGGTCTGAAACTTGTAAATTCTGCACAAATTAAAAAATAGTTTTGGTTGTCTTGAAATGGCTCTTATTGAATATACAATTCTGAAAAGAAACAAAAGATGATGGATGGCATTTCAGAGAATCATATTTTCTACAACCTAGATTCAGAGATTAACTAAATACGTTATTTTAAATCATAAGCTATAGCACGGATCTGTGGAGAAGATGTAAATCATAAATCCTTGATTTTACTTTCAATGGTTTTTACTATTTTGTAACTTTTTTCAAGTAAGTTGATATTAAATTGCTGAGTTTGAACCATCTGACACAGCCCAATCAGACCATTCTACTCCATTATGCAGGATGTGCCAGTGTAACAAACAGCAAAAAGGGTTTTTTATCTCCAGTTGTAGGAAGGACTCTTTCCTGACTGCTAATGCTGATATAATATTCTGAAGGCTGATGACAGGTTATTTGATCTAAGGTACTGAAAAAACACAATGATTTCATGAAATTGTTTAGTACGTCAATAAATCTAGCCATACATTTCTGATTAGATGGTAACCTAATACACTAATAGCTATAGACAGCTCTATACTGTTTTAAGTAATATATAAATCTTCTACTTGTTCTTAACTAGTTTGGGTTTTTTTGGAGTAGATCAATTGCTTTTATTGCAATATGTGACACCTTTCTTGTGTCACAAGACAGCATAGTGAATAGAGACCATCCAATTTCTGTGTCCTTCATGGTGCAGAGTACTTAAACCTCCACTTGCAAAAGTCCTCTGACTAATGAGTTGAGGACTAGATGGAGAAGGCTGTGATTACTGGAGTTTATTTTATATAAACACAGAACACTTACTTAAAACCAATGCATTTGCACCCCACTGTAATATTACTCTAGCTTTAATGATTCTATGCAATCCATGATAGGAAGTGTCGCTGAAATGAAAAAAGGATAGACATGGGGTTGTGGAAGGCATTTCCTTTGGCAGGTCCTTTGCTATGTCTTCAGCTACCTTTTAAAATATTCATCATACTACAAGCTTTGCAGATAACAGGACTCTTTGTCATAACAGAAAAAAAAAAAAATCAGACATCTAGCAAAAGAGAAAACTAAAAAAAAGACTATGCCTACTTAAGGAATGATTTATCTGGGTGGATTAAAGCTAATCCCTTGGAGGGTGTAACTAGCAGACAGCTGCACATGAGTATGAGGCAGAGAAAGAATGCAGCAGGAAATCAAACTGTCCAGGGCAATCTCTGCTGGGGAGAATACAAGAGAAGCTACCATCAAACTGCTAGGTTGATTGTACAATGAAAAAAAAAGTGTCTGACTCTATGAATTTAAATGCAAAACCAAATAATTACAGAGGTTATTGTTAGACTGCTTCCAAAGTTCTTCCAGGTCAAACCTTCCCAAACAAAAATTCTGAGCTCTCTGCTCCCACAGTAGAAGAAAACAGCTCTACTCAAGTTTGCATCTCTTTTGCATGGAAAAAATTTTTTTATTCCCATCTTGAAGCTGAACCCAAAAAGCAAAGTAACGTGATGCTAGGAAAAGTACAATTGCAGAGGACAGATTAATACAAGAAAAGCATAAAACCAAAACAAACTAACAAAAAACCCGAAGCCAAACCAAAAAACAAACAAACAAACAAAAGAAAGATAAAGAAGCTTGTAATACTTGAGCTATAATAATAATAATAACAATAATAATAACAATAATAATAATAACAATAATAATTTCCCACCTACAAATATTTTATGATGGATAAATGGTGGGTTAGTAATCTGCATATGGCACACACATATTGCCTGGGGATTAAGGTGTGCATTTGATTTTCATTATCATCTGGTAAGGGGAGAGATCAGTGACTGACAAGCCAGTAGAGCCAAATAGGTGGGGAGAGGAGACATTTGGCAAGCTGGTCAGAGCTGATTTAATTCCCAGAAATCAAGACACCAATGGGTGCACAGAAGGACATGCTTCTGGGCTCAGCCTGTAAAACAGTTTAGGAATCAACTGTGATTATCTTGAACCAGGCTATCACCAGCCCAGCTCTGAAGCAGATTAGGGCTTGGAAGAGCTTGCAAGACTGTGGTTTCTGAGCTGTGCAAGGTCCCCTGAGGTGCTCGAAGGGCAAAGGGAGAGCGCAGATCGGGGCAGTTCTGTTAGCTCTCATGCCACAGGGCTGGGTGCAGATGGAAATTTTCCAGCTGGTGTCTACAGAGATGTCTCTCTTTGTACTGCGCGAGAGAGAATGTATTAGAAGAAACTGAAGTCAGTGGAGCTGAGGGTGCAGGGCTCTTTTGGCATAGTTTTAGTATCAGTCTGTGAAGAGACTGCACATGGCTCTAAAAGAACTGTGAAAACTCCAGATTTTGTACATTCCAGCTAATAAAATGGATGTTAAATCAACACTTATGAAATCCTGGCTTTCAAGTCTCAGGAATGGCATGCCCTGATCATGCCTGTCCTGTCTGAATCCTTTTCATCTGACTACCTGCACATAAGAAAAGCTTTGGTGCAATTTGCAGCAGCCTTTTGAGCAACAAATACACTTTCTCATCCACCGAGTACTCTAAACCTAGTTAAATTATATCTGCATAGTCCTATATAGGATATACATAGAGAGGAAATTTATTTGTTTCCTGTGGTGCAATAGCAATAATCTCAAGTTATGTTTTACTTAAAAAGGGAAGCAATCCCATCCACAACTACAGGCTGGGTGATGTGTGGATTGAGAGCAGCCCTGTGGAGAAGGACTTGAGGGTATTAGTGGATGGAAAACTGACTGTGAGCCAGCAATATGTGCGTGCAGCCCAGAAAGCCAATCATATCCTGGGCTGCAACAAGAGAAGTGTGGCCAGCAGGGTGAGGGAGGGGATTCTCCCTCTCTACTCTGCTCTTGTGAGACCCCACCTGGAGTACTGTGTCCAGTACTGAGGCCCCCAGCATAAGAAGGATGTAGACCTGCTTGAGTGGGTCCTGAGGAAGCCACAAAAATGATCAGGATGGCTGAAACACCTCCATTACAAGGACAGGCTGAGAGAGTGGGGGTTGTTCAGTCTAGACAAAGAGAAGGCTCCAGGGAGACCTTATAGCAGCCTTCCAGTACCTAAAGGGGGTTACAGGAAAGATTATCAGGGAGTATAGGGGTAGGATGAGGGGTAATGGTTTTAAACTGAAAGAGAGTAGATTTAGAATAAGTATAAGGAAGAAATTCTTTCCTGTGAGGGTGGTGAGACACTGGAACAGGTTGCACAGAGAAGCTGTGGCTGCCCCCTCCCTGGAAATGTTCAAGGCCACATTGGACGGGGCTTTGAGCATCCTGGTCTAGTGGAAGGTGTCCCTGCCCACGGGAGGGGGGTTGGAACTAGATGATCTTTAAGGTTCCTTCTAACCCAAAGCATTCTATGATTCTATGATTTTCAGAAAGCAACATCTCCAAGAGAGCACTCTCACCAGAATCCACTTTTCATGTATAGCTGTAAGCCGTGCTGATGTACTGACCCAAACACCCTCATAAATTTAGACTGTATGGAAGGCACTGCATGTAATTATCTGAAGCAACTAGAACATTTATTATGATAATTAAAGTCAATTACTTTTATGACAGGATCAAAAAATAAACACCACCTCTAACACTTCCCTCGTTTTCCTATCTCTTGCACAATATAATATTGCCACAGTAATTACTGCATCTCACCACCCTCCTAGCAAATTCCAAAGACAGGGACATCTTAATTCACTTGGCTAGTTTCCTTTTACGTGACTGCTTCACTCAGCAGCAGTAGATGGATATGTTCCTTAAAATGTTGATAGCACTCCTGACTTGGTTTGCTTTAAAAAATGAGTAGTTTATTGTTGTCAGAACACCTCTGGATAATGAAGGACATGGTTTGAATTATTGCTAAGAAATTATTACCTCATAAGCAATGCTAGACACATCCTAATGCACTCTGAAATGGGATGTTATTATGACTGTGGGAACAATACGAGACTGAGAATATCTTATGCCATTCATTTCCGTATAAATGTCTGTTCTGTTTGGAGCTGGAATAGAATATCAGTCTATTAAAATAATCACAAACTACTTTTCCTCTTGGGATTATATGCAGTGCCCAATTAATAGATTAAAAAAGTTATTGACAGTGTTTAGAAAGTTTGAATTTCAAACTCCTACTGAAATTTACTTCAGTTTTAAGGCAAAGGATGCTCCATTTCAGTCAAACAAGGTACCTTAGGGAAACAGAATGATGCTATTTGTTACCAGCTATCCTGTTCAACATCAGCTGTCTGTTTCTCTGTTCTTTTCTTGGCTTCTCTTTGCAGTAGAAACAGTAGTTATCTATAGCACAACAAAGCCTCTTCCAGGCCTCATGTCCAAGGTCACAGATCTTTTGTGCTCTGGGCTGAGCCTGCGCTTTCTGAGAAAAATTCCCTCTTTGATATTGCTTGTGTGTTAAACAACGGCATATAATAAAAAACCCAACTCAGTGCTTAGTTTTGATTCACTCTTCAAATACACGAAACTGAATAAAAAAAGAGCTATTATAAAGAAATATTTATGAAAAAGATCACCCTTTACAATGGGATAAAACCCAAGAAAACTAATGGCTGTTCTTACAGCTCTCAGAAGTAGTTCAGAATTGTCAAAACAAGTAGTATATTGAGCAAATACTTGCAGTTCTTAATAGCATAAACCTTTCAGGGAAAATGAAACAAAGATCTGTGCCGGTACAGTACATAGGAACCTTTCATTAGTCACCCAGGTCAAACACCTTTGGCCACAATTTTCTGGGACATCCAACTTCCATGGTGCAAGCAAGAACCTCTTGCATGGCATTGCCGAGGTGTCTGAGTTCTCCTGAAAGTCAAATGATACAATGAATAATGTGACTCTGGGAGGATCTCAGGCTGCTTAAGTTATTAGTACTGATATAACAAAACAGAAAAAAAAAAAGTTACCTGTTGGAACTATTTTAACTAAACTAAGCTGAATAACCAGCCAAGACACTGAAATATAAAAACATAGAATGGTTTGGGTTGGAAGGAACCTTTAAAAATAATCTAGTCCAACCCCCCTGCCATGGGCAGGGACATCTTTCATTAGATCAAATTGCTCAAAGCCCTGTCCGGCCTAACCTTGAATGTTTGCAATGGCGAGGCATCCACAAATTCTCTGGGCATCCTGTTCCTAGACAATAGTTTTTAAGAGTAAAAGATTCAGCTGTTCCTTGGTCTCCTACCACCACCATATCTCACACTGCCTCCTCCCCCACCGTTCATGGGAAGCAGGGCCCCTTTCTCACTCTGATGGGGAGTTAGTGTCGACTACTTGCTGCCTTGCACAGGCAGTGGGATCTTCTACTGTGATGGGCATCTCAGACACCAGTAAGATTCATGAAAAAAACCTGAAATCCTCAATGGTGCAGCAACACCTGAAGAAATATATAGAAGGCTCATTCCACTGGTATCCAAGGACTTTATAATAAGTGAAAAATGGGCACAAAAGGTTGCATTGTGAAAACCAGGCTGATGCTTTCTATAGCTCTCTCCTTGCTTTCAGCAGAGAGTATAAATCACACTGTGGTAGCAATGGCATGGACAGGGTATGATCAGGAGCTGGAGGTATCTCTGGGGAGTTTGGGTTCTCTGTCATGTTCTTACAGAAGACTCACACTGGGGCAGTCAACAAGTCCCCTTGGCAGCTGAGATGTGAGAACAGCATCTACTGCAGCTCAGTGTTGGTAGCTAGGATTTGATTGCCAGCAGTTTAATACCATCCCTGGGACACTGGATCACTGGTGGAAAGAAAAGCGTGCTTTTCTATAAGCTCAGCATTGGAAGGAGAAGATACATAGCTGCCTACCTTGCAGAGGGTTGTGGTGATGTAGAGTCTGGAACAGAAAGCCTCAGATCTCTGCCCAGCAGTGCCATAGGCCATGAACAAGAGCTTGAACTGAGATGAATGTATTGAGTGTGTGGAGAACCTTCTCCTCCAGGGGTTGGGCTCCATTATAAAAAAAAAAAAATAAAGTGTGTAAAAAATATTGATAATGCCTGGGATCCTGGTGGACAACACCAGGAATATATGCAACTGCTGTGAGGCCACATGATTTGCCTACACGTTACACAGCAAGAATTGGAGTGGGGTCTTCATGCTCCAGTGCTAATGTCCAAAGTTAACTAGTGGGTTCTCCTACAGGTTAGTCTAAAGCATTAGTGATGCCTTAATGTACTTCACCTTGTGGGCCTTTTTGAAAACAGAAATGAACATATTGTAATGGACAGTGACCCTTAAAATTCTCTCTGATCCAGACCATGTGCCATTCCATGAGTATCCATGCAAGCTAAGCTGAAGATAAAAATAACGGGGTAAAAGGCAGTGTGAAGTGCAGTAATTGACATTAGATGATTTAAGATTCTTTTCTTCCTTTGACCATTTTGTTCCCTTGCTCATATCCTGTTAGTCTTTTTGTCCCATTATATTCCATACTGGGGTGTCTTAATTTGAATCTGTTCTTCCCTGAAACTCCACACCCTTTCTTAGGAAGAACTTCTTGGTGAATTAAACTATTCTTTGCTTATAGATCAATCATTTTTAAAAATAACAGGACATAAATTAAATATATCTATGTCTCTATTAGTAATGCAAACATGTAAAAAAAAATTCAAACATTGATTAATGAATTTAATCATTTCCATAGAAAATGGCATAAAGAATGAAAATAGCTCATTAGAAAAGAGTCTGTGAAAGTAAATATTTAGCCTGGTAAAATTTCCTGGGGAAACTAAAGATTTTAAAGACCAGAGAAGTCATAAAATATATTTAACTCCAATTACAGTGCTGGTTTTGTTGCTGTTGTTTTCACTATTACAAAGCTGTGCTATTCCAATGAATACATATGACAAAAGCTACGGCTAGAAAGTGTCATTTATTTCACCACTGTAAACTTGTAAACCACTAAGAACAAACCTGGATTGGCTCCCAGCTGTCCAATCTTTTCAGTCAGTCACAGCAAAATGATGAAAAACACTCTGTTTTATACTGAACCATCTGCTATAATTGTCACTGCTCATGGGGACCACTAGCTCAGGTTCAACACTTCCAGCAGTCAGCTAGAACTACAAGGCAACCACTCTAATATACATAGCCATCTATATGGGCAATTTTCCTTCGTATTTGTATGTTTTATTCCAAGGTAAGTGAAAAATTAAGCAACCTACTTAGGGCAAAAAACAAAGTAAGTAAGATTTCTATATCGAGCTGTCACTTTACACGGCAAGAAAATAACAAACTGTATGCCAAGGAGAAGAAAAACCTGAGTCTTTCATCCTCAGCCACATGGTGACCTGGACTTATTTTCTGATTTCAGTGAGTTGAGCCAAAGACAATGTACTAAGTGGGGAGTATCTGCATTTGCAAATTCTTTCCAAGTGACAAGATTGTGGAGATATATTTTGTTAGGCTACTACCATCCCTGTGCAGAGAATATTTTGCCTACTGCCTTTTTCCACAGGAATGTGGTAGATTTTTGCTGTTTCTCAGGCATGTTCTTTTTATCCCTTGCCTCTCACATTCAGGTTTAAACGTTTCCTTGCTACTACAGGGCAATAGCAGTTCCAACATCAAGAATAATCAACACCGAATGGCACACCTGGTCAAAACGCAGTTAGTAGAGAAATTAGATTCTTCCTTAAGAAGTTGCTAGAGCACACCAATCTCACAATTTACAGTAGCAGCCTAATGGAAAAGGTATCATGAGTTCAGGCATTAAGCCAATAGCATTGCCAACATTGTACCCTGTCAGAAAACAGGGCATCTGGCCCATTGCAATTCCTGCTGCTTTTGGACTCCTCTTAATGGATGCTCTCAAATAAACAACCAGATCAAAAATTAAAAAAAAAAAAATAAAAAATAACACAGGTAACTAGCTCTCCGTAAATTACAGGTTCGAATGTCTGTGAGAGAACACAACAGCTTTCTAGGGTTTAACAGCAACCCAGAACGCATAACAAAGAACTCTATAGGGTTTAACCACAACCCCAAACGCTTTACAAAGCCCCGCTCCCCAGGGTTTAACCACAACCCCAAACACTTTATCACTCACCTGACAAGTGAGGGCTCTCACCCTCGCGGACCTGATCGGGGCAGCGTCGCGACCCAAAGCCCCTCAAGGAGTTTCCTTGGGCCGCGTCCTGACCCAAGGGGAGAGTCCTCGACCACAGCTGCTGCTCCAGGGGACACCCCCAGGGGCCTCCATTTATACCCAGGCCCAATCTGACCTGTAGTCAGTAGCGGCTCCCACTGCCCCAAGGCCCCAGTTACCACGAGGCCCTGAGAACGCAGGCAGCCCCGAGCTGCTGCCCTTCAGCAGCCAAGAAGCTCTGCTCTCATCGGGCCGGTGCACCTGCCACAACTCCCTATTCCAAGGTACTTACAATCCACATCTATGATTTTAAAATTAAGCCTGCCATTGATATGATTTTGAAGACAATTAGATCATAAGATGATAGCAGACTCCTAAAAGATTTTAAAGATACTTTAGTCCCTTTACATTTATAGTGTCAATACTTAAACTGGGCTAGGATATTTTTGGCAATTCACAAAATATTGAATAAGTAGAGGGCTGGTAATAAGAGGCCTTTGAATTGCATGAAAGGTTTACCCACATCTCTAAGTGAGCTTCATCCTTGGACTTCCGAATTGTCTTGTCCCCCAGGACAGCATTGGTTGTAATGGTTCAAAAAAAAAAAAAAAAAAAATCACCAAAGTTTGATCACTCAGTCTTAGACATCAAAAATAGAAGAAGAGACTGCAGATGGTACTTGGTAACTTGCTGTGGTTCTGGTGCCATAAGAAAAGGTTGCAATAACATCAGGAAACTAATTGTCTATTTGACCCATCATTGTCTTCATAATCATTTTCAGATACAGTGGATCACTTTATCATTCACTCCAGAGGAAGACATTCACTACAGTGGAAATACAGCCCAGAATCTCAATGATAACAGTGGAAAGACATTTCCCAGGTAGTGGGGAATCGAAGGTATTAGGAGACATGTCAGTAAAGGATCTGCCATGTTTTGAAAGCTTTTTCCCCTCTTCAGCAGAGTGAGTTGTACACTCTTGGTGTAAAATTAAATATTTGCTCGCAAGCATTCCTTTTGCCTGGATCGAGGGTCAAACTTCTCTTCACCAAAGAACAAGACTTCTAGAGCAGTCCAAAATCTGAATAGCGAATAGCCTGAATGAACTGGTAAAAGTCTTTTCTGATAGGAAATAGAATGAATCAAAATCAGACTGAAAAAGCAGTTGAAAGAGGGATAAAACTTCACCCCACACAATTTGAAGGGAAAAAAAGCCCCAAACTGCATGGAAGCCAGGCAGGGAACATGCAATTAACTGGTTGACATTTATGCAGGATCCTGGGATGAATGTCCTTTACAGGCTCTCCGCCAGTACTGTACAGGCTATTTCTGTTTGAAGGGCTTCATGTTCACAGGGGCTGAGAGTTCTTGGGTTTTTGTTGTTTTTTATTTTTTTACCATTTTCATGCAGTAAAATAATGATGACAGAAATGCCAAGAAACAAGATCAAATGTATTGTGGGTCACTACTGCTCTTTTACCCTAGTGCTTCTGGTATTTGGCACTCAGACCAGCTCATCAACACATATCAGAGGTTAAAGAAAATAATAGCCTGGGCACTGTAGAAAATGATAAGAAACAAGTAGCAGGGAGGCAGATAGTACTGTCTGAACCCAATGTTATTTCCAAAGGTTAGGAGAGAATGAATATTTCTTCTTTTTTAAAATGTCAATTTAATCTGAAAGACACTGAACGTCAAATAACATTTCAAACTAATGTATAACTTCTGAAAACAAGGTAATTGCTGATCTAGCAGCCAGGGATTTCATCTTGAACAGACTGTTACTTTCAATACCTTTGTTGCTTTACAATGTAAATACATATATCAGGAGGAGAAAAAAAAAGTGTAGAAGGTAAAGGGGGAAAAAAGATTCAAGGACAGCTGCTGAGTCCTTGGCAATGGTGAGCTACTGAAACTGATGTGCTGAGATTTAAAGAAGGATGTACTACTCTCTGTCTGGATATATTGTGATCTTTCCTCACCAAACATAGAGACTGCTACAGTAAAGGCTTTGTGCCTTTTTGATAGGAAATCAGTCACTTTAAAGGTGAAGGGCCTTGCCCAAGGCTACACAGGAAATCCACAGTGCATCTGAGGAATCCCAATTCGGGGTTTTAGTGTCAGATGTTCCTTCTAAATTGTTCTTACAATATAATCAACAATCATACAACTTCTTAAATCTCTTTAAACATACTCTGAACGTGGTTTAAGAGACGGTAACACACTTCAAGTTTTGCTGCTTATGAATCAGATGACAAGTTACAGGAATTTTCTATCAGCTGATGCAGCTGGAGATGTTCAGATTAAAAATTACAAAAAATTTCTTGGCTAGAGGACTGCTGCAGCTCAGGGACAGACCACCCAGAGGGACCGTGGAGTCTCTGTCTGAAAGTTTTTTAGACTCAGGTAGACAAATATCTCTGCATATATACCCAATTATTCCTGCTCTGGGAATGGAGGTATGAAGAGGGTACAGTAACAGTTCAATTGATGTCTCTCTCAAGTAATAGTAATAACAGCACTCTGGGAGCAGAGTTCAGAGTGCTCACTGTGTCACTGCATGCTCTAAATACCTATCTGAGATTTAAAGGCCCTAGTTTAAAAGCTTTCTTTGCAGAACCAGAATCTGATTAAGCCAATAATTTATTTTCTTTTTTTAAAGATCCAAATCATTACAGCCAGGCTAACATTTAATAATTAAGTCTGGCTATACCTTAATTGTTGGAAAGGCTTTGAGATCTCAGCACAAATTTAATATCAAATCAAATGTTTAAATAAATGAATTGGCTGCTGAGAAAGGTGAATAACACACTACCCATACACTGTAACTATTATAATAGATTCATGTTTATTTTCAATATGATCTACAAAACAATGGCTTGCAGTAGAGAATCCAGGATTCACAGCAGTCTACTTGTGGTGATCTTTTCCTTTTCCACAAAGTAAAATGGCCTTTATACTCAAATTAATATAACAGTTTCACTAAATTGGTCCTGCTGCTATTTATTCCAATAGCATGATGAAAGGAGCTATTTCTGTTTAGGAGTATGGGGGAAGGTGTGTAAGGAAGATTCAAAAGAGAAGAGAGATGCATAATGCATTGGTAGAACTTTGATGTGTAACTGTGCTACAAACTCATCTGAACTTTTATTTTCCTTCTGTATTAATTTAAGTGCTCTGGAAGTGTTGATTGTCAGCTTTTATAGGGAAAAAAAAAAAAAAAAAAAAAAAAAAAAAAGAGAAAAGTCTGATCTTTATCCACAAATCAATGCTGTAAGAAGAGTAACAGTGCAAGGTTCCGCACAAACCATTATCATTCAACATGGTCTAAGTCCTGAACATCCTGAGAGGCAGAAATCATCTATTGCCATATTTCAAGAGAATGATCTGCATAATAAATGTGGCAAGTGAGGATGGCATTTTGTGATGTATGCACTCCCTCAACAGGAAATATGCTAGGATTCCAGATCCAAAACTTCATATGAATTTTTAAATAGCCCTCGCTCCTTCAGGTACCTTGTGCTGGATTTAGAATAAAAATTTAAAATGTAAATGCACCTTCTTTTGCATCTTCTTCAGGGCTTTGAAGGTGAAATTCTTCTGTGTTCACATGCTTGTGAGTATCATTTCAGAACTGTGCATCCACTGAAAAGAAATCCTGATAATCCCCCTTGATCAGAGATGGAAGTTATATACTAAAACCCTTTGAGAAGTAGAATGAGTTTAAGATCACCCGAATGCTCACCCTTCCCTCTTTTCTCCCTCCTACATTCTAAGTAGTATGAGAAAGTGAAATGTCTTTCTGTTACTTAATAAGACTAGAACTACTCCTGGGTGCTATGAAAATGTTGTGGGTTTTTTTTTTTGTGCCAAACACATTTTCTAATAAAGATTATATGTACCTTTTCAAAGTAACTAGTGGTCCTTCAAGAATTATTTTGAGGACTCTTTGCAAGAACAAATTCATATTTGTCAGATCTGAAGACCAGGAACCTGATCAAAGTTCCATAGTATCATGATGAATCTTCCTATTGTCTTTCACTGAAGTTTGGAAGTTGTCCTAAGCACATGTCTCCTAGGCATGGCAGCCTACCTATAAAGTTTATGGGAGCCTGTCTAGGTTCATTCAGAGTTAATCTGGGCGTTTTTTTGATTAAATCAGGAGTGATCAATTCTTTTACACTTGGAACAATCTTTATTCCCAACTGTGTGTTCAGGAAAACAGATGCATCAGTTTTGGCCATGGATAGCCAGTTCTGAAGAAGACAGACCTTCAGTGAACCACAAAATATAGATTGCACAAACAATATAGGAAAACTCTTTAAGGTGAAGAAAATTTCCTTATGTCTTCTAAACATAACCTGACTTTTCTGATTAGGAATTCACCATTATAAAAAAATCTTGTGACACAAGTAAATTAAATCTGTGAGTCAAGAACTATACACCTTCAGACAAGCTATGCAGGAGAAGGACACACTTAATCAGACAGAATCAACTATCAGCAACTGGATCTCATGATGTAATTTTGGCAAAAAAAGGCACCTGCATTCTAAGTGGATAATATAACACATTGTTAGCACGTTACAATTCATTGTAGAAGTCAGGGAATTATTTCTGAGAGGGTAGGAAATACCTCCTGTGGACCCTGCCATCTGAGGAGCTGACATTTGATAGTACATGTCTGACATGACTAGCTCAGACTTTGATCAGATCTTTAACCATGTATCTTATTTACACTGTACAGGGCAGGATACAATGCATAAGAACTGGATATACTTGGCATACGTTGATTTGTGAACGTGCTGTCTATGCAGAATATAGCTACAAAGTCTGCACTGTTATATTTATATCAAAGAAAAAGCCAGCTTCTATTTATTACTTAGGCTGAATACTAAGAGCTTCCTAGGTTAGATGCACTCAGCTGTAAACTGTGAAAGGTACAATGAGAATGAGTTAAAGTATTATGCCAACACTGCAAAAACTTTGTTGGAAGTGAGTTATCAAGATGTCTTCCATACATAGTTTATTAGATATGTATCAATGACAAATGCATACTGCTGATAGACTTATAAATGAACCCAGCCTGCAAATTCTTTCTTATCTCTATTGAGATTAGCATATCTCATCAGTACTTTATCTATGTATATGTACATTCTCATTAATAACTGCCAGGAAAAAAAATTAGATTATGCTGTCTTTTGGTACAGAGAATATATTCCTGGAATTAGTTAGGTTTGTATCAAGCACTGGTCAAGATTTTCCTGCTCCTCTCCATGTAGACCAAACTCAGTGGCTGACAGGACATCCAGCATTGTTGCCGACCGCCTTCTTCCTGTGTGAGAATGTCTGGTGTAGGAAGTAGCTGTTTGTCCCTCTTTTTTGTTTTGAACACATCCCCTTCATGTCATAGGTGCTGTTTTTAAAATCAAGTTTCCTCTCAGACTACCTGTTTTCTAGATAAATAATCCAAAGCTCTCTTTAGAGATCAGGCCAAGGAGCTGGGATTCCAAAGCGTTCACATTTCAGACATTTTAGTGAATAAGGTTTTCAATGGCTACTTCAATCACAATGAGGAAGTTCTGATAAGCCAAGAAAAAGCTTTACCCACATATGTAATTTTTGGATACATTTCCAATAGAGGGTCAGAAGCTGCTCTTATTCGTGTCCTATCCAATACCTGAGCTGAGAGTTAGCAGAAGACATCAAGTTTCTGTCTCCAAATCCTACAGGTAATACAAAAACAAATGGGAAAGAAACGGTTAACCCACAGGCAAAGTTGTACTTGTCCATGAAAGTTAAGGGGAAGCATTTTATGGAATCAGCAGATAACTGTTTTACCTCTTCAAAGTTTTACTTACCAGTAAGAAGTCTTTGGAGTACTGTTTTTCACCCATGCCTCAAAGCTTAAACTTTCAGCTGAGGTGACTGGATATAAAACTTTTAAGCTGTTTCTGTGGTTTTCCCCCAGAATACCTTTGAAAATATTCTTTGCTTACTGGTAACTTATACTCACAAATTTCCTTGCTTTGCAGTCAAAGTAGGGTTAGATTTTTTCTTTTTTCCTTGGGACAGCTTTAACTCTATCTTAGCACTATTTCTGACATCTCAGTTTTTTTAATAAATTTTCTCAGAATTGTTAATAAGGGCAGCTAAAGTTATTTCAGAGGGAAAATGGTTCCTGGAATGCTACAACTTTCAGTGTAGCTCTTGGATGATTTACCAACTCCTTCCACTGTCAACTCATAATATTATTCCAAATCCCAGTATCCCCGTCACCTCCAAAGAAATATGGATTAGGACAAGCTATGCCTTCAATCTAGAATTATTTTGAGTAATAGATGATTTAAAAAAAAAAAAATGTTTATAGGGACTGTGAATTTTTCTAGTTAAAAATTATTTTATCCAGACCAGAAGCAGGACACTTAAGAGCTCCCCATGAGCAGATTTCTGTTTAGACCTAGGAAGAATAAGTTTTTATGCAAAAAAATACCTAGAGGTGGTTAGTGGATTTTTGACAAACTCAAAAATACATAAGTAGCTCGTATATCCCAGAGTTTTTGCTGCGGGTGTCTCTCATGGACTGCTTTTACCTATGCTTAAAGTTACTAATCACGACTCTCATTGCCGTGGGTCAGAAGGACATATAGCCATCATGAAGTAGTGACTGACTGTAGCTGTGTCTGACAAAACTTCCACTCATATGGCAAAGGTTCCCTGTGTCTCCTTTTCATAGGTTATACATCATCAGTTGAACTGTCTGGCCAGAGAAAATAGGTGAAGCATGAATGTAGGCAGGTTAGATGAACATTTACACATCTGAGCAACAAAAAAGAAAACAATCATACACTTCCACTTATTTCTATGGTAAATAATGGCATGAGGATAAACATGTCTAGTATGGCTATCCAGGTACAACACACAGAAAGAATTATACTGAGGCCCATTGACAAGTCCTTGGCTGGTAATGTCTTCCTATATGTAGAAGGAGAGTCTGGCTCGAGGGCTTCTTAAGAAACAGCACTGAGGTGATTAACAGGAGAACAGAAGTCATTTTTTTGTATTTAGTATTGGTATTGTTGTGACAGCTTTATGGGCATTCTAATATGCCTGATTTGTCTCCTAAATGCAATATCGTTCCAGTCCTCTGTAATACTTGGGTGGTAGATTTTGTTCCTGCACTCTTCATAAAGCTGAGAAGTCATGGCTGAAGGCAAGGAAATACTGCATCTGAATGTTAAATGAACTGAAAAAAACCCGTATTTGAACCTACTGTCACATGGTAGGAAGGTAGGCACACTTACTTTTTGCCCTCTTATTCTACATCTTGTTGCATTCATGTTGAAAGATACAATTTGTACTCCAGATAGTCTACAAAGGTCAGAGACTGGCAGATGAAACAGTGGAACAGAGACAGGAAATTCTTTTATTCTGACAAAGAGGGCTCTTGAAGAGAAAAGACAAACTCGTGTTTACATACCTTGTTCAAATGTAGACACTGATATTTATATTTGTAGAGACTGACTTTGGGAACTGAAATTCAACATGGTAACACACTTCCTTAAGAAAACCCACAATAGCAATTCTTGCATCAGAGTTAGAAACCGATGCAAAAATCCTAGAAGTTGCAACCTGCCTATATATGAAATAAGATCTGACTTTGGATATTAACACTTGCATATTTTCATCTATTTAGAACATCATCAGAAGACTTCCCTGGTATCTCATTAACCCTTTCATCATTATCACAGAGACACACACTCTTTATAGATCAGAAGCCCAAATCAGTAGCCCAAATAAGCTACTTAGAATTCTAAGAAAATAATTTTTAGTAAAAATATTGCTTAAAGTGGCCCTCTGGCACAACATAAAAAGAACACCATTATAGGTAGATAATTTAAGGTTAGAAATACACCCTGGATCCAACTAGCAAGAAGAATGATCTGTAAATAAATAAAGCCAGGAGGTCAACTGACTCTGTCACTCTAGGAAATTATACGATTTCCAGAAAGAAATATCTGATTTTAAAATAAGCAGGTGGTTATCCTGAAGCTTAAGCAGGTTCAAAGGTATCCACAACTTTCCTATATCTTATGAAAAACTATAACCAGTTCTGAAGGTAGATCACACAATGCCAATTAGGAGAATGTAAAATTTCCAGGTCTGTCATAATTGTTATGACTATTGTCTGCCATAGAGCTATGACCACCAACCCTGTGTATTTCATAGAACTATAGAATACACTGAGGATGATCCTTTTTGGCAATTTGTATGGTGTCTTTTCATCATGGTGGCTAGCCACTACTTTTCCCTCAAGGAAAGAAAGCTCTGTCATTCAATACATTTGCAGCTGTAAGTCTGGTTTCTTGAGAGGACTGTGATTTTATCCTGTTCATCAAACACTGTCAGCACCTTAATTTCCCTGGAGTTTGACAAAGTAGCAGCAGGCAGGCAATGAAAGTTTTGATTCATTAAACTCATTAGCATTTTTTTCAAGTTTCTGTTGAGCCTGAGCAATTACTAATAAAAGCAGAATGACTGTCCTTGACCAAAATTCTCCTGAAATATTGATGCAGAGAACAAACCAATTGCATGGGTTCTAGAATGGCACAACATACAAATAATCTCTTCTGCCCACTTACTGAAATTCTTTCCATAACTACTGTTGTGGAAACAGTCTTTTGTGAGACATTTTTGGAGTTTGGCTTAAAACCCATATACCTAGGTTAAAAATAGCTCTATATTTGAATTAAAAAAAAAAAAAAAAATCACAGTAGAGAAGTAAATTCAGACAAACGATAAGTAGATATTCCATTTGAATATAAATTTCAGAAAGGTTGATTTCTGTGGAGTTTAAACATCTAAATCAATTCATAAAGGGCACATAGAAAACAAAAATACTTTATCAAATCCACTTTTACATGAGCAAGAGACAAACATTTCTGGATTTTGATGGGGAAAAAACCTAGATTTACCTTGTCTTGTAATTTGTGTAAGTAACTACGACCTGTGAATTTGCTTCTTCGAGAAAGGGGTTAGTACACCTTACCACCCCTTAAAGATTTATGAAAGTATATAGCACTGCCCAGGCAGCTCTTAATCAAGCAAAGACTTCTGGCTTTATGAGGATTATCTTCTTACATGAAGGTTTGTAGGACCAAGACCTTTTAGTTCTGGTAAACTTTAGGGCACAATAAGATCCATTAGCTCAGACTGATATCTAGCCTTACACTTGAATAAGTTCAGTGATAGAAATCCTACCTAGCTCCTCTTGAGAGATCATACATTGTCCTGACTGTTCTTCTACCCAAAGTATTTCCTAATGTTAAACTGACATTTTCCCTGCAACATCCTAAATCCATTAGTCTTGTTCTGCCCTTGATGACTCAAGAGAATAATTGGTCCCTGTTCTCTCCGTAATATCCCTTTATGTATGTATAGACAGTTATGTCTCCTCTAAGTGCTAGATGGTCAATCCTCTTTATCACCCTTGCAATTTCCATTTTCCAAGTCTTCTATCATTTTTCTGCTGTTCCCCTCTGGACTACTCTCAATTTGTCTGTAAGGTCCCTAGTAATCCAGTATGGAGAAAAGAACAGCCCTGACACTTTGCTCTCATATGAAGTGATGGCTACGGGAACATGCAATCTTTCTCTTGCAAGATGGAAACTCTCATCAAGTGGGTATTTTATCCACATTATTTTTACAAGCCATAGAGATGTTCCTGTGTAAAATAGAAGCAACACCTCTCCCCAAAACAAAAGAAACATGTTGAACAAATTTACTGATTTTTATCTTTTCTCTTGTCAAATGGGGGTACTGTGACAATGTCCAGGCAAGCCAGCTCAGGATCATAAGCTCTTCTGTTGCAATATATCTAAAATGAAACTTTACAGTGAGCAAGAAAAAAGGGAGTGATGCTCTCCCACTAAAAACAGGAACACTGAAATGAAATATGATGTATTAAAGAAGCAATTCTGTTCTGCTCGTGGTGGTTAACTATGAGTTTTAGCACCACTCTTTTCCAGTTCTGAAGTTCAAAGTCTTTGGCTGAAGCCATCACAGCTGAGAAGTGCAAGTAAATGCATTAACCCACATAAATGAGTTAAACTGTTCACATCGTATTTCACGATCATACAATAACGCAAAGCAATGGGATTTCAGGTTTAAAATATTAGTATTCTAGCATAATTCCCACCATTTTCTCTAAAATTAATCTAATCCTAGGAAGACTTTAACATCTAATTCCTCCCCAGTGTGAAATACAAGTATTTATCTGCCATATAATTAACAAAAAGACCCTTCTTTCCTGAATTGATAAATAATGGTTTAACTATTGAGCAAAATATGCAGAATGATGCATATTTACAAGATATTCTTTAATTCCAGTGACCCATGCACTAACAAGCCATTCAAAGGATTAGTAACAACCACCTATTTGTGGCAAAGTAATGCCATCACAGAAATATACTATCTTTTATTCTTTGCATTTTTATACCACGTCTCAGAACATGCTCTCCATATTTTCCAAGTCATGTTTCAGTTCAAATGTTGTGGGATCTAAACTACTCCAATGTTATCTTTGGTTATGTTAGAAAGGCAACCATTTGGAGCAAATATTTTTTGAACAACCAGCCAAGCACAGATATATGTTTTAAAATATTTTGGTATTTTCCTCTGTGCTGTGCTTCTCCCTCAACTCCTCAACACCCTGGTTTGTATTTTGATTTTTTTGTGCTTTGTGTTGTAAACCATGACTGCCCATCCCAAGGGTTGATTTCAGCATTTTTTCAGATGTAAATTTATAGCAAGAAGAATTTTTAGAGGTATACATCAAGGTCTGTAGTGTCTTTGAGCATTCCCCCAAATATATAAACCAAACTTCTCAAACCTTATTCCAGCGTTCATTCAAGGAGAATGCAATACTCTAAAGTCCATATATTTGTTTACTGATGGCATGCCTCCACATTTCCCTTTCTACTACCACCCTCACATGGGGACCAACCGCTTCTTTGTATTTTCGATGTGCAATATATGGAAAGCTGAGTGCAACTCCCTGTACTTCAGGCTGCCCAGAACAGCCTTGATATAAGCTGTTTGGTTATCCACCATTGCTGCTCTCACATTTTATATTCCTAGCTTAGTCCCAAGAGAGATGAACTGCTTGCAAGAAGAAAAAGCTGCTATCTGGTTGTAGAACTACCACAAAAGCTAAACTGAAAGTCCATTTCCATCCCCAAAGTCTTGTAACAATGATGTTATCTCACATCTCAGGCAGGAAGGCTGAGCATTTTGTTCATGGGGTTTACAGATTCCCAGAGGCTCTGGAAACCAATGTTTTGCCACGTGTGAGGAAGGACTGCTAATCTCAGCCTTCTGTTCAGCTACAGTGATCATTGCTACTGTAGTACATAGACATCAGAATAAGGTAACAAGGGGGACTGAAGCATAGAAGATGAATAGCACTTGCCAAAAACCACAGCTTCTCTAGTCCCTGTTGGACAGTGAATTCAACAATCACACAAGGAGTGATCTGCAAAGCTATAAATCACTGGAAGTTATATTCTGTTATAAGAAAGTGAGACATTTGCCTTCTAGCCACAAGCAAATAATGGAGCTTGTCTGTACAATTTGCTTTGTATTTTATAAAAGACATTTGATGATATAAATAATACATTTTCAGTATTATGGAACTGGCCAATATTCACAGTTATTGCAATAGACTGTGGCAGGACATTAAACATGGTTTAGCAAACTACAGCAGTGCAGTGGGATATAGCATTAAGAAACTTGGTCCCTCGCTAGTTTTGCTCATCATATCTCTATTAACATCAGTGGAACTGCTACCATTTTTACCAGCTGATACTCAGAACAATGCAAATATTTCCAGTGTGGTTTTCAGCATAAATGATCAATGAAATTGATGCTAATGCTGAAGAAAAGTGTTGGGAAAAATACCAGCTGTGACAACCGACATTTATTCTCATATAGCACTACTAAAATATCAGCCAGTTAATGTGAATTGGTGAGCTTCTCATTCATGTTAGATGAGACTATCAGAGTCTTCCTCAGAAGAGTTGTGGGCTACCTATGCTTTACAATTGCTGTATCTTCAACTCTTTCGTCCTCATAAACTCTGCAGATTCCACACCTCAGTATCAACCTTGCATCTACATGGCAGCCAGAGCTGAGAAAGTATTCACATGTACGCTAGAGTTCTGCTGCAAATCTGGGTGATGTGACTTTGAGTGTTAGAAGTTTTTTGCTCTGTTACAAACAAACAAACAAAAAATCTGGGTAACGTGTTGGGGCTTTTTTTAAACACACTTATGACCCTAAATTACATAGGGCTTCTTTACCACGAGTCCCATCAAAGAATTTAAAAGCCGTATCCAATGACTTTTCTGATACTTTCTGAACCAAAGTGTATTCCAAATAATGTAAAATAAAGAAACTATATTTTACCCTATATTTTACTTTACCAATTCAGTCTTTCCATAGCTTTATGGGTCCCTGGTTTCATAACTTTCCATATGCATAATCAAAAAGTAGTAGAAAATACAAAGCCTCTAAGTTACACACATGAGGAGAGACAATCTGCATTTATGAATAGATTCTGTAACTGGTAAGCTGACAAAATTTTATGACTAACAAATAACAGCATAGTTTCATCACTAGTTTGTTGAATCTGAGTTAACTACACGTTTTTATCTGTTATAGAGGAACCTAGCATCCCTTTTCCAGATCCCTCCCAGTGCTGAATTGTTTTAGGTGTGGATTGACACATGTGCAGTCATCTACAGCATCAACTATTTTTAAGATTTTCTTTCAAATTACAATGAATAACTCATATGGAGAGCTTTATCTTATCAAACACTTGTGTAAGGCCCTCTGAAACCTAGATCTATATGTTTGCAATATGTTTTGGGAGACAGTAATGTGGCCTTTGAGGCCCAGATTTTACATGCTCATTTCTAGTTAAAGGGGTTTGGTTCCAGATTTAAATATACAAACTAAAAATTAAGGCAAATATAGTCTCTATTTTGTGTAGTCAACTCAGCATATCAGACTTTCAAGATAAGTTCCTTCATGTTAGACCTTCATATTAATTTTAATTGCATTAAAACTGCAGGACAACGGAACTTACCTTACCTCAAATAGTCAATACACACAGAAATAAAATACTTTTAAAAAAATAAAGGCCATGCCTTATTTTATTTTGGCAAGTTGTTTTGGCAGAAAAAAATAATTTGTTAAAGTAACAGCTGAACTTATGAACCTTACCAAGACTTGCTTCTTGAGTGAGTTTGTTTCTTTGAGAACGTGTGTATATTTTCTTTATTGCAAGCATGCCAATAAATCATTTTACACTGAATTAATTTAGACATTTGTGAAATAGCTCATTAACAATACGCTTTATCAGAAGCAAAGAAATTAATATTTTTAACACTTTAGATTGATAATAGCTCTTAACATTTGTAATAGCCCCTTTCCTGCTAGAACCTTCAGCCATGTTGCAAAAGCCTTACACCATTTGTGGGAGACAGGTACAGTATTTTATATTCCTTCTGGCTAATCCACTACTTCCCAATGAATGTTTGCTGAGGATGCTTAGGCTATTATTGTTAAGCAGGATACAAGTGTAGTTTATCCTGCTGTCTGTACAAAGTCACTTATCTCAAGTACACTAGGTTGTGAATCTGTGTTTATCAGTCTTCTCTCCTATTCCTCCAAATAATCTGGTCATAAGCAGTCCAACACTGCCGAGTGACCTATGTGTGATACAGATTGCAGTCACTTGTCTCATTACATTTCCCTCCCACATGAAATTTGGGCTGTGAAGAAGTAATGAAAATAGAGAACCTGATTATATGGACATGTGCCAAACCTAAACACACTACACAAACCCCAGAAACCCTTGAGTTCAAAAACAAAGAATCACAGAATTTTCTAGGTTGGAAAAGACCTTGAAGATCATCCAGTCCAACCATCAACCCAACAGAGGTTGAGGAAATGAGTATGACTGTGTACTTACAGAATGGGTACTACCCAATCTCTCTCTTTCAGCACATACCCTCATGGTCTTGAAGCTAAATAATAGACAAGATTCTCAAAGTTCTGCCAGATGCAACATGATACCAACAAGAATACAAGGGCTCTGCAAAGCATTTTGCCTCATGTACTAGAAATGTACTTGCCACAGCTTGAGAACCAGTCCTTTACCCCTCCACATGGAGCAATATTCCTGACAAAGATCCCTGAGGCTCCTTTTGTGAAAAGAAACTGCAAGGAACAAACCTAATAATAAGAAGTACCAGTAGAAAAAAATTAGTGATGAACATTTCAATTCCCTAAACATAGAGACTTTTTCTAAGCTATAAAATACCAATTCTTAAACAATCACAGCTCACTACAAGTATCAACACTTTATAGCAAGCTGTGAGAAACCTGGATTAACCACCTTTCTTGCAGCAATGCACTGCTACCTCTAAGAAGAACAGGCAGCATCAGTAGGCTCTAAGGATAAGGCTATAAATTATCCTGCTGCTAAGTAAAACTCCTTTTTAGTAGTAAACAATATGTAGGTAAATTTTGGCCTAAGATTTCAAAATAAATTGATATGTATTTATGAAATCACTTGGTATCCTAAAATCAGGATTGATCTTTTCTGAGTTGTTCCTCTCTCAGCATCTTACAGCTGAACTAAATAGCCACCAGTCCTTTAACTTTCCATCATCCCTTAGCTCCCTCCCTTTGGTATTTTCTGTAATACCTCACTTGTCTGAAAAGATGGACTTCAAAAGAACCTACAAAATTTGCTCTAGTCTTAACTCCAAAATAACACATACACTTTCCTTAAACATGCCTTTCTCATTAGAAGTAGAAAAGCACTTAATAAAGGAGCCTCATATAGATTCCTCAACATTGTGTTCTTGTGTATTATGGGAACTGGGAGGCAATAAGTTTCAGGTATTGCTTACTAAGGTCTTTTGGGCTTGGTTACAGCTGAGGGAGAAAAGGAAGGTGGATGGGTGGGCAGCTGTGCACTTATGCATGTGTAGTAGGTACAAGAAAGCTGCTGGTAAATTGGGAGAGGGATTAATGTCAGAGATCTGAAGTTTTAAAGTAAGGAAGATAGTAAAGGTAAGCAAGTGGATTTGATAGGTAAAAATAGTAATGAAGAGGGATGTGTGTGGTTTTGTGCAATGTCAGGGGACTGTTTGATCACTTTGTTCTTTACAAGCATGTGTTTCAATTTACTTCAGAGATTTATGAATGATCTTACCAGTACTGTTCAGTACTGTTAAATCTTTGAAAATGAATAGGTTATCTCAAGAATTAGGGCTGTAAAAGAAATGCATAGTGATGTCACTTATACATCCTCAATCATAGCACAAAGAACTAGAATAATTCCCCCTCAAAAAAGGTTTTACTATAATGAATGCTGAGGAAGCAGTCTTAGGGAGTGTTATTTCTATTTGCTTTACTCTAAATTATGGCTAACAGTTGAGTTTGGTTCTTCACTTCCTCATTTATACACTTTCATACCTTAACTTTCCTCTCTATACATTGTAGGAAACAATATGCCTCTCTCTGAGGACCATCTCAGGCGCCTGGTGATTGCTCCACCTAAAATGTATATTTTGGGGTGTTGCATTCTAAGCAGGAAGAAAAGCTCATGCACAATGATGTGTTGACTGGACTATTTTCTTTCTTTAGAATAGTTATGCACATACATTATACATACAGGTCAACTGCATAAGATCTTTCTTTCCTATGTGGAAATGGTTACTTAATATTATTGTAATAAGAAAAAATTTGTCAGGCAATATGTTTCCTTTAGAACGCTGATTTGATCAAGTTCCCTGTAAATTCACCTTTAACAACCTGTGATGGTTTGACTTTGGCTAAATGGCAGGTATCCACCAAGTTGCTCTATCAATTCCCCCCCCCCCCCCCCCTTTCCCCTTGTGTTCTCAACAGGGCAAAGAGGGGAAAGAAAATAAGATAAACCAACCCTTGTGGGTAAAACAAAAGCAGTTTTAGTATAAGCAAGATGAAGCAAAGGTCCATGTGTGGAAGCAAAAGAAACCAAATTTATTCTATACTTCCCATGAAGAGGCGATGTCAGGCCTTTTCAGGAAGCAGGGCTCCGATATGCGTAGTGTTGCCTTGGAGGACCCATGGTGACCCCACCCCCTTCCTCCTTTCTCCCAGCTTTATACTGAGCAGACATCACATGGTCTGGAATATCCCTTTGGTCAGTTCAGGTCAGCTGTCCTGGCTGTGTGCACTCCCAAGACCTTGCCCACCCCGTCCCACTGGGGGGAAAAATGTCAGAAAGAGCCTTGGTGCTGTGTAAGCACCACTCAGCAATAGCCTCAACACCAGGGTGCTATCAACACCCTGCCAGCTCCCAACATCAAACACAGCACCGTGAGGGCTGCTATAGGGGAAAACCGATTCCAGCTCAGCCAGATCCAGTACGCAACCTTTTCAGCAGGCAAGCATACAAAAGAATGGGGTAGAAGAGTTAAAATGAAAAAGGCAGATTCTCCTGTTGAGGGGTCAGAGAAACAAAGTTCACTTATTCCTAGCATAACAATTGATACTGCAGAAGAGTTAAAAGACAACAAGCAAAGGCTACAAGAAAATAGCTTTAATACACAATCCCTCATATTTTCTCCAGGATAATTGCACTTGATATTACACCCATTGCACCTGAAGCATGATTTCATGTTCCACAACCCATGATCAATACCTTTTAAATGCAACAATCAACAAATTCTAAAATGCCCTTTTATTCTGTCATGCATGCTACTGTAATTTCTGTCTTGACTTAACAAGCTGCCCTGAACCTAAACCTCCTTTGCTAACTACCTGCTTAGCCTTGTGACAGGGACAGAGCTTGGAGGTAACAGCAGGATGACAGGATGTGAGATGAAAAGGGAAGCCTCATGTGATAGCTAAAATCTGCTAATCTGTACGTGGTGGTGGTCATTTCTAGCCCTGAAGCAATATATTTCTGTAGAAGTTTATTACTATCTGTATCTATATGACCTTTCCATTATCACGATTCTAGGTGGCTACTCTCAGTAAAGGTGAAAAATGGTCTTCTGCAGGAAAGAGCCATTTCCTAGTGTCTTGGGAAGGAGCAATCTAATCTGGTTACCAGAAACTACATGCTGCTCAGAAAATGTTTATGCAGACACATTCTCAGTGGCTTAAGGAAGACCCTTCTGTGGTGCTCATATACTTTCCATTGTATTTCCCACCTGCTCTCTCTTCTCTGACATTTGGACTGAAAACCCTCGGGGGCAAGAACCCACTCTGGTTTTTGGTGTTTGTCCCAGCTAATACAAGGAGGTCAAGTCTTTAATTAAGAGTCACAGGTGCTGCAGAAATACAGTTATATATAAACACTTGGCCTGTTTCCTTTTTGGATATGTGACTGAATTCAGAGTTAGCAGTACTATCTGATGACTCTGATGGAACAATAATTATGTATAAATATATTAATTTTCAGACAGGAACAAAGGTGAATGAGCTGTAGTGTGAATGGAGGGGCTGAGAGACTCTTTCTGGAAGTACAATGAAAGGGAAGGATTGATGTGTCCCAAAATCCCACTCCCAGTAAGCCATGAAGCAGGACTCCCAGAACTCTCTCAAATCAGATTTTTCTCCATTGCCTTTGTGAAGGATCTAGTTTCTCTTTTCTCATCCACTTTCTTTTGCTAAAATAAGAGCATATGGTTTGGCTTTTGTCTTCAATATCTGCTTTTAGAATAAACCCATTATTATATAAGCTCTAAACTTAAGAGCTGTTTCTTTAAAAGTTTAACATGGTATATATTCCACTTTCTTTCAAAATTTAGCTACAGCTATTGAGACATGATGTGCAGAGTTTATTGTGCATGTGGAAATGAAATTTTAGTCTCTTTAAGGCTATAGAAAAGAATCAGTTAATCTTTGAGAAACCAGTTTTGTTTTAGACCAGAGAGGGGGGAAAAGCAAAAACAAAACCCCACAAAATTTTCTGACTTTATTCTGAGGATAAAACCCAAAGTTATAAAAGAGACTGACTGAAGAGATGTATTTTATCACTCCATCTGCCCTGATCTGAAGGAAAATCATGACTTCCCTGAGAAACTCTTGGATTCAGACATTTGTCCCTAACATCCTTTTTCTGAGTAACAGTACCAGAATGCAGAGATTGCTGGGTTCACTTGGTGGAAGAACAATGCTCTGGTATATAATGTAGATCTCCACATCTACAGTTACATTGCATTTTTAACACCCTAGAATGCAAATCTTTGCTTCTTGCTTGACAGACCAAGCTAGAAGCTATTTCCTAGAAACTTCAGTGAAACAGTAGAGGGTTTAACAGAAATGTTAATGTGGGGGATTAGAATAGCAGGGCCAATGTTGGAGGGATGCACTGGACATAACAGCTCTGAGACTAGACATCAGGAGTAATTGTTACAGCACCAAATAATTGCCATGAAATATTTTCCTGTAGATCCCCAGGGTGTATCTGCAATAAGAAAGAGTTTAGCACAACAAGAGGTGTTGTAAAGGAAAGCAATACAGTTCAAGGACCTGTCATCCCTAGTGATTGTTTGTGTCACTTAGGGCTAGACTGGTAATCTTTTTTCAAAATCTGATTTTACAAACTGGCACTTGGGATATTGCATTCATGATCTTTGCCTGACTGGTAGGTTTGCTGGTGTGTCGCTTCCACATGGGTTTCTCTGGGGAAGGTCCAACTGGGGGATCTGCAAAACACAATCTGCAGGATTTAAAAGTAGACACCAAGGAGATTTGCACTAGAAAAGCACTGACATTACACAATAAATTGCTAAGGAAGATTCACCCTCATTCTGATAGTTGTTTCAGTTATTTTCCTGGCACATTGTAAGAAAAGTATTTTTATTTCATGTGTTTTAGGGTTGTGTGGGGGGCCATTCAGTTGATGTGGTAGCTGAAACTGCAGCTATTTTCTCAAAAGCCTTTTAAATGTTTCTTGCTGCATGCAGTATGCTTGTGGCTTTGACTGATCCTCTGGAGCTGTGTCAGCTTCTTTTATGCTGCTACTGGTTCTCCCAATCAGGCTGTCTCAGTCCCAGGAAAAACCCGTCCCTCATTTCCAGGTGTGTGAAAAGGTAAAAACCCTGGCCAGGTCTAACACCATCTCAGCTCACAGGAGAACATAACAGCCTGTACTGGCTTATAGGTACAATTCTGCATTGGAGGCTAAGGTGCAATTGGGTATTAAATCCCTCAGAATAAGCGGAAGTGCTAGCAACCTACTAAACACTGAGGTGATAAAATGCTGTCAAAACATGGTTATACCACTTCGATGGAAAAAGCCCACAATATTTGTTAATACTTCTTTCAGGAGATGCACGCCCAGTAGTGATGCAGTTGGCTATAGCACCTGACTGAACTTGGACCTTATTTAGTATTATTAGCAGCTACTATATTACTTCAATGTTTAATTCGCTTGTCATTGTCACTTAGTTTAGGAAATAGCATGGACTAAACAAAGATGACTGGGTTTTTTTTGTTTGTTTGTTTCCAAACAATGATCTATGCAGTTATGATAATGTGTCTCTAGTTATTCAGATGTTTGCTGGGTGACTCTGACATGTCAGCCTTCTGTTCTGCTTATGGGTGCAGATCTGTACTGCCACGTTATGCTCAGATCAGCAAATGCTGCTATCACATCACAGGGTTAGTCAAAGAAAATATTCTCAACTGCTTATTACTTTGTAGATTTGAAAGCTGCTATTTATGCACGGATGGGTTACCTGTTACTGCCAGAGCAGGGACATGGTGTGAGATGCACAGAGCTGTGTGTCAAAAACTGTTGAGCTGTGGCAGTGTCTGGCCAGTCACTGGGTGGCCAGATGGCTGCTGCTGTGCTGATGAGTCCACATGTTGTCCGATTTGGGAGCTGCTGGCTGAAACCCGCTCTTGCATTTAGCTGCCCTGACCAATTTTTCATAATTGAGTACTTGGTCTGATTCCTGACCGGACTTGTTAACACACTCTCAAGCAAGGCATTCGATGGTCTGTTATTTTGTCATGGTCTTTTTAAGAGCTGTAGCTCTGAACCTGCACTTTGTTGTGCTGACTGCAGTAGAAGGAGACCAAAAGAAATTGCCCATACCTCAGATAATTTATAGATTGCATATGAAACAGGATGCCCCTTGAGTCTGTATATAATATGAAAATGCAATTGCAAATTTAGGGGTTGGGGATTAAAAAGAATTGTTTGTCTTGTACGTCTGCCTATTCCAGGTAACCTCCACAAAAATAACTGATGTATCTTTAAAGTGCTGTTTGTTCTACCAATGCAAGTTTTTGACTGTGTTCCTTTATAAGCACCAACTACTTTCATATGCTGTGCTTGGTATTTGAAAATCTTCACCTAGAAAGTTAATAATAACTGTTCCACAAAGCTTAACTTAATTCTGGTTGCAGAAGCTGAAGGTAGTAAGAAGGACGGGAAAAGCCAAATATAAAGCATGTCACAAGGAATTACCTTCTGGCTTTAGCCACTTGTTTCCTCTGGTCCTTCCCTCCTTCCATTTCCCCAATATCTCCTATGTTTCACAGAGTCTGCTCAGAAAACTGGGTCAGTTTTGTGTGATCAAAAGGCAAATTTTGCTCAGGTATGGGAGATCAGAGAAGTTCTTGCTGAATAGGCTTGACAACATGCAAAAGTGCTATGAAGCTCAGACAGAAAATGCTTGATTTGGTCTGTCTGTGCCCCACCTTGGCTTGACTGCATGCATAATTCCCCAACTTGACTGATGAGTGCTGTCATAAGGCCAGACCCTGCTGCTTTGAACCAAAAGCCATTGCACAAATGAAGTCAGTAAACCTGTGATGAACTGTGTTTACTCCATCAGTTCCCTCCTACCTGCCTGTAGGAAAAGACGCAGCAGTTTGGTTATGGTATTTTTAAGGAAGAAGGGTCAATCTGTATTTAGTGTTGCCTACTGTGGTGCTGCACATGTGCATTACACAAGTGGTTTGAAACATGTTTAAATGAAGCTATTCCACAAACATTTGCTTCCATAGCTGCAAGCTGTGCTAGGAAACCATACTCTTTTATCTCCAGCGCTTGACAGTGCTGGTTCTTGCTTTTCTGATCAGGAGGGGAGAAGAGGAGGGAGATAGCAGTCACTATTTAAAATATATAGTTTGAAATTCTGAAGCAGGATGCTTTTAATAACGTTCCTTGCCAGGGCTAAGCAGACTTCAGGATCAAAGTTATCTAGCCACCCATGTCTTTTTAATAGCAAACTATAACCACTTTAATTCTTCCCTGAGCATTGATTAGATGCGGTATAAACTGCAGTGACAGCCTCCTGCCTTGTAAACAGTGGCAGAAAGCGCAGTCTTAAAATTCAAGTAGGATTTGTCCCTAGGACTCTGCAAGATGAGCTGGAAAGAGTGGCATTCCACATGCTCAACAATATGCAAATGGTGACTTTGCAAGTCAACATAGCTGTTTTTAAGCAGAAGCACAGAGAAAACTTCAAAAAGATCTTTGTATCCAGGTCTCAGTACCCAAGTGACTCCCAGTTAGGCCTGGAAACAGGTGACCAGATGTTGCACTTGTAAATGCTGGAAGCTGATGGCTGCTGGGCATTTTGAAAATCTGCTCTGGTATAATTTGAGAACTGTTTCTTTGCTCACTTCTACTGCCAAGGTTGTGTGGGTTTTTTGTGTTTTTTTCTTTTCACGGGCTTTGTTTATCATTTACCTTGATGATAGCTGAGACTTAAAGTAGTGCAGAAAACACAGAAATAAAGTTGTCACATGAATGCTGCTTTTCAGTGTAGCAAAGAAAACAAATTTCCTGAGCATCGTGTTTTGAATGATGAAAAACATTTTGAAATACTCATTTAAAAGGAAGGCTAAACATTACTGAGAAAATAATTGAAATCAGTTGTTTGTTGTACACTTCATTTCCAGGACTGGATGCAATTAAAATAGTTTAGATTTTAATATTTGGAATAGATTAGCCCTTTAAATGAATGGGAGCTCTATGATTAAATTTTTCAGTTTTGGAAATCTCTGTTTTGATTCTGTCAGTTTTTAAAATTCTGGGATTATGAGATCTGGAAAACTGGTTCCTTAGGTGAGATGCAGAGATGTATCAGCATTTAATACATCCTCCCTAGCAATAATGAAATCTACAAGTGATGGGGATGCTCTAGTTGAATATATTTCCAAGAAGTGGAGAGAGGAAGATGTTCTTTTTTCCTGTTAACAAGACCACTCCCTAGCCTGCATTTGCAGAGTACATGTAAGGTCAGGCAGATTGCCATTCACTAAGCAGAATAAAATGTGCAGTTAAATAAATAAAATCTGTAAGTGAATTTTTATACTGACTGAATAAACAACATTAAGTTGATTTATGTAATAAAGGATTAATGTTTAGCCAAATCAGCATTTGTCATATGTAGTTTACTTCTCAGTTGCCTGCATCAGGAGAAAAGTATCCATCATGACTCCTCTTTTTCCAAGGGCTCAGCAATGCACTCTGAAAGCTCTTACTTACACCAAAGACCTAAGGAGAGAGAACAGAGGTAGTTGCAGTATGTTGCCACTAAAATAATCAGCTAAGCATTCCTGACATTCGAGTTCATGAGCTTTTCATTGCCTTTGAGATTGGGAGGGGTAGTGTGAAATACAGAGGCAGAGTACAATTCCCACAACGGCTCCTCATAATTACAGCACGCTTTGTTGGTTATGCACTTGGAGTGCCCATGTCATAGGACTGGTAATGCTCTGCTGATATTAGCTTAGTCTTTCAACCAGGCTAAGCCTGGGAGCTGTAGGGGTCTGTGATGTGCAACCAGGGTGCGATGGGCTGCCCCCTAAGAAAACAGCAGTACCATTGCTCATTGTACGTACCAGTAGCTTTGGTAAAACAGACACAAGAAAGAGACTTCAAAGCAAACTGAGCTCTGACCTCAGCTTTTATGCTGCTCTTTCTTCAGATAAAAATTCCTGTTGTGTTCAATAGTCAGCTTGTAATGTTTTAAATACCGTGATTTAAGATAAAGTCAATTTTATTGATGAGGAAAGAAATACATACTTTAAAAAAGTATTCTGTTGTGATCCCAAATGTTCTAGGAGATCAATTTCTGAAGGCATAAGTTTGCCTGCAATTATTGTGCTACATGGAAATTTCACATAATGGCATTTATATGGACTTTTCCTTCAAACACAAAGACATAAATTATGTAAGTAAATTACTTGGATCACTAAAACCTGCCAGTTAGGATGGTTCATAAAGATTAATGTATTGGTTTAAAACACCAAGCAGCCAATTAAAATTTTCATTTCACTATAAACTGCTGCAAAATTAAAATTTAGCAACCCTAATTCTGTGGATAGTTCGACCAGAAAATAATCAAACAATAAACAGTTTGTCATGACCATCATTATGTTCAAACAAACAAACAAGAAGTTCTGTTCAGCAGCTTTTTTTTTTCTAGCATCCCTCACAAAGTAGAGGAAAAAAAAATGTGGGACTGTAAACTTAAGCAGTAATTAAATTAACAGATGCCTGAAAGAAATATGCTGGGCCAATTATCAACATCTTCCTTCCAGTGAAAAGAACATTCTTTTAATATTGAAGCAAAATGGACCGTGTATCTTTACTGGAAGCATAACAATGCTCCATATTTTACAGTTGTACATATTTTACAGTTGTACAGATGTTTTCTACTGATGCAAATAAGTAGAAATAACTTTCTCTGGTTAGGTAAGATTCAAGAAAAGAAATCGTTATGTTATGTTGGAACTCAGTGGAGGTCAGGACTGCTTTAGGAGTGGACCAAAAATACTGACTGAACTCCATAGAAAATATAGAGGTTTCAGATATTCCATTTAGATGCAAAATGAAAATGCATGATGGTCTCCTTAAAAGAAACCACATATTTAATAATATGAAAGATTGTCTAATGGTTAGGTCACTTTTCAGAGGTGACAGATTTTAGAGTCAAATCATGAATAAGTTCTTATAAAGTCACTAAGGTTGCATGTACCTAAAATTTGAAAGACAGACTTCCTCAGCCTGGTTTGGGCAAGGCTATGTAGATGCACAGCTTGTTACACAGTGAATTCCATACCGTTTGTTAAGCATAAAACCCCACCAAGTTCTGGGAACAATTCTCTTTTATGAGATCAGTGCCTTTTGCTTTGAATATAAAGGCTTCAATACTTTAAGTAACAGTAGGAGTACATTATTTTGCAGCAGTATTTTTATCCTACTGACAAGTACAGACTTCTGATCATGCCTGAAAAACCAGTTTAGCTGCCTTTGGTGGTGTGTTTTCCAGTGCAGGATACCAAGTGGTGTGACTGTGGCCATGTTTCAACTCCCCATGTCAAGAGCAGGACAGGACAGGGCTGAGCACCAGAAGACCTTTCATGACTTCTGCTGACTGAAGGGGTGTGGGAAGGTAAGCAAGTGTTTGCATTAGCTGGTGGCTGAGCTGGCTCATTGCAGTCATGGACTGGCCCAGAGCGGGCAGGAGTTCCCTGGATTTTGCCATGGTTTCACCCTTCATACCATGGAGGTTCTGTGAGGGTTTGCTGTGCATTACAAACTGCAACACTTAACTCATTTTCCCAGGTATACTCTTTCTTTACTAATGCTTAAACACACTGCAGAGCAGTGGTGCATTCCTGTCCTTGTACGTTAGTCCTTAGTGAGGATTTCTCCGGGCACCCCAATCTTGCAGATATGGGCTGGTGGTAGTTTATGCTGAACAATGTAGGAAAGTTGCAAAGTCTTTAGCAAGGTAATTATGCAGGTTTTGGGTTTGTTTTGGGTTTTTGTTTGTTTGTTTGTTTGTTTTGTAGGGGGTGTGTGTTAGTTTATTTGTTTGTTTTTTCCCCAGTGTATAGCAACTAAATGTTCCCATTGTATTAGGATTGTCTTTATAATGAATAGATTCTGCTTTCTTTTTTTATACAACATTCTCTTAAATATCGTTATATAGATCCCCAACAGATAAAAAATGTGGGAGTTGTCACCACTTAAAAGTTCTTGTGTTCTGCAGTGGTGCAATGTCAGTTGTTATAGACAGGTTCACATGTAGAAAACACACAAAGAGAAGGTACCTGCATCTATTCCACTAGTGGGTGTCTCTGAAGGAAACCATGGTCCCCTTGAACTGTCTGGAACCATGCAGTGTGTTTAACACTTTTTTTTTTTCCTGACAACTAATTGTCAAACTAAGCTATTCTGGATTTTCCTATAGCAGTTATTTCCAGTCACATTTAACTGGGAAAATAACTTTTGTTGCGTCATTGACTCAGTCTGAGTTTCAGCTGTTGTGCTTATCTTTGTAATAATCTCAAATTTGTACACATCTGGGAGCCTTTACCAAAGGTCATTCTTATGCTTATTGAAATCTACTGTGTATTTTTTCCACTGACTTGTCAGTGACTTATCACCTTCGTTGCAAAACCGAATTTTAATTCTGACTTCAAAAGCTCACTGTACTGATCAAAATCAATCTCATCTTCTGTGGTAGGTGGCCCATGTAAGTATAAACTGGCATGTGACAGTGGGAGAATACTGGCTAAGGAAAAATAATGATGTTATCCCCTTGTAAAATACTCTGTGTTTTACAAACTGGAATGGGATTGATTGGGATGGAAGTACTTTTTCAAAATATTTTTCCTCTTATTTTTCCCTATTTCCTGTTTAGAAAGTAAAACCCTAAGGAAGCTCAGGAAAAAGTGAAGATTTTCTAGGGAATCACTGCCTTTTTATTTCAAAATAATATTCACTTTCCAAAGGCTGAGAATTGCACATGATTTAGAAATGTTTTACATCTCCCAGAATTTTTGACCAACACTGAGAATATGTTTTCATTGCCTTTTTTAGAAGAGTAAATAAAAGTGTCTTCCTCAAAGTGCTCTAACGCAAAGAGCAGTGTGGGGAACCATGCCAGGAATTACTTGCTTCTCTTTCGTAAAGAATGCCTTTTTTTCCTTTTTTTTTTTTTTTTTTCCTGAACAGAGGGTTGAAGCGAGCTAACCCCACTTCTGTTGGTGGGAAAGATTTCTGGATTATTTTTCTGCCTTTTGATCCTGCTGAGTGTGACCTTCTTGGTCGTCCCATAGAACCGTGCAGAGACCCTCTCCTGGTGTAGTTTCCTTGGCTTTTAAGATACTCACTACAGAAAGTAGAAATCACCTTGTAACTCCCAGATCTTTGCAGTGATCTCCATTTTGCCTTTGAGCAATCCTTCATGTCTTTGACATATATTATCTTTGTAGAGTTGTATATCCTGCTTATCTCTCTGAGAATCCCTTTAGGTATGATGGAGACTAATTCTAGGTGAACATAACTGGTGCTTGACTCCCGCTGCAGTGGAGCCATGCAGAGCTGCTGCCCTTAGGAAACAGCATCTTACTGTCTCTGGCGGGCAGGAGGAACTGTTCTGAGGAGCTGCTGCTACCCTGGTGTCCCTTTCATAGAGAATAAACAAAATTTGCGCTGGATTTGTGAAACATGTTGCTCTTTTACATTGTTTCTGCACACCAGGTCTTCTTGCCTAAGGTCTAGGAATTAAATGAGTTTCTACTCAGTGGTTAATACTTGATAAAAGCTTTTCCAAATGACTGCTGGAAACCAGATAGGCCAAAGGCTGCAGTCCATCCAGAAATGACTCAGTATGTCACTCAGAAATGACCATGCAGGTAGAAAGTTCTCCCAGGGTCAATGTTGCGTGGTGGCTGAGGAGCAAATAGCACTGAGTTAAGTACAGGAGGATTCAGCTGTAAAATGCATTATTCTAAATCACTGTAGAGTATTCAGTCTTGGTGACAGAAAAATACTGTATGAACAGGGTAAATTCATTTTTTATTTTAGCAAAAGATTTTAGTTTTTCTTCCATATGGAGGACTCTCCAACACAGTACTTGTCCCCATCCAGATGCATTTTTAGGTAACAGTATCACTCTCATCTGTTCCCAGTAGACTTCACCCTCTGGTTCTTATTTATTTGGGTTGCATGGATGGGATAGACAATCTAAAGGAAAGGGGATATGTCATCATATCTGTTGCTGACTGATGGAATAAGGGGGGTGTATTCTTTTCACTTCTACTGTGATTTTGGGTGTCAAGAAGATAATTAGCTTCTAAATGCGTCCCTCTTGAGACAAAGTGGAGAAAGAGCAAGAGCTGTAACCCCTTCCTGCAGTCCTAGGAGACAGCTAGGTGTACAAGAGCTGGAAGGTCTGTTTCAGGACCAGGTAATAATTTCAGTATTACAAGTCTGGATGCATTTGGGGAATCAGTTTGACAATTCATTCCACATTTTTTTTCTCTGCAGAGACTTGCATTCCCCTTAGTCATGGTGGATTTCAGCTCAGTTCATCACCAAGTCAAATAATAAAAAAGTGACAGTTTGCAGAGCTGTTTAGCATCCAAATAATTTTTTTGAGAATAAACCCTGTTGATGTCTCTTCAAGAAAAAAGATTTGGAGGCAAATAAATGTGCTCAGAAATTTTTGTAAAATACTGTTTTATATTCCAACCAATTCTCCATAGACCTTTATGATTCTGAGTCAGATTGTGGCTGCTAAAAACTCTTGTGTTATGGCCAAGGACTGTTTTTCTTTCCTCAGAAGTGTTGCTGTCATTTCACAGTGAACAGGAAACTTGAAATTTGTGTGACTTTAATATCACTGATTATCAGGTGGAAAGTTTCTGTTCTGTCTTTTTGGTGTTTCCTGGGTTCATGCTGCTACAGGAGCTAGAATACTCTTAAAAAAGGTACTATAGTGATTAGAGCTCTGTTTTAACCATGGGATGTAGTAGGAAGATATTATCCAGGCAGTGTAAACGGGAGGAAAAAAAAAAAGCCCCTTACTAATATTCTACTTAGCAGACTAATTACTGTCTTTTTAAACTCAAGACTGCAATTTTAGTCAAAGAAAAAGCAATGGATAGCTTGTCTTGTCACACAAAATTAATTGCAAAGTGTGTATATATATATATTTGTATTTGTTCTGGAAAAGGTCCAATGAATTAGTAAAATATTTATTATACTGTTTTTCCACTTTGTGTACATATAATTCCCATTATCATTAATTGTTATATACATATATTCAATAAAGTGGAAATTCCCAAGGAAAACAATGTAATTTCTTCATTTTTCATTGAGCTTTAAGGTGGTTTTTTTTTTTACTAAGATAGATACATTTTTTTTTTGCATGTGTCACCAACCCGTCTGAGTAATTGAGTCATTCCTCATTGCTGTATTCAGATCACTGTTTCTGAAATTGTTGAAAATGGGACTTCCTATCTTAAATGACTGAGAACAAAGCAGCTATAAGAGTACCAAAGTCATTATCAGCTCAGAGGAGGTCCACAGCTCTGCTCAGAAAAGGGCAGCAGGTATTAAACACAACCTTTTCATATTCAGCAAATAGTGAAAGAACACGGTCCAACTTTCTTTACGAGCTCTATTAAGAGGAACTGTTGTTTCTACTATATACCTTTCCCCAACTGCCTGGGGTACCTGGACAGCCCGATGCACTCACTAGCCACTCCATTTATTTGCCTGAAGCAAAAATCACATGTAGAGAACGCACTAAAATGTTACAAAAGCAATTCTGGCAGCCATACTGGTCCTTTTCAACAGCTTTTTTTCCTATTAACAGAAAAATTTTCCATGCTGGGGTAATGAAGATTTGAATGCATGGATAGTTTATAATGCAGTACCTAATTCTGATTTGCCTGTCCAAATGTATGATAGAGAGTTTGTGAGAAACTGGATTAACCTTTCTTTGTTTTGCTTACAGATCCACAGTACTTACAGCTGGGAAAAAATAGTAATGTGACACCAGTAAGCATGCCTTAAATCAATAGATGGGGTTTTGGCAACACTTTTTAGGTCTTAAATATGACTACCTGGTATAATTTAACCAGTAAGCTGTGCCCCTTCTTTGGAAATTTTATTCACAGGAGACAAAGACATGCTGTATAAGCATTCACATTTTTTTTACAGTACATATTTTGGGGGAAGAATTCATAAAATGAGATAATCTGTTACACATGATAGGTGCTTGGGAATGGACTCTTTCCTTAATTTCAAAATGTTGACGATTATATTCTTTGTAGTGGAAAGAATCACAGAATCATCTAGGTTGCAAAGTACCTTAAAGATCATCTAGTCCAACCGTTAACCTAACACTGACCGTTCCCAACTACACCAGAGAGAGTACTCAACTACAAGAGACAACAGGCATGATATTAGAAAGCACTCCAGAAAAGTTAGTACATTTGCCTTAAGTTATCTTCAAGATGATGTGGAAAAGAGGTGTTAATTCTTTCTCTGCCCCACTTTTACCTCTGTGTCAATGAAAGAGACAGTAGCAGGGGCAGAAATATCTTCTCTTCCTCTCTACTGCATCTGGTGTATTTATTTGCTCTGGCAGGGCTTCCCCCCTGTTTAGGGCAAATACATGGGAGGCAGTGTACCATGACTCAGCACACCTGTTCAACTCCTGGTTTGCTCAAAAGTAAAAGCAGTCCTCCCACCTGCTGAAAAAAAAAAAAAAAAAAAAAAAAAAATTATTACAGCAAGAGTGGTCAGGCAGAGGAATAGGCTGCTCAGGGAGGTGGTGCAGTGGTGCAGTCACCATCCTTGGATTGTCTTTAAGGGTCGTTTAGATGAGATGCTGGGGATATGGTGTAGGGGACCACTTTGTAGAGTAGGGCTGATGGTTGGACTCGATGACCCGAAAGGTCTTTTCCAACCTGAATGATTCTATGAAAGTGGGCAGAAGGTGATAAGCAGGGACCAATACCACTGAATGCTTCCTACCTCCCCTGGAAATATCTGTCTCCAGCTTTGCTCAGAAAATTAAGTGTCAGTCATGCTATTCTTTACTCAAACACCTGGTTCCTGTTCGAGTTGCTTCTATTTTTATTTTTTTTCCATGGTCTCATCTTTTGGGATAAAGGTTTTTCAGGAGCTTAACTTTCAAGCTTAGCAAAAACTGGTTTATCAATTAATACAAAAGGAGTCAATTGTGTGAAAACGTTGCTTCCTAAGATATTAGTCTCCACTTCTGCCCAGGATGTTGCCTCTAAAACTAAAATCCTATTGCAGCTTTGTTTCTGACTGTTCAGGTGAGGTAAGGCTTAGATATGTCCTTCAGTCTTTGCTTACCCACTCTGATATTCAAAGTAGTTTTAGCATATTGGGAAGATGTGTTATCCATTGGCAGACCAGCGTCCCTGCCTCAGAGAGCAAGAGGGCTGACACACACCATCTTAAACTGATATGATACTTTGCTGTTCTGCTTTTCCCTCTACATCTCCAGCAATTCCTTGTTGGGTCAAAGGAGAGCTGCAAATGTTACGACTGTCATGTAGTGTTGTAGATTTTCCCTCCCAGTTTCAAATCTATCAAAACTACAAGCAATACTTTTTATATAGGCATATTCCCTGCCCCTCCTCCCACCTTTTTGAAATATCCTGCCTTATCGAGGGTAATTTGCAAGTGCCTGCAAAGTGAGACTGTTTGTGAAAACACATTTTCCTAGAGTGGCTGCTGGGCTGCACCTTTGTCTTTCTCTGCTGTTGCCCTCATTTGTTCGTGAATCTCTGTATCCAGAAAGACAGCTATGGTCTCCCTTACAAAAATGAGTTCTCTAAAGACATTCTTTCCAGGTTCCTTTCTTTCTTTCTGAGCTCATTGGTGAAAAGTAGATAGAAAAAGACTGGGCATTTGAAAAATAAATGTAAGTTGGTGAGCTGTCAGCGGCAGGTGTGCCACATACACATGTATAAGCCAGGGGTCATTTTTATAAATGCCGTTTCTCCTCTTTACGTCTTGCATTCATATTCAATTTCCATTGTTAACTTCCAAACCTTTTTGGGCTGCAGAAAGAGAGAGCAATTTCTTGCTGATTTAATGCCGGAGCAGTAGAGGCTGCTCTGTGTAACACTACAAGCCTCTGCACCCCAGCCAAGCTGTCTTTCTACCTTTGGGATACTTATTTCCTCATTTTTAACAGGGTTTTTTATCTCATGTTTCTAAATACATGCATTTTGTGGAAGATTACGTTGCAAATGTACCCTTTCTTGTTTAGTTTTTCTTTTGAAAAAGAAAAGGTAATTTCTCCGTAGAAGAAGATGCTGCCATCTTGCAACAGGGCAAGCCTTCAGGAGCCTAACTGATACCTTATACAAGTGGAAACCAGGAAGAAATTATCTCTTTTATGAGTTAAAACAGCTTCACCATTAAAAAGAAAGAATTGAGATGCTGATCTTATTCTGCATAAAATGAACATTCAACTGAAAAGAGAATGAAAAACCATGGACTTTTCCTGTGTTTGCTCATAGATTTTCTTTCTTTTCTTTTTTTTTTTAACATTTAAAATGCTAGAAATGATCTTTAGCATTTCCACATATACTGTTGTTCATACAGGTGTCTGAGATCAAAACAAAAGAGGCATATATTTTTTTCAGAGTTTTAAATTTTCATGGTCCCTTTTTTATTCTTCTCTGAGGTTGAGAGGTTGTTACTGAAAACAGCAACCAGCAACATGAAAGCTAGGTGTGATTTGGATTTCAAGAACACGCTGCTCGAGTCAAATCTTGGAACTCTGTGTGTGTGAATTCATCATTTTGAGAGACATTTTTGTCAATGAGATTTGAGAGGCTGAGGGCTTGGTGCTCACTTCTGCTTATTAAGAGATTTTCCTAATTGCAAAAATCTTCCGTGCTTTTTAGCAAGAAAACAGGTGTTTCTGACATCATTAACTCTCATGGAGACATTTGGATGAGAGTTTGAAGGACAACTGTTCCACTGTTGGACAAAAGCAAACTGACATCTCTAAACTGTCATAATTTGGGCTACCTGGTGCTTCTCATGAACTTCTCCTAAACATTTTTTCTTTCCTGATTATTTTTTTAGAACTCTTTTTCTACCATTTTGCACAGACCTACTCTTGCTAAGATGGTGAATTCTCAGTGCAGTAAATGAAAGAAGATAAGTCTGAGTGAAAAACTGGCTGTCTTAAACGCAGCAGATTTTGTTTATTAATTAATGAGCACCACAAAAAGAACTACAAAACAGCCTGTGAAAGGTAAATGGATTTATGCTTGAGTCAGAAATATTTGAAAGACAGCTTACCCCAGTAGAGAAAGTCTCCCTTTTAATATATAACTAATCCTTCGAAAAGTGCTGGAAGGTCTTTTCATAAGAAGGGAAGAAAATTGCTGAGATTTGAATTGCAAATATTTGCTGCAACCATTGTTTTCCTGAAATATATGTTAAGGTGGCTTCAAATTTTGACTGTTCTTATTTATTTCCAGGTATGACACATCAGCCTGTCCCTCCCCCTACCAAGTCTAAACAATACAAAACGTGTTTTTTCACAAAATCTGTATATTTAGCTGTCCTAGGATATTGAGATTAGAAAACCTGAGGGGTGTGGTTGCCAAACCTCAAACAGTTATAAATTAACTCACAGTAGCCAGCAAGAATAGACAACTGTAAAACATTTTTCAGAACTAATGATACTTTACTTGTTCTCACAGAATCCCTTTTTGTCAAAATTCATGTTTATTACACCTGTTTTACTTAACTAGAAATAAAACTTGACAAGCTACTGTCCTGCTGCTGGATTTTTTTTTTTTTTTTTTTTTTTGCCAGTGTGCTAGGTATGACTGATGTTTACTTCTATCTGAACAGTTTCAGTTATGTTATATTCAGGGGATCTCATCTTCAATTTCATGATAAATTAATAAGATAGCTAATTTAATAAAGGCAACCAGAATATGTGACATGGGAGCTGAAGTAAGATCTCTACATCCAGTTTTATTTTGTCAGAGTCAATGGGCAGATACTAATTTAATTAATCCCTTACTGGGGAACTGCTGATTGATTATGTGTGTTATTTTAGTTACTAGTATTCACAGCCCAGTGGTATTCACTTAAATAACCGGTGATTGAGGTTTAATGGGCTGTTACCTTGGAGGACAAGGCTCACTGGGGTAGGAACTGGTATTCCGGAGGAGGAACAGGGATGTGGACATTCAGCTCAGCGACCTTCAGACTGTTTCCAACCTGTGATTCTGTGTCTTCATGAGCATTTTAGATTGGAGCAGGAAGGTGTTTTGGGGAAGTGGCTGCTTCATCTTGGAGGCAGTATTGAACCAGGATGCCAGCAGGGACCAAGAGCAATTTCTAGTCCGCTTAGATAGAAGCCAGTAGCCACCAAAACCTACCAGACTTTAATCACTAGTAGAGAAGGAGAGGCACCCAAGGAAACATGGGTTTTGTGAAGAAAAAAGAATGAATAGTGATCTGCAAAGTGGAGAGCAGGCATGGTATCAATGCAGGCTGGATTTATTGGATGAGCTTGGTGCTAATGCCTTCCCACTACCTGGCCATTTACAGCTTTTGTGACATGAAATCTTCATTTTTCCATACTGAAGACAAAGCCCACAAACCATTCAGATAATGACCAAAGGAACAAGTAAAAACTTGTCAGCAAATTAAGTGTTTGCTCAGTGTTAATATCAGGAGCAGTAAAGGCTCTTTCATTTACACTACAATGTTAATCCAGTTTCCCAGCCCATACAGTAATTATGTTTCTCATAACTGAGTCTATTATGTAATTACATTTAAATCATAAAGTTAAATCCAAAGCAACTGTGTATTTAACCTATAACAATATACAATTTACAATATAAATAGTCGTACAATTAAACAGGCAACAGTTACGCTATCCTTAAACAGACTTTTTTGGATACTGAGAAAATGCAATTTTAATGCATTATCATTTTATTGTTATGCCCTTAATATTTAGGGACTTTGAAAAGTTTGTTAGCCAGGTCTGACAGAAAAGAATGTGAATGCTAAATAATGTTCTATTCCCAGTGACAGTGCAGCAGCTTTTGCACTCATGCTCCAGATTTTCTCTGCTCCTCTCAGCATACCTGTACTATGCTTGAAGCAGCTGTGCCCCAATCCAGTGAAAACAGAGAATTGTCCTTAGGTACTTCACAGATCTTTTAGCCCACCACTAATTTTCCATTAAAGGTAGCACTACAACTACTCAGCATGCAGTGATTTTCAGACTTATTTGTTTTAAATTTATATTTATTTAAGGCAGACAAAATCTGCTAGTAATTTGTCTTCTGAGTGTAATTGGTAATCTGCTGCTGTATCCCAGTTATGGAGCTGAAATAGCTTTAGTTGTTTTTTATCTATTACCCTCAGAATCTAAATTAGATGGCTAATAGACTGGTCAGAAAAACAAAATTGTTCATAGTTGTTTAATCAGATTAAAAAACAGCGTATTTAAACACAAATAAACATTTGGGAAGCTATTTAAATATTATTGTCTAATTATATCTAAAAGTATAACGTCATTTTTAGAGAGGAGGTATATAATAGATCCATTGTACAACTATTACTTTATGAAACTATCTGAATGCACAACTGTAACTTTTCAGGTATGAGACCACTGATATTTAGAGACACATTCACTGTCATTAGCAACATATTAGAGGAATTTAAGCCTGATGTTAGTGTCTCCTCTTTTTTATCGTTACTTTGCAAATGCAAGTATGTTGTTGATGTCTGAAGTGGTGTAGACTTAATTCTGTTTAACTTGTGTTCTGAGAAATTTTAGTTTCTCTCTAATTACATTATTTTCAACTCAATCTCTGCTTGCCAGGGTTAACGCTTTTATTTTTATGTTCAAGTCAGCTCCCAAGAATATTTTCTCCTTAAGCTTTTTAAATCCTTTAGTACTTCACATATACATGCAGTCACTGATAATGGAAAATGTAGATTTCTACCATGCCTAACAGCCAGACTGAAGCTTGGCAGAGGGACATTAAGTTAAGCGAATGGGTGTTAACAGTCAAATACCAACAGTTAAAAGCATTCTCATTAGGAGCTAAAAATGATTGACTGAGAGATGGAGCTACCAAGTGTTTACTGGAATGTGTGAAGGTTTATTAACATTGGCAAGGGGATGGTCCTATTTGTCTAGACACTTACAAAATCTAGTGTGTCTGGACTGTGATTTGTGGGAAACTTTCCCCTTTGTAAACAGTATTTTGTTCTAAGTGATAGACACGGCCCCAAGTACACTTCAGTATTGGCCTGGAGCATCAATCTGCTTTGACAGAAACCTGCTAGTCACAAATAACAGGGTATAACTATTGCCTTTTTTTTTTTTTTTTTTTTTTTTAAAATATCCTTTGAGCTATGGTTCTGAAATGGGTTTCAGAAATCTGCTGCCTCCTTTATTCCTTATAAAACATTGATTTTTTTTTACAGTATCATTTAATATTTATTTATTTATTTATTTGAAAGGTTATCTGGAATTGCAATGTCTGGAAGACAGGCATGTGTATACCCGAGGAAAGAGCATTTCCTACATTATTGCAGAACACTGTGTCCTTTGCACGGATGTTTCTAAACCCATGTTTTTCACAAGATCATAAAATGGTTAATAAATGCAGAATGCAGAAAAAGTCCAGAACCCCCTGTTCTTTGCCATTCATCTTCTTCCTTGCTTAAAATTCTGCATGCATTCCCTCACTAGTCTTTACCAGAAAATGACTGCTTTCAAAACTTCTGTACACCAAAAGACTACAAACTTGCCATGTAGGTATTTAATGCTGTTACTCTGTTCTAAGCCAGACAGTAGGACAAGTGCTTTCCAGTTTAAATATAGTATCTATGATTGATGAATGTATTGCCAGTGCCTAATAATGTGAAGTCATAATGTCATAGCAATTTTGTCAAACCAGTACAGCTCATTTGACAGTAAACCTTTGACTGTGAAAAGCTAAGCCTGGCTTGTACACAGCTAAAGTGGGATAGTCCAGTAATAAAGCAGCCATCATTCTAGGATGTGCCTCAAAAAATGGGGCTATGCCTGTTGCTTGCTTCCCACTTTGGAATCAGCATGGAGATAGATAGCAATACAAGTATAACTATTTAAATATACATAGGCCAGAAAAACAAGAAGTAATTTTTTTGTGATAAATGAAAGTACTCTGGGCTGTGGAATAACCATCACTCACCCTACTTTTTGGTGTAGTCAAGTGGGATAAACAAGGAGATTTTACCAGGTACCCTATTGCATTGATTTGAAAAACAAGCCAACAACACAAAAACCCCCGACCTTTAGATGATTTAACAGATAAATCTCTTTAAATGATTAAAAGAAGTCATCTTGAGATTTTTTTGGTAAACTCACAGAAACAGAATTGAAAGCTGATGATGATTTGTGTTAGTTTTGTTCGGTTGGTTTTGTTTCTGTTTTCTCTTAAATATAAAATCAGATTTCAGGAAATTGGGTGTTTTCTGGCAAGTTCTCCCTCCCCACAGAACTGGACCCTTTCATGTTTTCAGTTGCTGTATTTCAGTCAGCCCTACTCACCAATATTCCCATCATGCATCGACAGGATAGTGCTCATGTGCCAGTGAAAGACTTCAGCAAGCTTTGGAGAGGCCTTACGTCGCGATGAGTTTCTCCTGCTGTAACAGAAGCTGCAAGTGTTGAGGAAAGATCATCAGAGAGATTTTTAAAATAGCCACTTCATTACAGCCTCCATTCTTTGAATGACACCCGGTAACACATTGTGCTTTTTCAATTTTGCTGTCAAAATGGATGGTGGTTTATGGATAGTATATCTCATGGAAATAGATTGCATAGCTCGCTGTAGAAGCAGTTAGTCAACAAAATGCACTCTGGCACTTGGTGTAGAGACTGTAATTATTTGACTGGTGGCCAGCCTAGGTAGCACTTGGGAGCCATAAATAGTATTTAGAGGTTGCTGTAAAAGCTTTTTAATTTGTTACACCAGAGTTCATTTACATTGCACACCATATGTCATGGCAAAAGCACCCTCTCTTTGTAGAACATTATGCACAACACAATATGTTATAAACACTACTTTTTAATGGCCTCCAGAGTAGCTGTAGATAGCTCATCCAGGAGGCTGTTTAAAGATGAATCTGTTACATGGCTGGAAATCTGAGGTCACTTTGTTTTAGCTAATGAAATGAGTCAAGATTCGTTCTGCATTTCAGATAAGAACATGGCCCACCAGCAGTTTAATCCCCATAATGCGAAGTCATTTGTTACAGAGTAATGCATAAGTGGTTGATGTACTTGGAGAACACATCCTCTGGAAGCAGAGGAGAAAGACCTTGGCTTTGAAGGGGGGAAGTCTCTGGATGAACCTGAACCTGCTGCTGTGCAGCTGACATGGAGCAAGACAAATGCAATTCCAGCGGTGTACTGGGGAGAGGTTACCAGCACGTATAAGGTAATTAGCTGTTGTCCAAGGATACATGAATATATGCTATAATTCTGTCACTTAAGTTCAAGAAGCTGAAATGGGGAGAAGGGCAAAGAAATACTACCAAAGAACGGAGTGCATGTTTTCAGGAGAAGATGAGAACGTCTTAGCTGGTTTAGCCTGCAAATTGAAGGCTGAGAGGAAATAGGATTATACTGAATAAATGTATCAGAGAGAATTAAGCATGAGGGAGGAAGAACTATATAAACTGAAGGACAGTGATGGTAGGAAAAAAAAGGTTAGGCACTGTACATTAACAAATTTAACTCGGCAATTGAATGATTACTAACAATTAGAGGAATAATTTCCACCTCCCCCCACTTTCCTCCCTCCCCAGTGCTGATTACGTGAATTAATTATGTGAATTTAGTGTATGCACTAACCTGTTAAAACACAGGTGACACAGCGACAGTCAACACCTAAAAGAACAGGGAATCTGAAACAGCCCTTTCCTTTATAGTCCAAACACTGATGATTTTTTCTGCTTGTCTTGCAAAGGAAATTCCAGTTCACGAAGAAGCTCTGGACTGCTTAGGATCTATTTCATCTGTCTGCATCATCTTGAGCCAACCAAGGAAAGAGAGTTAGAGACTTCACTCTGGAAATCTGGTCACAATTGGTTTTCTTTTTTAAGATCTCACATCAGTTTTGTGCTTTTGCTTTTTTTTTTTTTTTTTTTTCTCTTTCTGAGCTTTTACCAGCAGAATTTTTTATTTTTTTTATTTTTTTTTTTAATGTATTGGTGCAGGGCTCAGGCTTGGTTGGTGGTTACCGTAATGTTAATAACCATCCTTCTTTGCTGTTGGTATGTTTCTATGTACTTGAACTTGTCTCCATCTTTGTTAAATGACTCTTATTCTCAAGTGAACTTGATTTTTGAAGATTGGTAACTTTCTGAAGCACTGAGGGTAGAAAGAAACATTGTTCTTTTAAAGTCAATATTTCTTTCTCAGTGTAATTCTCCTGTGGCTTTTGTTACAGATAGAATGATCTTGTTTGGCCCTGACAAATACAACATCAGAGGACTGAAAAAGAAAATTATGTCCAGTTTACATGGAATCACATACCTCCATGAGCCTTAGTGGTTTTGAGATTCTTGCAAATGAATTGCAATTAGACTCAAGAAGCTTGTAAACATACTATGTGTCTCAGCAAACATAAATTCTGTTCTTCAAGTCAACCCTCTATGTCAGGTTGGATATTCTGGTCTCAGTGCCTTTTAATTTTAGTTTTAACTTTCTTGTCACCCCTCAACTTCAAGTTTGAGTGTTAGCTGCGTTCTTCTTAGAAATGGTGAGAATATCATTCTCATTTGCCATATGTGAATGGAACTGGATAATGTCACTGGAGAAGCTGTTTCCCTGACACCAGCCTTCATGCGTGTATGTCTTGTTATCAAAACTCTTGCTAGCTCCTGAGGTGAGGTGATACCCCAAGGATTTGTTCCTACCAGAGCAGTGCAGCAGGGGCCACGGAAGCGTGGTGTCTACAGCTGCAGAGGCACTGCTGCCTGCAGTGCCAGGGGATGAAGCACTGCTCCAGAAAAGAGAGGGGGAATCTGCAGACCTGAGACAGTGACAGTAAACACCCTAAAGGACCCATGTTGGCTACTCTACAGTACCCTACATTCCCTAAATCTTCCCCTTAAAGGGATGGTCTGCCTTTCCAGAGCTGAGTAAGAAGCAGCAAAGCAAAAGCTGTTTCCATCAGCCTTAAGGTCTTCCCATGGCTAGAGGTGGCCCTGCATCTGACCCAATCTCTATCGAAAAATGCATGTTACAGCCATTATAGCTTTGGGTTTGGATATTTCTAAAAACACATTTACCAGTTGGTAGAATGAGAATTTGTACCATAATGCCTTGCAAGGACTGACTGTGCCTTCAAAGGTAGAAGTGGCTCTGATCATCCCAGTACTTTAACCAACTTATGCTTGTAAAACTTCTCTCCCTGTAGAAGAGGCTTTTGTTGAAATGCAAAAACTCACTCCAGGGATGTGTGGCTCTCTTCTTCCAAGGTAGAGTAGTAATTAACTGCCACAATCTCTCGCCCATGCTGTGCTTCTCACAACACTTTGAAGGAGCTTGTTAGATGCACATAACATGTGCTCATCCCATGTTAAATCTATCAATTCCTAAATCCACCTTTTCAAGCTGGGTCTGGAGCCAGAAGAGTGAGTCAGTCATATGAAGCAGGTGTGGCTTCCTAATTTCATTAATTTAGATAATTGCAGCTCTTCTTCAACAGCATCAATCTCTTCTGTGTCTTACACAGTAAGTCCCTGGTTTATAAATCCAATTGCTAGGGCTGCTTGATGATCAGTTTTAAAAATGCTTCGCTTTCTCTCATGCATTTTGACTCTGTCTGACTGCCCACTCAACCAATCAAGTCCAATTTCTGTTATAATGAGTTTTTGGAGACTTGATGAAGTTTGAATGCCAAGGGCTGTCAAGGAATTATGGTAGTTCCCAACTTTACTCTGTGATTCATTCATTTTCCAAAACCCTGGTTGCTGCAGCACTGCAAGTGGGATCAGCTCTAAAGATTTTGATTGTGTAAGGAGGGAGCATGCAATTTGTAAAAGTAAATAAATAATTACTGGGGGAATATGACTGTTAGGCTGATTAACAGTAGCGAAAAGAGAATATTGTGGTCTGATTTGGAAAAGGGGAATAGTATATTTGGGGGCTTAGTGTATTTAGATCAGGCTTATAGATTATCAAGTAACTACTTCTGTTTCCATGCAGGGCACAGGAACACCTTTCACCTTGGTTTCACTAACAATTTCAACAGTCCTCGAAATTCACAGGCATGGAGACTTTTGATGTTTTGGTTTTTTTTTTTTCTCCTCAGTACTGATGAGGTTCTGAAATACTATGCTTAACCAAAGTTTTCATATCTGTAAATTAAAATTCTGAGCTGGAAATCCCGTTGAGTCAACAGCTGAAATCTAACTTTTGAAGCCAAAGGATTTGTGTATGCATAACCCAACAGTGTGTTTGTTTGTACATGTAACATCAAGCAGTTTAAGAGAAAAGTATGATTTTATGTGAAACTTTTTGAAGATTTTTGTGCCTTGAAACTCCAGATCACTATACAAACATGTTCATTCTAACAAGTTTATAATTTTGCACTGCCAGTGTTTAGTTTTGGACTTCTTTCTTAGTCTTTTTTTATGGCTTGCAAATCTCCTTTGTGGTTTTTAGAGAGTTTTCAGAGATACGCTTACATTATCTGTGTGCTTGGAATTAGGCAAATCTGTTACATAAATATAATTCCTGAGTTTATTTGGAAAAATTTTTAAATAATAATAATAAAGCCAATAGATATATGGAACACTGTTTATAGCTTAGTGAACTATCTCTTTCAGTCATGTTGTTATTTTATCTTTTTTAGGGTTATTGTGTCATGTTATAGCAGTGACATCTATTCCAGAATTCAGCCTTTATCTTTGTCCTGCTTAAATTTTACCACCTCTCTGAAAACACACAGATATAATCAGAGGAGCTTTAATCTAGTAAACCAAGTAACAGACCTGGGAATATTTTGATCAATATGATTAGTTATTCCCAGAATAAATAAATGAGAAAGATTTAACCGTCAGCTGTCTTTGCTAAGGGCCTGATTTCCAAGCTGGTGATTTTAGAGGTAAGCACAGTGTTCAGAAGTCTGCAGACCTGCTTACTACAAGCAGCACTCCTTCATTTCCATGGATTAAATTCTATATGCATTGAATTAGCTGCAGTGGTCCCATTGCAGCGCAGTGGATCGTGTCTGATGAGGCCACAGGAAAACTTCCACTGATTTCAACAGCTTTGTTTACCACTGGGGTCTGATCCAGACAATGGCAAGTAGCGTGGCTCGGTGAACCGCACTGTTATAGTGAGAAATAACAAATCCTCTCAGATGCTTGATCAGCTAATGTTCAACTCAGGGGTGATTTCACAAATGGAGGCCAAGGCCTTTTGCAGGCAGTATGACAGAAAGTGAGATAATGTAATGTGGCAGATTGTGCATGGAGGAGGATTGGGGTCATTTGGTATGCCCATGTATAATGCAACCTTATGCCATAATTAAGATGCTGGATAGAAGCTGTTGAGAAGGATTAGCTACTGATCCATACATTTTGTTTCTGTTTATTTAAGATAAAGCCTCATGCTAGAGGCCTGCTTTTTTTTTTTTTTTTTAATATCTTTTTTTCAAGCTTTAATTTCCTTTATTTTCTTTGTAGATGTCTATTTTTTTTGTCTTTATCTCTGTCTAAGTGAAAAGAAGGATTTCTAGAAGGTGTTCTGGCATTAGAAACTGGTTTGTGAAGCAGGACAGAGATCTATAGAATCTAACCATAATTCCCATGATTCATCACGGCATTATACCCAAGGAGAAGTATGTCACTCATTTTCAGGGAAAAGTGGAAAAATCTAATTTTTCAAGTATATAGAGGTGATTGTGTGTGGTTTCTTTTTAAATAGTGAAATTCATCATAAAAACTGGGCATTCCCGCTGACATAGTCTTTCCTCAAAAACCATGATTTTCTATCATGCTATCACTGAAAAATGTCACTTGCTCAAATTCTGGAGGGAGAGACAGAGAGATGTTAAAAGATAATTCTGTAGAAGGAAATTGTGGACTGAAGGTCATAGTGGACATGAGCTTTTGGACCCCTGTTAGAAGTCAGCTTTGATAAAGGAGAGAGGGGACAGGCAGAACCAGGTTACATTCAATTATTCAGTTCATTTCTATCACTGGTTATTTCAAATCTTCAAGCTGGTGCGTATGAACAAAAGGTTGGGGCAACCATCTGTTTCAAAAGTGTGTCACTGAAAATAAAGCCATCAATTAGTATCAAAAGTAGACTTTTCATCTGACGTGGAAAGCGGAAAAAATGCAAAGGTACAAAACACTGTGAGCAGATCCCTCAAAGTTTAAGGTGTGTTTGAAACTGATCTGGGTTGTTCTAGCTAAAGAAAAATCATCCTGCTTCTCTCTCTTTACTTTTCTGTGTGGTTTCCTAGCTCTCAGCAAATCTCCCAATTGATTTCAAAGTTAGATTGGTCAGTTTTATCAGTTTCATACTTTGTCCCTTTGCAATTCCCATGGCATTTCACTGGAGTTGAAGGTCTTTGAAGACCATCTCTGCAAAGCTCAGAAGATTGTTATTTCAGGACAGTTAGCTGGGAGCTAATCTTTCTTCCATTCTGGAAAAAAAAAAAAAAAAAAAAAAGGAGAAGAATAAAAACCCACAAACTATGTGAATTAATTCTTGAGGGCTATATCAAATCACTGCAAAGTTCCCAGAAGATCAGGTAATGTCTACTTACCTATGATGGGTAGGACCAGAGGCCCCTTTGCTCCATAGATAAAAACAAGACACAGCACACCCCTTGTTCATGGATAATTTGCTTGTAAGGGAATTCAAGGTTTGCCTATATTATGGTATATATTTCCTTTATATCCTTTCAGAGGTTGCATAGCCATGGTTAGGCAAATTCACCACCTGGGGAAGGGTCCTTGTCACTCACCTGAAACAAGGCTTAGGAATACAAACACACCACAAGACTTCCACTGGGAGAACCACTCTCAGATCCAAAGCTGTGACAAATAATTTCACGTGACATAGATTTCATCAAGAACAAGCAATAGGCACAAAATGCAAGACTTCTAAACTTTAAAAAAATTAAAAATCATGTCTATTGAATGCATTTTTACCTCTCAGTGTCTCCAGAAAACAGAACATCATTCATATTTACGAAGAGTAATTTGTATCAATTCATAATCTTGTGTAAAATTAATTCTCTCAGTACATAAGTAAATTAAAATATTCAATAGGCAAAATGAAATGGCCATAAAAAACCCAATTGTAATAGACACATGTACATTGTACTCAGTAAACAATTTTTGGGTCCTTTTGCAAGATGGTGGCACCCACCTGAACACTTTGATGCTGTTCAGAGAAGGGAGACTGGTCTTGTCTCCCATTTGCCCCTCATTCCACACTGCAGGGCCTCATGTAATCTGGAGTCTTGAGCTGTAAAGCCAGTAACCGATTTTCCTGTGAATAAAAGTTCAAGGTTCTGCTGTTTACAATGGAAGACTTTTCCCATTCCTGGATACTTCTTAAATTTATTTGGCATACAAACTTCTCTGTGTGCTCTTGAGACCACTTTTTCTAGGATATGCAGGCTGAGAGCTTCTGGGATCTGAGAAAAGACCAGTTTTAAGAATAAGCAAGCAGATACACTTCAGCTTTTGTACCTACTCTTCTCTCTGCCTCTAGTGTAATACCTATGTCCTGCCATAATATTACTGCTATTAATTGTGTTTCCAACAGACTAACTCATTTCCCCACCCTGGTCATTATGGACAATCAGTGACCTTTAACAGATGAAAGCCCGAGGCAGTGCTGAATGAACTTGCTCCCTGCAATCAAAGCAAATTCAGAGGAATAATTGTTGCATTGTATTTTAGCCAATGTTTTTAATGACAAATTTAGTCTCTTTTTTTTTTTGTCTTTTTTTTTTTTTTGTTATTACATCCAATGGCACCAATGAAAGAAATGTGCTGTTTTGAGCTATTAACAGGTTTGGGGTTTGGTTTTTGGTTGCTTTTTTGTTTGTTTTTTTTGATTTGGTTTGGTTTGTTTTTTTTTAACTCATCTGAATCCCAAGGGACACAGAAGGTCTACTAAATCTGTTGAGGTTTTTTTTAATTAGTTTTGTCTCACCTCTATCCAAGTCATGGAGTTGGCCCTGAAGAAATGGGTAATTATATCAGACTCTGTATTAGCTTACTAATTTGGGGATGTACAGTGTGTGTTGCGCATGCTATAAAACCAGGTGTCTCCACATTTGGGTTACTGTACAATAAGGTGTGTAAGGAGATGAATTTATGAGTATGATCTAGCTGGGATGAATGACCATCAACTGGCAAAGTGTGCCAGTGCATCTTCCTCTAGAGGAATTTCTCTGGATATGTGAATTCACAACATTCTTTTGAGGTAGAAATACAATTCTGTACTCCTACCATTCCTGGCAAGAGCACAATATTGGTGTGGGAGGGGAGAGTGATGCAATGACTTTGTTTGAATGTCTAAATACCTTCATGTTTAGATTATTTTTCATATATACCTTAAAACATCTTAGCATATGAAAGCACACATTCAGGCAATGGAAGGCAGATAGCCCCAAAAGGAAGATCCTTACAAATCAATATGGACTATTGCAAAGCCCATGTCACTTGATCACTTCTAGTTTAGTCAGTTGCTAAGTGGGAAGGAAAATGGAGATTCCCAGTTTTCAGTGACAGCAAATTTACACTAAGTGGAAGTTTATCTGCCAAGGTAGTTTTACAGCCAGAACAGAGGCAATGTTTGCAGAGGACTCTATGTTTTTGAGAATCAGTGTGATGCACTGAGGTAGCTGTAGTCTGAGCCCTTCAAGATTGTTTCTAATATTTAAAACTACTTTGTTATTAAACTGCTACAACTATGAAGTTAAGCCTGTGTTTCAGGCACTCTCCTCCTAGCACACTGCATGCCAAGGTAATCTGCTTAATATAGTTTTTCTGGGTGATGCCCTTCCTCTCAGCTGGCCCAACCAAGTGTCTGTCCTGAGCCAGGACAGTGACTGTCCTGAGAGCATGACTGTCAACGCTGGGTGTATTTGATCCTGGTTTAGGGAGTTTCATGTTTACTCCTTTGATAGGAGTAAGGTGCATGCAATGTGCCATCTCCAAATTATTTTTAGTACCAGGCAATTTAAGGTAAAAATAAAAAAGTCCTTAATTTTATCTTAATGAAATGACTGTATAAACAGTTACTATATTTAATAGTAAAAAATAAGAGACAAATGTTTTATAAGTACCTAAACAGTAGCTTAGCTCCAAGAGGTTTGCTGTCTGGTTCATCCATTTAAAAAGTTAACAGGATATTTATATCACTGTCTATTTTCTTCCACACGGTCTCCAAAGAACAGGCTCTTGATATGGTGAGAAACCTATTTTCCGTATGTATTTGTTTTTCTCTGGGATTCCATTCAAATCAAATTTCTTCTTCTCTGCTTAGGGATATACATAATAGAGTTCATGAATTACTAGAATAAAAATATCAATTGTCATATTTCCCTAACAGATTAATGGTTACCAGTTTGTAAATGCTACTGTTGTCCCTTGTGTGTTGACAGATAGTAAACAAAAACCTTTACTGAATGCAAATGCAAAGCCTAAGGATTGATTTTGTAGTTAAATGGACTATAAATGGGTAACTGATCCACAGTAATGCAGTGCTGTATACTGCGTCAGTGAGGCTTTGAGTTCCTGTAGCTGGGTAGGAGGTTTTCAGAGGAAAATGCAGTAAGAAAATGTTAGCTGATTAAAGCTATTAATGAATCCAGATATATTTTTAGAACATTTATCTGGAAAGGTTTCTCTCAGCTACAGGATGGGAAGAGTGTTTTGAAAAGGAATACAGCTCAGTCGAAACACACTAGTGATTTTTCTCGCCAGCTTTGTAGCAGCATCAGATTTTACTTCCCACTGACACATATCTTGCACTTTTGGTTACTCCAGACCAGTTCTACAACAAATGTTTTCACTCTCTGAATAAATACATATTCAATGGAGGAGAGAAAAAAACCCCTGCAGGATTCCTGCAATCTTATGGCAGTGACTTGATGTGCCCTCTATGTCTTCATATGAAAGACAACAACACAAAATCCGTTTGAAGGAGGAGGAATTGAGGCACCCCAGCTTTGGTCATCTGGTGAAAATGCATTTTCCTTCCACAGACTGAGAGGCACCTCCAGAAACATATTCGGAGGATGAGTCTGAGTTGTTTGCTGAACTCCCTGACTGCTGGAGGTGCCTCTATCCCCAGGGACTAAAGGCAGCTTGGATTAACCTGCTCAGTTAAGTTCCTAAAGTAGATGGATTCAATCTTCTTTTCACACAGCACCTACTGTGGGAGAGCACGAGGCTCAGATCTACAGAGAGAATTTGATATCTAACTTTCTTGTTTAAAGAGACAAGCCCATTGATATCAGTAGGAGCAGGGCACATAGATATCTCTGGATCTTCATATTTGCTGGGTAGCGCTAACATCAAAGCAAATGATATCTTCTGTCTCCTCAGATTTTTGTTAATATATGAACCATCTTTATCATGTGAATGTAAGTTCATTGAGGAAATACATGTTCCTCATTATTTCTTTTTCTCATTGAAATACTAAAACATTAGGCTGCCTATTTTGCCTGACTTCTACAGATACCTTTTAGGTGCTACTGTAGCTTGCTATCCCTCTTCTTTAATAGCATTATTTTTGCCAGTGTTTTTTCTGAACCTCCTTGTGGCTCTCCTCCTCGGCTAATAAGGTTGGAAACCACAAGCCACCAGGGCTCTTCCTGCCTTGCAGAGTCTTGTGCACGGCTCTCTTCTGCCAATGCACCTGCAATTACCCATTGCTAATGCACTAGCAGAGAAAATCTGTCTGGTATTATTAGCTCAGGCTTTGCTACCCCTCCTGTACTAATTTAAATGTAGGTGTTGCACTGAAGATCCTGAAGCTGTGCTGACAATCCTTTTGTGGAATAATTCACAGGAATGCTTGTTGTTGCTGTTTTTCATGGATGATGGTTATGTCAGTTATCCAGGTTAGGTAAGTAAATTGCTGCCACCTATTCAGAAATATTGGATTCCTAAGAAGTGTGTTGGGCTACTCTTATAATTAACAAGAAGGAAAAGCGCAGAGACTCCGACTCTGTTACTCTTGTCAGCAATGAGCACCTCAAAGAGGCAAGAGAAGGTCCTGTTTCCAAGATAGTGGGTTTCCCTACCAAATACAGCTGTTGCTAGTGGAAAATAAGGAATTAATTTCCTAACACAAGGGAAGACTTGTGCTTTTAAAATATTATTTTGATCTAGAGCAAAGAGAGATTTTAGGAGGAAGTGTCCTGTGAAATCAAACTTTTATCCAAGAAAACCAGAAAAGGTTTCATTTTGATGAAATGGGGATATTGGATCTTTCTGTCAATCTTATGTGCACATGCACAAAAATATAAATGCGTATAATCATCTAAGCATTTTACATGGAGAAGTTGTTTTATATAACATGAAAAAAGTTTTGGAAATTGTAAAATGAAGGCATCGTTACTTTTTTTTAAATGCTGCTTTAAAAATAATCAGAATTGCTTTTAAAACATTTTGTCAGTAGGTAAGGTGAATTTTTTTTTGTTATATAAGCAGAAATGGAAGCTTCTCTCTTATACTCTAAGTTGTAGCAACTTATCTAAACAGGATAAATAATAAGTCCAAAGTAAGACTAGAAATTTCTAGATAATGTAGAAACTATGTTAAGATATTGTGAATTTTAGTCCATAACCACTATAATCAGAAAGCTTTTTCTCTCCCCTCAGTACCTGCTAAAGCATTTATCTGCCTGCCAGAAGCTTTTCTAATATTTTCCCCTTCTGTTTTAGACTGGTCCAAACCAAAATTATATAGATATGCAGGAGATGTGGGGCAGCCCAAATCCCTGGCTCAAAGTTTGTAGCTGGGTTTGCAGTGCTTATAAGTAACAGACCTTGGACTAAATACCCAGATATTGAGATTTCAGTGAAAGCTCATCCCTAGTTTTTGCTTGATGTCTCCTTCACTCGGAATTCTGTCTCTTTTGATCCTTTCAGTGCTCAGAGTTGAAAAACTCAGTGCAGAATCGACAATTTGGTTAAAAGTTCCTTCTAAGGTCATTGTTAATTTTAGTTAATAGATTCAACCATAAATCACCAGGAAAAACAATACTTTAAAAAATCAGACTGCATCAGCATCTATCATTAGTTCTACTGCATCACTGAATTAGCAGCCAACCCCTGCTCCCTTAGGCAGATCAATCATACTGTTAGCCAGTTCCCATGATACCATCCCACAGCAACCAGTCTCTGTCTATTACTTCCTGCACAAAACATCACCAACACTTCCCTTAGCTTCATAACAATCTCCAAATATGTAACACACCAAAATCTCGGGAACTATCTGACCAGAGCAAAGAGGGACACCACCAGCATCCGGGCAGCTTTTCAATTGTCCAGACAATCAGCACGGGCTTGTTTCACTGCATGCTAATTGGCTTGAAAAAAGAGAGGCAGTCTTTTCTCCTGGGCAATCAGCACTGCTAAAGCCATCATGGTCTGATTGGTAGTGAATCCGAGACTGTCCTGTCCATTCCCATTCTCAAAATGTTTCTATGAAATTGTGGCCATGTCACATCTGGCCACTTAGGGAATATGCAATAAGCTAAACCATTTCCCTTGCAGATGACAGATGGGATTGGAGGAGAGGGACTGGTGAATATCACAAAGAGTTCCCCATGAATATCCTTACATCTTATTGATGCTAGAGCTAAAACTGGTATAGCTTTAAACAGAGGGAAGGCTGTTTCTGAAAGCATTAGGGAAGCAATGTAGAGGGAGCAAAATATTTTCATGTTAAACAAAAAAAAAGAAAATTTAATAAATTCTCTAAGCCTCAAAAATAGGGACAGTTGAACAGTCTCTTGAAAGAATTTAAGAATTATAGGAAATGCTCAGATATCCTTGGGTTGCCATTGAGATAAACAGACACAGAAGGAAGGAATTAATGGGTAGCATATCTATTTTCTTGATCAGCAAGAAGAGAGGCTCTGGGTCCTAAGTCTGTATGGACTGATGCTGATGGCAGGCAAGTGAACAACTGAAAGCAATTGCCCTGTGCAGCATCAAGGTACCAATGAAAGTTTACATGTTATGAAAGTACATTTATCTCAGCTGGGGCTTAGACTTCGTATGTATCAGTGAAGAGTGGAGAATGTCACTCCATTGCTCAGAAGGCTTATGACATGGATGTGGTGGCTTAGGACCCTCTATTTTGATGTGCAAATACTGCTTAATGTCTGTACCACCAAACTGAGGAACTGTTAAGTTGGCAAAGCATGGCAGTCATCCTTCTCCCGCGTTGATTTTTGATCCTCTTCATCCTACTGGCCATCTGGGATGCATTCTCTTTCCAAGAACTGAGGCACACTGAATAACTGGGGTATAGCTGCCACCTTTGCAGCCCCAAGCACCTCTGAAACCTTCTTGGGACCTTGTGATTGAGTTGGCAAAGGAGGCTATCAAGTGGATTGCTTCTCTAGTCTCACTGAAAGTCAAAGTACAACACTTCACCCCACTGGAAGGTGGTAAGTCACTGTGGATTCAGTGAAATAGATGTTCATGTCCATGAGCTGAATGTCACCTGGAGTTCCCTAGGTCTGGCTGTGGTCTGACTGGTTTTTGCAAGGAAGGATGAAAAGCATGAACTCTATTCCTCCAGAGATTGAAAAACTGATTTTTTCATAGATCTGGGAGCAATTCTTGTTTTATTTTCACACTGAATTCAGCTGGCTTCTGCAGAATCAATTCCTTCTTGCCTCTCACCCAAAGGCTGGAGCTCAGAGCTGATGGCTGTTTTAGCTGAGGCTGGCAGCCTTGCCCTTAGCAAGTATAGTTCAAGTTCAAAATGTATTTGCTCCTCTGTAGTCTGCTAGAATGGCAGGACTCTGACTCAGAAAGCTGCCTGAAGCTTCAGGGAAAGTTTAATGCTAAAAGAAACAGGCTTCAAATGGCAGAAAGGTGGTGTTGTTGGAATACCTTCTAGCATACATCCACTATGAGGTTGGCATCTCTGTGACTAGGTGATTAAGAGTGCCTGGACATACCATACTGAAGTCATATCAAACCAGATCTCAAACTGAAATTCTGTTCATATGTATGTTTTCTCCTAGAATATGAATGTTGTTGACAAGACAAAAAATAGTATAAAGTTTGGAGGGAAGGTTAACATGTAAGGAAGAGGGTACATCTCCTACTTGCATTCTGCAGATGTCTTATCAATTAATGTTGCTGCAGTTAAATTCACAGCAAATGGACCTTGGGTCTCAGCTAATGCAACAGTTCTTGAAGTTTTAGCAGTTCAGTTTTATCTGAGCAAATGCAGGCTCAAACCATGTGAATCATCTCTGAGTTTTTAAAAAGCAGCTTTATTTAAAAAAAATGAAAGGTAAATGACTTCAGATGGCAAACTGCATCAGGAGAGCTAAATAAGGAAAAAATATTGTTACAGTGACAATAATATTAGCTGCCACAAACAAAATCAGTCGATAAAAGCACTTTGGAAAGCTAAAAAGCCAAATGAATGAATAAGCCTCTCCTTAAATTCAATATTCTCTTGTATAAAATATTAGCACTCGGACTAAAATCACCTCCTGAGTATAGTATTTTTTTCTGTTTTATCAGCAGTCTCTCTCTTCCACCTAGTAAATTCATTTATTTGTTCAAAACTGCAGTGTGTTGCCAGCACTTTCCAATACACATATATAAGATAATGCACCCTTCATCCACCCTAAATCTCTCATTCCACAGGTTATTGATTTAGCCATACTGCTGCAAAGACAAATAACCAACTTCTCTGTCTTTCTCTGACTCAAGTGATGAAAGCTTCTCTTGCTTGATGAAGTCTGCCTCTGATAATGAGGGCATTGGGGACTATGTTTGCACGTGGCTGAGCATGGAGCCTGTGTTGAGAGTCACTTGCCCACCATCTCGGTGGCTCACAATTACAGTTATTCTCTGATGCAGGCTCAGTCCAAGCTGCAGAGACTTTCTGAAGAGGTAAACACCTATCTTTGTAGACCCAAGAACAAGTAAAAACCAGCAAATCTATCCCAACTTGCTTTTTTTTTTTTTTTTAAGCAGCTGAAGTAATAAAGTTTAACAGTATGTTGGCTAATAGACAGCAATATGGGTAATGAAAAATACCTCAGGAACTAGAATGCTTACATTTGGTTTGAGTCCTGTGTTTCTGTTAGGAACATAGAAATCCCACCTAAACTATCAGTGCTGTGAAGAGTTAACACTATCTACAGGAAGATGAAGATTTTCTGTCATCAATGTGGAGTGATGTGTCTGACCTCTCATGTTTCCAATGACTCTGTCCCGGACCTGAGCTAGCCAGCTCATCCCTTTTCTTGAGTAAAGCCTCGTTAAGTTTCATTACTCTTAACTCCTGGTCTACAGGAGACTGTGAGGTCTGTATTTTCATGCACTTTTGAACATATTTGGATCAACAAGGCTCACCTGCACTTTCTGTCTTCAGGACACACTTGAATTTTGAGCTAAGTTTGACCTAATTGATCAGAAAATTTTAACCTTGCCTTCTAGGTAAGAAGCTGGGTCAGTGATCCAGGCGTTCTCCACCTCAAGGGAGGGTTTCTATGGCTTAGTGTGTCAGAAGGTAAATTCATAGAGGACACTCAAATCTCAGTAACAGAGACTGTGGCTGCTTCTGCAGGGCATCTTCCTTTTGAGAGAACACAAACTCTGCCTGTGTTATCCAGCCAACCTCTGCTGCCACTTACAGACTTCCATGCTAAGCCTTTGATTTATAAACCCTCTGATAGTCACCTAAAGTTGTCACAAATGAGCAGGAAGAAGTAAGAGCAGAATAGTTCCGAGGTCGCAGCTGTGGCTGTGGTTTGCCTCTTCTGGAGGCAAACACAATAATCTGAATGTTTAAGAAATACCAGAAAAATATTATGGGGTCAGGAGGGAAAGCTGGGAATCTAACAGGCCATGGCACTTTGCTTTTTCTTCTCGGCATGACCTATTTCATACCTCTTACAAGACAAAATTCAAAGGAAGCCGTATAGGACAGGTTGACTTTTGACTCAATAGAAGGAGCAGCAGCTGGTCCTCTGGCACATACCAAATGCCCTGATTCATGGGTCCTTCACAGCTAAGGAGACATGTTACCGTCTCTTTTTTTATCAGTATGTCTCCACTCCTGGATCCAGTGCCACATCAACCCATTCCTGCAGCAACCCAGCAAACAAAGGAGAATTGTTTTCAGTCCATTTCCAAATACCAGATAGTACCAAATTTGATGGGGTTTTGTTTGTTTGTTTTCCCTGACAAGGACATCTGTTTACTAGAACTCATCTCCAGCTTTAGTGAACATCAGAAGGGATGTCTGTGAGACTGCAGCTGGATTTAGATGGTACAAAGCCCTTCAAGTGACTGTTTAAATCTTTTTCTCTTCTGCATCCCAAATCCCCAGATAGAGATGAGTTAATTTTAAATGAATGTTCATCAATTTAATGTGATTGTCCTAACCTGTGTTTCATGATCACCTTTTGGGGTTAAGTGTAGCATTTATTGATTTTAAAAAACAAGAGGAAAAGAACATCTATCCTAAAATACGTGCATGTATTTTTTCTTTAATAAAAGTAGAGACGTATATTGGGGATCATTCTTTTTTTGTAACTCCTCTCCTCCTAATATCAGCCAGCACACACTTAGTCTCTGGAAGATCTGGTTTAGGAATACTGTGTTTTCATGTTGTATGCCTATATGACTGTTTATTTAGTTGTGAGTTGATTGATTAGGAAATAAGTGCTTTTCAAGTTGACAGTATAAATAATGAAACTTTATTAGTGATATATGTGACACATTAACAATGCTAATTTTCTGTACTGCTCTGTAATTCACTTGCCTTTTTCAGTAGGCTGTAAACAATAGAAGGTTTGAGGGAAATCGCTAATTTGTTGGCTTTTTAAAAGGAAATGGAAAGGAATCCAGAATTTAGAAATATTTCCAGATTGCCACCTAGTGGAAAAAGAAGTGAAGCCACAAGAAAACTGAACTCAAATATAGCTTTGGAGAGTATGTCTTAATACTGTCTCTTCATTTCCTTTACAGCTAAACACAGGTAGCTACTAATGGCTTTTATGCAGTGCAGTGATAATTGCAAAGCTCTATTATTACTTTTTTATTTGTATTAAAAATATATGTATGGTAGAAATGAAACTTAATGCCTTCTCTGCTTTTAGCTTTTTGAAAAAATAACAAATGTCTGGCCTGAGCCCACACTTCAGATTTGATTTAATCATCTCGAGCTCTCAAGCCTCAAAAGCTTTGTCATAAAATCTTGATTTCATGTTCACTCTTTTAATTAAAATATATACCTTTACATTTAAAATGGTGATATATATATATATAGATATATAGATATATATATATATATTGAAGACCACTGTTATGAAAAAGGCTTTAAAACAGAAGAGTTTAAAAAAATCTGGTTGATGCCTTGTTGCTTCCAGGTGTGGTATTATTACAGGTGGTTCTTGATGCTTCTTAGCAAAGCCGTAACTCCTGTGGTCTTGTGGTTATAGCAGACTCACTGCTACCCTTAAAGCAGGTTTCTGCTATCACTTAGCACCTCATTACACAGGTGATGTGATAATCGGGGTGTCCAAAGAAAACCCCAATTCTGCTGTCTCTGCAGATGCCCGTTTTGCAAGCATGGCCTCTGGTTTGATGGGGAAATACCAGGAACTTGACAAATTCTTCTTGCTTGAAGGTGGCTGGGAGGTGAGCAAGGCTTGGCTGGGGCAGGCTGACATGACCCAAAGGCAGGAGGGGGAGTGGGCAGACCAGCCTGTGCATACAAATCTTCTTGCATCTGACTACCTGTCCACTGTGGGTAGGCTGAGTGTTGTGTTTCATAACCCAGACAGTCCCTTGTTATTGTGAGATCCCAGGCTTTTACAAGTAAGCCTTACAAATTTGTCAGCCTGAATAAACCTGGGGCTGTGATTTCTACTATCTTTAGTGCTGAGGGTATGGAGCAGGGCCATCGCTGGGCAATGCTGAAGGTGCCTTTCGGAGCAGGGATCACATCTGGACAGGTGTGTGCATCTCTTCTGTTACTGCTGCCTTCTGGGAGGGGAGTTTGGGCATCTTAAAATAACAATTTCTGCTCCTACAGTTTACTTTATGAGCAATTCCTGTCAAAGGATGTTGGTGCTGTGTTGGCAATGTGCCCTAGCTTCATTAGTTTGGTAAAGATTTACAGCAATATAAATTCTGAGAAGTGCCTTTTGCACCAGATATTTCTGTGGTAGATGTTGTCTTCCAGTCAAGAGCAGAAAAATCAAGTCTGATTCACTTTCTACCTGCTTATTAACGTTCCCCAAATTTCTCTTCTACCTGTGGCATATCACAGGGAATAATTTACATCAGAGAAAAGCCATAGTTATGTTCAGAATTACTGGCTTTGGGATTTTGAAATGTTTTCAGTAAGCATGTCATCTGGGTGGGTTGTGTGTCTTTGAGAGAGAATTTTTTTTTAGCTATGGAAAAAGTAGTGTTTACATTATTGAGGCTAAATAAAGTGAATTGTTATGTCCATTTGGTATACAACACTGGTGAGTTTATTGATCTCAAGATGAGATAACAAGAGGGGAATGACAAAAAAACTCTGATAAGAAAAGCAATGTGAAACAGAGGCAGGAAGATATTTTGTTTATTCTTTTAAAATTTTGCATAAGCTGTGAAGAAGACTCTTATAACAGCGCCAGTGAGCAATTAGCAGGGAAAAGGAGTAGAGACCACGTGGCATGTGAAGTACTGCTTCCTGCCCACTTTAATCCAAGCTCTTCTTTTGCTTTTCTTGGGTAAAACAAATGGTAAAATTATGTAGACATCACCCTTGCAGCCTGCATGTTTGCAAAGCCAGAAGAACAATTTGTCAAAGAAAATGCTTGATGGCAGCATGGAGAGTCCTCTTTCCAAATGTGCTTCTAAGCTCTTGTTGGCAAGAGGGGGAGAGAAACAGGGGTGGAAAGGGAAGGAGCAGAGAGGAGGTACTTTGGTACTATGGGAGGCTCTGCTTTCTAATGAAGTTGAAAAAGTAGATTGAGTGTTGTCTGCACTAGAATAAATTATCAGTTTTACAGGCTGGTATTTCCCTATACCTAAGGGCTCTTAAATTCTTCTATTTGGAGGTGTAGTACAGGATACATTTTCCTCTAGTGATATTCTTTTCTGAAAGAGGCGCTCTAGCATAATTACTCTATATTTTTTGATTCTTGGTATTGTGTAGAGTGGGTTTGAGATGTGTGTGTGACTGAAATCTGGAAGGAAAGAAAGGGACTGAAATGGCAGCCATGAATGGTGAAGACCTGTATCCATGAGATACGACTGCAGGAGTTCAAATAAGCAATAAGGATCACGATCTTCTGTGAGTCACAGGTTGGATCCTGCTTCCATGACTGTTCCTGAATGCAAATGAGTGCAGGTGGGCACCTTAAATAACTTCCATGCCACGAGCATAGCTCTTGGAGACAGTGATATTTGATGAAGTTGCACTTTTCCTGCGTGGTGTTTCTTTTTGATTTCACTTCTGTTTTCCCCACTGAGGTTGATTCACTCTGCTGCAATTTGAAACAGATACATTAGACCCTTTTAGGCTGAGTTTTGAATCCAGCTTGTTAGAGCAATATTTTTGCTTTTCAATCTTACTACCAAATCACTCCTACTTGGATCTTGCCATGTTCCCAAAGGAATTGTGAAGGCTGACAGACGGTGGTCTTGTAGAAGCAGGAATTCAAACTTTATGTCTCTGAAAAAAAGGAGAAATTTGTAGTTTTAGCTTAGTGACAAATAGTTCCTTGAACTCGGGGAAAATTCTCTGATGTCTTGATGTTTTTTTCTATAGAAAGAAAACATCCTAAATCATATCTGGAGATGTCTCCAGTCGATTAGTTGTGGGTCTTTTTACTCCCTCTGAGCCTAGTTTTATTTCACTCATGGGAACCATTTATACAAGCAGAACACCACATGTGCTCTTGAATTATTTTTGTTTAGCTAATATCTCTAAAATATTTTTGTAACTGTTTAAAATATGTGATCTGCACAAAATACATGTTTGAGGTACAGTATGATAAAAAGGTTTGTGTGTCATTTTTGCATCTTAAGCTAACTGAGCAGGACAGACTATTACAAACTAACAGCAGAAGACACTTTCTATTGCATCGGATATTCTTACCTTCCCCCTTCCCCTTGTTGGTCATTGTCATTGCAGATGAGTGCTACCTCACTAACTGTCAAGCTTGGGAGTTCACTTGCATGTCTCAACATATTGCTTCTAATCTGGTGGTTTTTAACATCTTATTTTCATCAGACTTTATAATTTTTTTCTTTTTCATAGTAAGATGGTCAACATTGTATTTAAGAATCTGATACTGACTACAATTCTTCATAGTTGTCATTAAAGAGTCATAAGTTCAGGCCAAAATACCGTGAAGTTAATGAAAGTCTTTGCATTGATTTTCATACTTTCCAGTGTCTCTGCTATGTATTTGTTTCAGTGGACACTGGATCAATCCCCTCAGAACACTCTCTAAGATTAGCCAAAAGTGGAAATAAGATACCATGGAAACAAAAGATTCAAATATAAGCCATAGTTGAGAATCTTCTTGTTGAAGATGAATTTACATAGTCAACTTTCATACGAATATAAGAAAAGCCACATTAACTTAGATGTTAATGTAAAGGTTGTATCTTTTTAATTACATTAGAGTGTATAAGAAAATTAGTCTGGTAAATATTTCATTAGCAACTCTAATAAAATATTGATTCTGATTTCTCCATTATTTCATATTACTTTGATTCTGTATTTTTTTCACTTTTAATAATTCAGCAAAATCTTTTAGTGGGTACTTCCCCCTCTATCTATCCAAGATGGGGAAAAAAAATCACCATGGAAACATTTTTATTTTTTTTTTTTCCCCCCCTGTGCCATCTCTTCTAATTCAGTTAATTACACATCAACCTCTGGTTGATAAAATAAAACCTCTGGTTTTATATTATCTTGTGTATATTAATAGAAACTAAACAGTTAATCTATTCTTGAAGAAAACTCCCCCCCACCTTTAAGCTTTCAAAATGACAGTTCATCGTGAGCTAATTAGCACATAGAAATATTTCTGAATGGATGATATGCAAAAAAATTCCAATCCCTCTTCATGGGAAGAAGAGCAAAACATTCTTATTTCAGAGAGAGGCTTGCCTATTTCAGTGAAGCTAGAAGCCTGAAAGAAAAGCCAAAGCAATGGCTTGATACGAAGGAGGATATAGAAGAAGTAAGATATCAAAAACATTGTTCATTTGTCTGTTGCCTTGTAAATATGGCTATGCATTAAGGTTGTCAATCAGGATATCTAATTATCCTCATACAAACCTTTCCAATAATAAACAGATTTTTTTTTCCTTTAAAGTAGCTGAAGTCAAAGCAGTGCTTTGACTGAATATGCTGGCCATTTCCCACTATTTGCAATTGCAAAGTATATGTTTAATCTCATGAGATTTTTCAGTAGTACATTAGCACAGAATCTGCTCATGGCTTCCAATTTATTTTCTTCTAGAAAGTCAGAGTACAGGGTGGCTCTACCAGTTCCTCAGTGGCAACTGTGTATTGCAAGTTGATAAACATATTATTAATAGGGTGTTGGGCTATCTTGTTTAGACTGTGCTTTTGCCAAGAAAGGTTGGATCAGATGATCTTTGAGGTCTCTTCCAATCTGGCATTCTATGATATAATGGTTAAATACAAATTAAATACTGAGTAAACTCCTGGAAAATGAATATTCAGCTTGATCTTCTAAAATCTAGTGTAATGGCCAGTGGTGATTTCCTTGGAAAAATTGTCCCTTCATTCCTCTTAGTGCTGAAGAAACCTGCTGGCATCTGAAGTATTTACAGTGGAAGCATCATAAATATGGAAACGAAGACATTAACTATACCAAAGTCTAACTGGCAGACTTTTGGCACACTGTTTATGGTACACTCTTGGTCATCAAACCAGTGAAAGTAGTAGTTAGTGCCCAGTGTAGCAGCTAATTTCTGTCACATGGATATTTGTCTGGGAAATTAGCCTGGGACTGAGCCAGCCGATATTGCACAGTTTCACTAACCTTGCAGCTCTATTAGTTTGAAGTCAGGAGAGCAGACATGGCCTTGACAAGCATATGATTCTGTGCTGCACTGCCTGTCCTGGGAAGCTGTTCAGTTTTTCTATATTTAACAGATGAAAATGTCTGGAGTTCATCAAACACATACTCAAGATATCACAAGCTGAAGCTGGCAGCTGTGAGCTCTGCAGTTCAAGGTGAATGGGTCACTAATTAGTAAGTGTATAGGGATATCAGCACTTGCAGCACCCACTTTTTAAGAAGGAAAATGAATTAATAGTCAAGAGAAGGAGGATCCTTCTCCAGGTGTCTCCAGCTCTTCTGTGATTCTCATTCCTCTCTCTACCTCCAGGTTTCCAGGGCGAGTGCTAGAGAGAGCACTGGGGGAGCTTTTCAGGGTTGGTTGGCATGGGGGAAAGCCAGGTTACCCCTGGAAAGGCCAGAGTCAGACTCAGGATTGCTTTGACCCCCTCCAACCACTCTAGACGTTGTGAAAGCCTGGGAATGTGGCAGGCTCCAAAAACACTTGGTGGTCCCAGGTTATGAGAAATATCTAAATGCCAGAGAAAGCTAGCAGAGAGCAACACCAGCTGAGAAGCAACCTCTCATCTAGTGTCAGCAAAAATTAAGAGTAGAAGAGAAGATCGGTTTGAAAATTACTGGAACACAGAGTTGAATAATAACCAGGGAGTGATCCTTCTTTAAGTGGGAAAGAGCAAGATTAATATGTGTTTTACCAAGAGATAACACTTTTGCAATTAAGTATCTAGAAGTCCCTAATTCAAATTACAGCTAACTTACTGTAAATCTTTCCACTGGCTGCCATGTTTTCTCTAACTCTTGGCTGTAAATTTAATAGCTGCAGAAAAAATTAAGTTCAGTGTATGCTCAAATATTTTCTTCTTTCCAACAGCCATTTTTTCAGGAGTCAGAAACAAATTTCTTTGGGTAGGAATCCCATCTGTATAATTTTGAATTATCCAAGATAAGCCTGGGGGATAAAATTAAAAGCCAAGTTTGATGAGGTTGGTTCTTAACTTTCTTGTCATTTGGCTATCAGGGACACTGATTCTTTAGATGGCTTTAAGTCAGCCTATATTCCTAGTAAATCCTGTATTAGTAACTCTGTTCAGAGATCTCAAACTAATTTTTGTCAGAGACTCTTGAAAATGGAGGTTACACAAACTCATCTGTGGTTCAATAGCTTTGCTGCCTCTTCCTATAACTGAGCTTTTCATTCTTACCCAGCTGACTCTCCACTGCATTCCTCCAACTACAATATAGTGTCCTTAGTTTGCAGTAGGCATTTGCAAAGAATAGGAGGTAGAAGGTGAAAGCTTCATGCATCACAGAATTAGCATAAGAAGGACTAAGTTACTCAGATGTCAAAGCAGTAGTAAGTCTAACCAAAAGGATGGGATGATTATCTGGGAATATTCAGCGAATCACAAGCTGAGGTTCTGTGGGTATGGAGAAAAGTGAAGCTGCCTTACAGTGGCGGAAAAAGACAGTAATGAGTAAAGCATACAGCTATAATGCTTCAGGAATTATTTCAGGTTATACTGTTAATAAAAGAGACAGCTCTGCTCTCTTAGACTTTTTTTCATAAGCCAGGAGTAGAAGTTCTGCTTCTCACAGGATTGTTCTCAGAGACAAGACCAATAACTCTTAATAGTATCAGCTGAGATTCATAAATGTAAACTGGAATCTTCAGGCCTTGGAGAAGGACTGCCCTGATGTGAATTACGGAGTCCTACTTACATAAAAATTGACCTCTGGAAAGAACCACTCTACGTTCTTGTGGAGCTGCAGTGCGTATACGTGCCTGAATTGTAGAGCAGCTGACACCAGGTAGTCTGTCATGAAGAGATGACAGGGAAAAGAACGGTCAATAAGGGTTTCACATGATCACAGTGTGCCTGTATTAGGATATATAGTTCTGGATTGTGAGGGTCCTATTCAGCTGTGCCTGTGAGCAGTGCAAGGTAACGTGCAGAGGTGGGTGGTACTGAGGCTTCCACCACTGTCTGAGGTCTCCATGTCTCTAAGTCTGCTAATGCAGATGAGAATCCTGATCAATTGAGAGACATGACATAAAAGATTTACCTGTGGATCTGGCATCTCACTTCCGGTCACAGTCAAAAGTACTAGAAGATCTGTCTCTCTTGTGGCCCAACTTTCGGCTTTCTCCCAGTTCTGCATCACTGAGGATTTTCGCTTTTGCTGACTGTTTGTCTGACAAATCAATTTATACATTCATAGGCAGGAGCAGAATTAAACACATCCAGGGGCTGTTATCCTGCTGGCATCCCAGAAGCATGGGTGGACTCCAGATAGACCTATGACATTCTCTGTGGGACAGATGTGGCTTTGAGCTTGAGTTGAAGATGACTTTTAGTCCAGTTGATGCAGTTCCAGCTTCGTCCTACTGAGGTTTAATTAGCTTCACAGAAATGCAAGCAGTGAAACTGAGATGGTTGCTTGATAAACCTTTGGGATGCTGAGATTCGATAACTGGAATGACCCAGCAACATTACAGCAATTTTCTTTGTTAGAAAAACACAGTCATAGTAGTCTCAACTTATAGCACTGAGTTGCTTTTTAGAATGTCTCTCTAGTTAATACCAAAGTGCAAAGTGTTGTTAACCATGATAATAAGATAGCAAATACTGATGGAAATTTGATTGCAAATGAGCGATTTGTGTAGCAAATAAGAATTAGTTACCCTAATGTGTTAACCAAATAAGAATCAGGAAACACTTGGGAAATTAATGTGTAAAGTAGACCAAATAAAGTATTCAAGACATGCTGGTTCCTGGAAGTTTCTTTTTCTTTCCCAGTTGTCAAGCTACAGGATGAAGGTTATAAGCAAGGGAAGAGAGAGCCCACTTCTTTTGCATCAACTTTGTTCACAGGAAACTGTTTTTAATTTTAAAAATAAACTGTGCCTGAATTTCCAGAGGAAGCCTGTGGTTCTTGTAACCACCTCAGACAGATGTAGTCATTCAGGCATTAGCAAACATCAGCCCCACAGCTGTAGTTGCTTCCACAACATTTCCAGCTATTTTACCGAATCTAGTTTAAAATACGCCATTACATATGAACACCTGAAAAACTCTTCACAAAGACAGTGCTCTTGGTTAAAGATTTCATTACCTGAATACCTTGGAATGAGAACCTGACCTCCTTAAACAGGCTCAATTTGAAGGGATGGGGTAGAAAGAAAATCCTACCTTTGTTATATTGATACAGGATTAGTTGCATGAATTTGTAGACTGACTGGCCCACTGCACATAGGAAACCTCTGGCAAGAAGGACACTTCATGGAAACTTCCAGAGTCCCAGTCCAACATTTTGTCTATTCTTCCATGATGTATCTCATGTTGCCCTTTATCAGGAGTCTGTTCCTTAGACAGAAGCTGGAAGGAGTTTACTTGACAAAGAAAGCAAGTCATAAGGTTTAATTTGTAGTTTTCCATTCTTTTCTTCTTTTACTTGATAGTATATAAAAATTGTTTTAGAGCCTCTTAATGAATCCAATACTTTATATAGTGCTGTAATTACTTTGATGTAAGTGTCTAAAAACACAGCCAATCTGTCTTTTACATGGTTTAAATGCAAGTGAAGTACTTACTTCTCCAGTAAATCTTCTGCTCCTCTAACAGAAACTGATTTTAAAATAGGGAGGGAGGGAGAAAAAAAAGGTCATTGATATTCTTACAAGCTGTCTGCAAAGTATTATTATAAAAATAATTGCATTTTCAGCTAATCAAAGATGTGTTTAGGAGTACTTGGGCTGCAGGGATTACACATTCAGAATTTAGACAGAGCTTTCAATAGCTGCATGCCTGAATCAAAGAGGTCAGGATATGCTACTCAGATTTTTATTTTCTGAGCATGCTTAGACTGAGAGTTGCTTTATGAGATAACTGAGTCCTTTTCCCTCCACACCTCACTGCTAGTACTCAGGGTGCATCCAAATTTCATACTGAGTGCCTCTTTTTTTTAAATGGTAGAATGATGTCCTCCCAGAGCCACGAAAAATGATCTAGAGCATCTTCACCCAGAGTTCTTTCATTTCTCTCTTCCTGAGACCAAAGAGATTATTTCAAAGCAAGGGCAATCAGTTCATCAACAAACTCAGCAGGATTGTGACAAGAAAGTACCATGGTGCTGGGTAAGGCAAAATGATGAGACATTTACCTTGTGTTTGGCTCCCTTGACACTTGCACACCAATATGAGGACAGTCCAACAGTGAGAAACTCTACATTGTTTCCTAGGTCCATCTAGTCTTCAGGATCATGCTGCCACAGGATTTTGCATCACAGTAGCTTTGCAGTTACTTGTTCATTAATATTTCTCAGAAAGAAAAATGTTATATATGCTGATCAGAAGTTCACTTCCCTGTTGCTTGCTCTCTGACAGTTTAACAACAATGATAATCCAAGTTTAGGCAGGCATTACAATGAAAATCCTCCAAATGAAACACAGAGATTAGTGACTCCTCAACAGATAACAGTGCAGCCGTTCCTTGTGATCGTTACAGCAACACTTTCTATATAAAGGGGAATACACATTGAAGTGCAGCGTTGCCACTTGCTACCCTCAAGAGTAAGCTTTCCTGGCAGTTCACTCAGTCTGAAAGTTGTAAATCTATTTGAACAATAGCAGTTAATTTTATCTTTGTAATCATCATCTTCAAATTAGCTTCTTTAAGCAGTCTTCCAAGATTTGTGTTTTGCATGTCTTAAGGGCTTTGGAGGTGGTGTCCTTTGCTGTGCTGTTTGAGCTTCCTTGCTGTGCTGAGCAACACCCAGTGTTTAAAAGAGGCTGCAATATCTAATAATTGAATTGGAAAATCCCCTTCATGTGGTGTTAGAGTATGAAGCAGATTCTTCTTCAGAGACAATGTAATTTAGCAGAATCTGAACCTCTGCTCTCTGGGCTGTTACCTCCTTCTAACACAAGAGGATAAGATTCATATTTTGTCCTCCATTTCACATGAGGCATTATCCTCAGTTTCATAGGAGAGCATTGAAAAAACAGGGTGAGCATTCCCTAGTGCTCTGCTCACAGTGTTGTGAAAACGCAGAAATGCTCCTCCTGGTTTTGCATCAGCTATTGAGCTGCTGGAATAACTACAGCTGAGACTGATGCCTTACAGAGCCACACTTTTCCATGAGCTGCAAAGGAATGATCAAACAACCCTGAAAGGGTAATCCTTCCTTCTTGTCTTCATGGACAAGGCAAAAGTCACCTCTGGAATCACAGAACTGAAGACTAAAGATGAGAGACTCCTTCTGCAGCCTTTGAAGCGTCTCCAGTGCCCTGCTTTGGCACGCTGTGTCTTGCTGGCACATCTGGAGGCATGTGAGCAGGAAGGGACCGGCGCAGGGCTCTGCCCTTGTCAATGTGCAGCCTCCTGAACACATGCGCTGGATGCACCACTGCCCTGCCCTGCTCTGGTCTCCGCATGGCTGGGTAGTGGATCTGTTGTGCCACTGGAACCTGAAGACATGGAGCCCAGGAAAGGAAATAAAAACAAGCAGAAGTTCAGGTGGTCTTTGGGGTAAATTAGTTGTGAGCCTCTTCTTTAAGATCCTCCAGGTCCGGTTGTTGGGGAGTTTTGGTTTTAGTTTAGTTTTGTTTTGTTTTTTAATCACACACTTCCATTGCGGAGAGGTGACAGCAGACCTCAAAGACCTGCCTCATGCAGCTAAGCTTAAGGAAGTATCTGCATGAAGGTAGACATCTCCTTATCGGTTTTTGAGACGCATTTAATCAAAGTGGGTGACAGGAAATCAGGAGATTGTCTGCCCCAGCTTTAATCTTCCATTTTATCTCCCGTGGTATGAAGGATTTTATAACAAACTTTCATGAGTCACTTTATTCACATTTCACTTGTACTTTCTTATAAAAATACAGGGTACATTCATTGCTAATTAATTAACAATTACTTTCTTATATAGAGCTAGTTGAAATTTACTAGCAGTCCAAAAATTTATCGTATAGATAATTATTTAATAATATTTTCTTTACTAGAAGTTTGCTAGAAATGAATTTCATTTACTTGGGGGGCAGAAATGGAAAGACATAATATTTCTTTGAGTGTTCTGTTCTCAAGACAGCCTTCTCAACAGTGAGCAATAGTAAAGAGTAAAATTTTAAAAGTATTAAAAAGCTATGTTCTTTTTTACTGTATGAACTGACCCACAGAGACTTTATAAGGTTATAGCAGGAATGATGAATGATCTTGCTTTTTATTTCTATATAATTATTTTTAAAAATATATTCTTTCCCTTTGTATGAGTTGATCAACATTTAGGGGTTGCAGGGCTATTTCTCTTAAGTGGGAGCACTGATGATATCAGTCAAATAGCCTTTAGAGATTTTCTTTTTTTTATTAACCTGAATACAGCATGTGTGGAAAAAAAATGGTAGGCAATTTCTTTGTGCAGATTTCCCCACCTTGTGACTCTAGTGAGCTCTGTGACAGATGAAACATCCTCTCTTCTTCCTGCAATGTTCTTCCTCACAGCTTTTCCTCTGTCATCCAACCTATTGCTACCTCCAAGATGTTACCTGAACTACATATTTCAGTCCACCCACATAACCAACCATTCACACCTTGAGGACAATCTCCTTTTTATAGGTTTTTCTACTGAACACAGGCTTTTTGAGCCTAAAACAAAGAGCTTAGTCAATTCTTTGATGAGTTAGTAAGATATTTGATTCTCTAGTTGCTATTTGCATAAGGTAAATGGCTCTTATCACTGGATAAAAAAGCAGTTGCTGCATTTATCCCCTTCCTCCATAACATGATTTTTTTATGTATTGGCTGTCCTACCTGTGTAAGGCAGGGTTATAGTTCTGAGAATATTATTCTGATCACTGAATGTGAAAAAGTTGTCTTGAAGGGTATTACCAGAGTACCACAAATGTCTGTGGAACAGTTCTTGGATGTTTAATTATTTGCGCTGAGAAATGGGACTGAATGAATAAATGAAACAACAGCTGTTTTGATAAAGGTTGTCTAGGATTTGAGCCCATTCAGCCATCAAAGACTAATGTTAAACATGATGGGGCATGACCATGTTGGTCATAGGGCTGGTTTCATATGGCAGTAGAATGTCTGTACTTATTTCTCCTGAAAAGTCTTTTTGTTGGTGGTGCTACATGTCGGTTTTTTTTTTTTCCTTTTATATATTTCAGTTACTGCACCTCTAAATTTGCTGATCTGATTTATAGTTTGGAGGGAAGATGAATATTTACAATTTTCACAGAAAGCAATGTTTTTCCTGCTGGAAGAATGGAATAGTACAGCAGCACAGCACCTCTTACGGCAAACACAAAAATTTCAAATTCAAGAAGAGCTTGATTTGACCTGCATGTTCTTAATGTAGTTTAAGAGCCTTGGAAGCAAGAGAAGAGGCCTTTTCTGAAAACTAAGCACCTGCGTTTGTTGAAATGCCTTGAGTTTTGACATTCTCAAGTAGAAGTTCACTGCAATAGACTTCTCAAGTCTCAGTCAAAGGAACATCATAGCATACCACTTACTCTTCTCTATTATCCAGTAAAAAAGAATCTGTGTCACTTTATGAGTGAAAGAGATATTTTTAGCTTTAAATTATCTGCCCCTTGTATACCCTTCCTTTTATATCAATAACTAATTTGAAAACTAAAACACTAGATCTGGTTGAATGGTTTGTATAAAACAGCTGTGACAAAAGAGAAAGAGAAAATGGCCTGGAAACATTCAGCTCAGAAAATCCTGAACAGCAGTTGAACGTAATTGATTCAGTTGGGTCTGTATTTGATATAGGTTAACACTAGAACTGATCCCAGGGAGTTTTTCACCTTTCAGAGCATGTATTTAACCTTATACACATGATTAGGTTGCAAAAAGACAGGTTCATGTGCAGAGGCTGAACAGCAGGACAAAAGAGGAGTACCCTTCCACAGGCACAGTTTCATCCATTACCTGCTCCCCAATGCATATTGCATTTGTTACTGGCAACCTTTTGGTCACAAGTCACCTAAAAGGGGCAGGGATATGGATTAGTTCTGGGACTGCAGCTGTAACACTTTGGTATTGCAAATCACAAACCTTCCAGATGATGGAGGAGCTTCTATCATAAAGTGGCTTAAAGATCATGAGTTTTAAAATGTGACAATGAATTCAAAGTCTCTTTTAATTTGTCTCTGTCTAGTATAAATTGGATGAGCCTTCTGCTGATGCTGTTTCTTTTCAAGTTTTTTTCCTTAGGTCAAGCAAGCTCAAAATATTTCAGTGGATTTTTTTTTTTTTTTTTTTTAAAGAGGACAAGGTTAATATATTTAATCACATAACTCAAGGAACTATTGTTTTGGAAAAAAATTACAGCAGAAAACAAAGGAACTCTATTTCACAAAGCTAATAAAAGAGTTGACCAGATTGTGGCAACTTTAGCTCAATCTGACTAAGTCATATACCTAAAACATTTTTACAAATAACAAAGTAGGAAAGTGCATTGCAAAAACTTTGGTAATAGAGAGGATGGGAAAAAAAATAAGCAGAAGGGATTGCAGTGATATTTCTGTGTTTAACTGGAAAACTTTTCAGGATATTGCTGAAGTCTCCTGTACTAAAATTGATTTGTATTAGCATAATCCCGTTTTATCCGTGAGCTTACTATTCTTGTTACTGTCTGTCAGCTTGTCATTCATTAGTTCTGCTTAGAAAGATCTGAGTTTGGGACACCTGATGCTGGGTGGTGTTGGATTATGCCTCTTTTCCTTGTTATTTTGGTTAGTTCTTGCCTTATGAAAAAGAGCGTAGGGATGTGTGATGACAGAAGGTAGTTAACATCCCTGCATGGCCCCAAAGCTCTGCCAGTATGGGGTGGTGGTTAGCATTGCTTCAAAGACAGGGCATAGATCTTACATGTTTGTAGCAGTGTGGATTACCTTGAGAGGTTTTAGGTAAAAAGCTGCATAGAGGAAACCACATCACATTTGTATCTTTTGTATTGGTCCTCCAAATTCCTGTAATTGGAATATACAGTCTGAAGGGGAGCCTATTGGCAATTCATCTGTAAATTAAGTACTTACAGAGAGATACCTCACATGCAAACCACACTTGTGCCCTGTGACATCAGTAAGTACAGCCTGAGTTGTATTAAAATGATGTCCAGAAGAGACTGGATGCATGTGTATCGTGTAGGCTGCTTTCTAGTCTACCTGTTTGCTGGGAATCCATATGATAAATTGCAGCATTAATACCAGAGCTTTATCTATGCCTTGACCAAGATGGTGACAGTACACATGAGCATATGGCTAAAGAGCTAAAAAGTGAATGCACTACCTTGATTTTGTTGAACTTGAAAGAGGTTATAAACAACAAGGCTGTGATTATGTACAAGATGCAGACTGAATTTATGCAATAGGAAAGCACTGTCAGAGTCTGGGAATGAACATGTTGGTCCACAAGATGACCTTTCTCAGTTTTTCTTCCTTCTTGTGAGCTTCCATAGCCTCCTCCTTTCATACAGGAACATATTCAGCTCTGATGTTGACTGATGGGAAAAAAAGGTAGAGGTTACAGAGCTGCTGATATTACAACGGCAGTAAGTGCACACATAACTTTTATATGCCCATCCCAAGTCAAATCCCATTGTTGGACTGCAGTGGTCACTGAAGCAAAAGAAAGGACTATATTTGTCTAGAATGAAAAGAGTTGACAGGTGGAGGAAATTTATTCCATGATATTTGCCATTAGTGGCTTGTAGGACTGTGTGGGGGACCATGGCATTGCTTCTTCTCTGAAGAAGGCAGTAGATGCATCTTGTCAGTGTGATGGATTCAAAGGACAAGGATAATTCAAAGACCCTTCAGTTTGCTTTAAGAGGTTTTAAAGCTGAAATCTGGCATATTTTTTGATCTGCATTATTCTGGGGAGGGAGTAGGAAGGGATGCTCAATCTGGTATTCTTTATTGTGGGAGATACAGGGACTGTAATTTCAAAACAAGTAAAATATGGATTTAAGAGTGGTAAAAATAAATAATGTGGGTAGGCTGCTGTTATTGATTATGTCAGTCTCATTCCTATTTCATTTTCAAAAGACTCATATTCTCTTTGTATTTTGTTTTCTCTCTTCTGTAAGATTTAACACACCATTTGTCTCAGGGTCCAATCCTGTAAACATACAGGGAATGACCACGCATGTAGAATTTCCATTCTCATGGTTCAGATACAACAATTCACAAAATCCATTCCCAAAAGAGAACATACAGCTGAAACACACCAGGATGCACTTAAAATAAACATGGCAAAACTCCTTTGCATTGAGAAGGAAAATAAATAATGTAATGACAGATTTCACATGTTATTAGAATTTCCAAGACTGCATTTATTTTTGTTTTGTTTTTCCCAATAAGTACTATTCTGTGAATCCAGGAAGCACTGAGACAGACTTGCTGCAGCTAGAGATCACCTTCTGTTAAGTGTACAGGTGGCTACTCTTTGCTAACAGGTATGGTAATAATTTTACTTTTCCTTGGGGAGTTTAATTTCTCTATTTATTTATTTTGAACGGAATTTGTATTTTAGTGGCTTCATTATAAATCCAGACCTGTTTGAACAATCCATGCTGATTAAATGAAACACTGGGAAACCTATTAGCATAACTGGCATATATTAATTGTGAGACTGCTTTGGCTTGAGAAACCTGGATAAGTCTTGTTTGAGGTGATCTGTTGCTCTAGTAGATGAACCTCTGTAAAGCTGATGTCAGAAAAAATTAAATCTGTGCACAGGCTAATGAGGTTGAAGAATTATAGCCAAACTTTAAACCAAGTCAGAAATGAACCTCTAACCCCTTCAAAAACTCTCTTTGCAGAGCAGTTGCAGAAATGTGAAAAAGCTCTTTATTACTTCCTGCGTTGGATTTTGCTACCACCTACCACCATCAAGTAGTGGACACTTTTTTTTTCAGTTCAGGAGGAGAGATCTGTTCATGATTTCCTTAACACACTTATCCTTCATTAAGAAAAGTTTAGTGACTGACATATATTCTTCAATATCTCATACTTTGCACATCCACCTGTATTCACTATTCTGTTGAATTCAGCACAACCCTGACTGGAAAACAGTTGTCTTAGGAAAGGAGTACTCACACTTCCCTAAACTCATCACTTGGATAACAATTCTTCACTCACAGTCTTCAAAGTCACAGAAGTATGTCACTGTTAGGATTTTTGAAAGCCAAACCGTTCTCCTGGGTAGGGTCTTTGAGACTGACGTGGCAACCATCAGTTTCCAGAGCTAACTGAAAATAACAATTCAGGGGTTTCTGTGATTACTGCTGGGGCAGTGGAGGATAGATTTGGTCTCTGTAGACTCTTCCTTGAAGATGCCTAGTTTGAGGATAAATGTTAACATTTTCCTTGCTGATGTTAAATCCTATCTTTGCAGGAGGATGGAGTTACACTCCAGAAAGCATACCCTTCAGCCTCTGAGACTTGTTTGCAAGCTTGCAACCTCACAAAACAAATCAATGAGGAGTCCACAGGCATTTCTCCAGCATAATTTATTTTTAAAAGCACTTCTCACTCCTTATTGTCCTTAACTCTTAACACATGTGGGCAGCTCATCTTTAGGTAGATCAAAATCATTGTTTGTAACTGAGGCAATTTTTTCTTTTCCTTCTTTTCCTTTTTTACCTTTTTTTTTTTTCTTTTTTTTTTCTTCTTCTTTCTTCCTTCCCCAGAGTTACTAGCTTGGCAGCCTGCCTCTGCTCCCTTGTACTCTGGGTTGAAGTTCAAGAGTGTCCTAGAGCTACTTAGCTGAATTAATGACATCCAGTATGACCTGTTAGTTTGAGGGTGAGGGAATTTTCCAAGTTGATGTACACAAAGCAATCTCTGTTCCTTTGTAAGTGCCCTATTATTATCTTAATTAAATGGTTATAACATCCTGGCTTTAAAGAAAAAGAAAGGTACCCCATTACTGTAACTTAAAGATTATTCCCTCTTTATATCCCTATTACTGGGAAATGCTCAAGAACTTCCTTGTTGTTGACCTTGTAGGCTCATAATGTGGAACTTCTCATCATTCAGTGGACAAGGTGTAAGCACTGAGACAAGGAAGGAAATGGTTCTGATCTATTTTAGCACATTCTTCTCTGGGTGAGGTGATGACATCGTATGTTTTAAGTATGACAGGCTATGCACTGGAGAGGGGTGCCAGGTGTCAATCTTAATGTCATTCAGAAACAACATAGCTTTAAAGATGTGAGGAAAAAAAATCAGTAAAAAGGGAGAGAGGGATAACTGAGAGTTTTAAAATATATGACATTCAATGCAATGGCAGTGGATGATTAGGAACCCAAGACTTCAATAGGAAACAAGGCCCCAGCTTTAGAAGTAATCTGTCATGGGAATGCTGATCTGGAGTCTTTGCAGAGACATTAGTGACAGTATGATGGTCTTGCTCAGGTATCAGTGGCATAACACCTCTACTGATAACAGAGAATTGCAACAACTACAATATCTGCCTGCTTTCTTAAACAAATTCGTGTATGAATCACCCATGCCAGCATCAGAGGAAGGACTTGTAATGTTGCTGGCTTTGGAGTTTTGGGAGACTGGGGGCAGGGAGGTGTTGCTTTTCTTCAGTCACCATTCCTCCCTAAAGAGAAGGGGTTTTAAGACTCTTCAAATCTTAGGACTCAGGGTGGGTTTTTTTCTTTTATTTTTTTATTCCGTTGTGGCCCTTTATATCAGACTTCCATGTTGGGAGCTCTAAAACCAGTGGAGAAATGGGTTGGTAGAATATACCTCACCAGACTCTTACTTCTCAGGGCACACAGCCTATTAGCAGTTTATGCGATATCGATTCCAAGATACAGAGTTTTCATAGACTTCTACGTTTCTTCCTAGACAGTGTATACATTTTCACAAAAGGAAGGAGTTTCTTTCAAAACTATTGTTTCTATTTGTTGCAAGGATTTAAATAGCCTCATCACAGAAAAATAACAAATCAGCAATGAACACATAAGAAAATATCTCTAAATAGTACCTTTTAGCACCATCTAAATTCTGTCCCAATAAGATTCTCCATCTTATCCCATCTATGAATGAGAAATGTCTTTGTCTTTGGAAGAATGGGTATCACTCCCCTGTGGTTTGAGATTGATCATACAGTGTCTTTGCAACCTGAAAAATTAATCCTTCAAGGCTTGTCACAACATGTTATAAATGTTCTGCATGGTTTTCATGAAGATGAAGATCTTCCTTAAGATGTTTGTCTATGGCACCTTTGGAAGGACTCAGTGTTGCATTTCATTGCATATGATCCTTGGTTCTACAGTGCAAAAAACTGCTGTCTTAGAGTACAGACCAGTAGACCACCTCATCTAATAACTTATATGTAGCAATGGGTGATTTCACTGGCTTCCACAGATATTCACAGAAAAAATATTGACCTGGCATGTTCATGGAAGACCTAACTCTGAGATACAGTTAGGATGTGAGAGGTCTTCAAATCCCAGCACTGGGTATAGCTGACTGTGAAATATGCTGGTGGTAGCTCAAGTCATTCTTTTCAACCTTTCTGGTCTTCCTTCTTGAGCTAAACTACACCTTAGCTACCAGTGCTGGAGCACTCTTTCTTCCTGATGCAGTAGTTCTGCTGCATGACTATTGCTAAATGGTACTGGTCCCAGCTAACACACATAAGAAAGGGGTATTCAGTGTATGTATTCATTTGTATGACAATTTGTAGAGCTATTAATGAGTCAGTTATTTCCACAGGAAAAATATTTTCTTATAAAAATTCCAGTCAAATCTAAGGATTTTTTTCTTCTTAAGACCTAATTGTTCCTTGAGTGACTCCTTTTAATAATAGCATCAAAACTGTATTGATCATGGGTAGTATAGAATTACAGATAGAGAACTAAGACTACTCAAGTCAGACTACTCAGGTTGTTTCAAGCTAGTCTGTGGATGTTCAGAAGAGAAAAATCTAGAAAGAGAAACTTCTGTCCAACTTTTAGATTCCTTCTTACAATGTAAAATTAAGCTGTGGAAATCATGTATTTGAGACATATCAGAGAAAAAGAACTTGAAAAGGAAATTGTGCTTTTAGTCGGGTAACAAAAAGTATCACAATGAAATATAACAATCTGATTAATCTATTGAATCAGATAAGTGACATATTGACTGTGTCCCTGAAATTTTTTAAGATGGTGGAGCAGACTTTGAGCCTGACACAGCAGGCCCAGTTTTATCCTCCACCACCTCCTGTGAGACCTTTTTTGGAAAGCTACCTGCAGTTTATCAGTGGTTTGGATCTAAGTCTTTATAAATGTTAAGATTGGTCAATTCCATTTTTCCATTTGGGAGAACATTAATCAAATCTGCTTTCATGAGGTGTGTATAAAACAAAAGAAACAAAAATATGCTTTAGGTTTAAGCAGGCAGATGACACTTTTACTCTTCAGCAAAGAAGGACTAGAATTTGCTGTTATGGAAGAGACCTTTTGTGAATTGCTGACTTTTTCTATACAGTCAAGTGACACAAACTCCATTGATCAAAGGCAGTTTCTGCTGCTTGGAAATGCTCTTTCATGTCCCGAGGAGGATGAGTCGATGGCAAATCACAGGAGTGGAGGAGGTAGTAGAGTGCTGCATATTAGAATCAAGCAAATCCAAAGTCACTCTGAGACTTACTTCTTTTTATTTTTTTTTTAAAGTGAGTGAATGCTAACAAATGATAGTAAATTAATGAGGGTTTAGTAGGTTACAGTTGTCTACCAGGCCTTTCAGTCTTCTACCAGGACTGTTGTGTTAACAAATCTTCGTTATTTTAAGTGACAAAGCATTGATTTGGTACACCAAGAATTTTCCATTATCTGCTCAATGTGCATGTGGAAATAACATGGTTAAAGAGCAGGCACATGATTGAACACAGTATCATATATGCAAATTTGATTCCTTTTGTAATATCTAAGTTTTCTGTATCCCTTTGCTTTAGTTATTTCAAAAAGGCATTGAAGTAGTTCTGGTGATCTATCTTTTCATCTGCCTATCTACATTCTATGGCTCTCATTACAGTAATATTTGATTATAGGATTTGACTCAAAAGCTTCCTGATATTAAAAGAGATCTTTCATTTGGCTCAGAAGCTTCCTGATTGGCTCCTGCAGCTGGCTGCAAGGACTGCAAACTCCCAATTCCTGTAAAGTGAGCAGAGCCTGGGAACCAGATCCACCCAGAGACCCACCAAAGCTCAGTGTCAATCAGGTTGTCAGATTCAAGCATGAGAAAGATTGTTAAAAACCACCAAACTCTCAGGTGAGCTCACTGTTTCTGTGACTATGTTGAGGTTTCCATATTTGCTATTTTCCTGTCCCTGGTGGATAAAAAAAGAATTTAAAAAATCCTTTATAAAATAAAATTGAAAAAAACCTGTAAGAAACTCCACACTATATATCCGAAACAGCTTCACTGACCTGCCTCTACCCTTCTTTCTCTTTCTTAATCATATAAAGTAAAATACAGTAATGAAAATTAAATTCAGCAGAATGATCTTTTGATAGAGCAATCGTTATTTAATCTCAGAACACCTTGAGATTTTACTGTCTTCCCCAACACACACACACACACAAACATGCATGCACATACTTATACAAAATGCATTTGTAAAAATGTAGCTGAATTTGCAAAGTGTTGTGTTTTGCAATAGAAGATGGTTCCTTTAAGGAAAGTGGTTTTGTGGTTTTGTTTGTAGATTTTTTTCTCCTCTTCTAACTAGCTCTACTCAGATTGTGCAGAATAAACTTGTCTTCACTTTCCCTGGAGTAACTGAGGTTGTTCTATGAGATGAAGCAAAACATTTATGAAGAGCTAAGCAGCATGGACCTGTGCATCATTTTCTTAGAGAAACAAAGCGAAGTGGGATCCAAGGGAACTCATGAGAAGTATAGGCAAAAGGCATTAACATTTCATTCACCAGCATTCACTGGCCTGACCTCAGAGGTGCATCTCTTCGCCTTGCAACTGAGGGATATTCATGTTTATCCTCTAGGGCACAAGAGCAGAATGAACAGTAGCATGTGAATCCCTCCACCTTCTATTTACTACCAGTGCAGCAAATATTCACCCGCTGCAAATTTTTCTTAGAAAGTCTCCAACTCAACTCCAGCGGGAGAGATTTATTTCTTTGTGGCAGGGAGTAATGAGATGCATTTCTCACCACCATCCATGTATAGCTAGCTGCAGTCTGTAACATCTTTTCTGATACATCCAAGAATGATTATGTGCCATGACTTTCTTGCCAGCTCCATGCGCTGGGAGTAACAACAATAAAAAAGTGACTAATGGGTGTTTCGTTTTACAGCTTTTTGGTCCCAATTGCATAATCAGGATGATCATCTTCTTTTCTTCCTTTTAAAAATAAATCTTCAACTTGCCCTGGATTTAAACAATTTTATGTCTGAGGCACTATGTATATAATGTATGCTGTTAAGTGCTCAATGCAGAGGAGTGGCAGTGTGTGTCAGTGGAAGGTTATGGTGTCATCTATGCGGCTGCTCATTTTGATCTCTGTTTGTGCCTTGTGATAATTTACAACACATATGGAAAAGCTTGGGGAGCAATTAAGCTACTCCGTTAAAGTAAATAACATAGATTGTTTTTGTATGTCTTATTTAAATCTTTGAAATGCAAAATAAAGAGACAGCTTAATGGTTACAGTGTAGTTTGAACATAAAGCTCAACAAATAAGATACCCCCTAATCTCTGATTTTAACAAGAATTGCACCTGGTTATTAAAAAAGTAAAATAGACTTTAATCTGGCTTGATGTGGAAGAAATCACATTTTGATGGCATTCCAATATACATGGATAATTTTTGCTTCTTTTCTTGGATTTATTTTGAGGACAGCTAAATGGATTTTCTTTTCCTCTGATCAGAACATTCATATTAAACAAAGCAATTTCCTGAACTCCAGAATTTTGAATCTGCCTACAAAAAAATTGATTTTTTCCAAACCAATGCATTCAGTCTGACTGTGAAATCAAAAGATCGTTTTATTCTCACAGATCTAATTTGGGCTTCTGGTTGTTATTACTAAGGTATCTTATCACTAATCTTTCTAAACTGGGGCTGATAATGGTTGGCAGCTGTTACAAATGTCAAAAGCCACCATACGTACATACAGAATAAGGGTTCCTGAAAGAAGTCTTAGAAGGAAGCTCTGACTTTGCCTCATTTACTTTCATTTCACCTTAAAAAAGTTTTAAAGTACCTAATTTACTGTAAATCAAGGGAGTCATAAGCACTTTTTTGATTAAGGACGGGTTTACCAGCAAATGGTTGTTTTCCCATAGCATGGCATTTTGGGGGTTCGAAAAGTCCATTAGCATTTCTGTTCTTTTAGAGGCATTTTCATCTATAAACAAGATTACATACTTATCTCCTAGTGATGAAATAAATATGACTTAATTCAGGAATGCCTGAGCTTCTGAGCATGTTAAATTAAAGATGCTGTGAGCTTCCAAATATTACGGGTTAACACTTTCAAAATCTAAAAAGTGTTAGGAAAAAAAAAAATATACCAAGAATAACGAGTTGTTTGCCACATTTGGTTTCTCCTACCTGCTTCACCTCATCCTGGGGACAAGCAGAGGTCTGGCCTTTTTAAGACCTGAGGTGGTTGGTCAAGAATAATAAAAATTAGAAATTAAAAGATTCGTGAAACTCCATGAGAGCTGTGATGAGTCACACAGGTCTATTTTGTTAACAATCAGGACTGCTTTGCCATACAGGTGTACCTGGTGGGTAAACTCCACACTTTCTTCCATAGCCAGCCTGATGTTAAATCTTTAAAGGAAGTTTATTATAAAGAAAGGTTGAATAAATAATCTTTGCCTTCTGTGGGTCTCAGTTTACGTCCAAGTGGAAGGAGACTAAGTTCAGCTGTTTCTAATATATTACACATTGTTTTCAAGTGTCCTTGTGATCACTCACATTGCAAATAAATTCAAGGTGTTATTCCATGTTGGTATAAATCCTGAAGTATCTGCCTCCTGTTTAGATAAGGCCTCTGTCTCCTGAATACACCCTTCCCATCTCTTCAGAGGGAAAACTGCTTCTCTGATGAGCCTTCTGCAGGTCTGGTGAGAGCAGGACTGCAGGCAGGGCTGGGACAGGTCCTTCTGGGGACACACTGCTGTTACGGTGGCCACCGGTCTCTGAGTGTCCTTTCTGCAGACAATGAAGCAACACCTAATGAGAAGCAAGTGAACTTTAATCTGAGATGTGCTCTATCACCAGACAGCTGGAGCCAGTGGTCCTTGAGCACTGGGCAATAGCACTGGGCAAGTGTTTTCCGTGCCTTAGCCTTGAAGGACTTGACAGACTGGTCCTGAGGAGGAAGGGGTGAAACAGGGATGGCGTACAGAGTGACATAACTAATCCCACCAGTGCTTAAAAGACTGCCTTGAGAGGGGATTAGAAAAGTTTGAGGCTATGATTTCCTCCTCATGTTAAAAATCTCTGCACTCTTCCACATAAGTTTTTTTTTCAACTCGCCTGCATTGTTTCTCTTCTGCTTGGGTGTTGGTGTTTTGAAAGTTAATGGGATGCTGGGTCTGAAAGAGAGGAGGGGGAGGAAAAAGAAAGGAAATAGGGCAAAAAAATCCAGCAACAGATTTTGAAATCCAAATCCTGTTCTTGGACTGCTTTTTCTCTTTGTTTGCTCAGCTCCTTTTCACAGCCGCCTTACTGGCACAGACAAATCTGAACAGCTTGCAGAACAAAATGACAGGAAGATGGAAGGATAATGTGTGTTTAAATATCAGTGACCAGCCTCTTTCTTGGCACTCTCAGCATGGGGAAAGCTTGTTATATACTGCCTCCTTTAATCATTTCAGACAGGGCTTTTCCTCCTGCCTATCTATCAAGAGGAGAGAGGATCTTCCTTCAATTGTTAGTTGGAGTGACGGACAGGTGAATTATTAATATTGTTTGCCACCGACTTCCCTTGTTATTCTTATTTGTTAAGTCCCCAACTGATGTGACCTCCATTTTTTTCAGTCTGCTGAAACCTGACCCACTTAGTCACATGCAGATTGCACATGATCACCAACCAGATTTGAATTTGAGAGGTTTTGAAAAAGCATAGAAAAAAAGGAACAACTCTGGTACAGAGTGGAGCTGGAGGAAGGCTGATAATACACAGCCTCCAGTTAATGAACTCACTGCCAAGAAATTCAGTGTCTACTTTCTCCCTGGGACACTGATGAGTGTCAAAATAAAAATCATACACCTTTGGTAAAACCAGATCTTTGTTACAGCTAGCATTTGAGATGATTAAAATTTAAGCACATCTAGGATTGAGATAAAGAGAAAAATGGCACTACCCTTAATTGGACATTGTGTTTGTCTCTTGCTTCCTGAGGAGGGAAGTTGTTTATTTCCTCAGGCAGATTTTCTCTGTGTGTATGCATATGTATGTGTGAGTATGGATATTCAAGCTTACTTGTGCGAAAATATACAGACGAAAATCCTATACGAAAAGTTTGACTACTTGACTGTAAATCGGGAACCACTGGCTGAATGTTGCACAAAGAAGTACAATTTTGCGCCTTTGAAATTAGTATTTTTTCTTCTTATTTAGTATTGGAGCCAGTTAAAATTATAAAGTACTTATTTCATGTCACATTTCTGGAGTAAAGAGACACTATAACCTTCATTTTACTGAAAAGAAATTGAGGCATGGGGAAATTGTTCATAACAGCATTTTGAAAATAAACAAAGCTCCTGATTTTGAGTGCTCATGCATTCAGAGCTAGATTCAGTATGCCTACATGTAACTTGCATCTGAGGCCCTGGACTGAGCACTGAGGCTCTCTGTTCAGCAGGAAAGTGCTCCAAGAGATTTACTGGTTTTGCCATGAACTAAACCATCCTCCACCTATCCCACAGGAATCCCTGACTCCTCTGGGTAGGAATTAGGGCAACTGTGCAAAAACCCAAGTGCCTTTACTAGAAGTTGGGGTCACCATACTTTCCTGTCTGAGTGCTAGATTTATTGCATTTTATTTTTTAAATGAAAAGAATGATTGATTGATTGTATGTTCATGTGTCTGTGAAGAGGGGAGCTTTTTTTCTTTTTTTTTTTCCTTTTTTTAAAACAAATTAATCAATTTTCCTCACTCTTTCCCCAGAAATGTCAGTTTGAGGTAGATGCTCAGCCTTAACTTTCAGCCTAAAGCACTAAAGCAGCTGAACAAAGGTTGTCTTACCTCTGTCTACACTAAAGCAAATATTTTAGATAAAAGCATCATCCAGCTTTAACAGTTACCTCTACTTAGAAAAGCACTTAAGAAGCCTAATGTTAAGTGTATGCTTATGTAACTTGCTGAATGGGGGACCATATGCTGTAAAAGGCATGTGCAATATAGATGTGAGTGGGTAATAACAATAATGAACATTTACATAGCCTTCTGCACTTTCAAAGAGATGTAGGAGCTGTAAGTATAGAACATCAGGGATGGGAGGAGATATGAAAATGTAAGGTTGTATATTTAAGCTTCCCTTTTTGCCTGGCTAAATCCTACCTTCAGTTACAAAACTTCCAAGCTCAGTAAATGCAATCAAGCTGGATTTACTAGCTAGGCAGGAAGAATAATTTAGCCCAGGGTCTAGGAGCACTGGCAAAGAGCTGTTTCAGAAATGAAAACCTCCTCTCTCTTATTATTAGTTATTTCCATTTTCCTATTAACTTACTGCAGAAAATATTGCTTTACCATGATGGTGTTCAGGCTCTAAAATACATTGATCAAATCAAGTCAACCAAAGATGGTATTCCTGACGCCAGAGAGTGATTTCCACAAATCCACAGAGGAAAAAAATCTGGAAGCAAAGGAAGGAAAATAAGAGTTTTTTAAGAATATAGACACAGAAATTAGCTCTCCTCTGGATAAGTGACTGCATACACCAAACCTTAGAATCAGTATTTAACTAACCTCTTTAAAAAGACCCCAAAACATTAAGCTCACTGGTGTGTGATGAAGAGGCACAGGAATTAATGTCTGACAGGATGCCAGGCAACATCAGAGAAGCTTTAGGAAGACGTTGAAATTAAAGGGAGATGTTTGTTTAGGGAAGGTACCTCATTCCTGGGTCCTATTTCACAGGCATCATAAACAGGGGCCTGGGAGTGATTTCACTGAGCCAAGCCCTGGGAGATTTATAAATTGCTTCTCAGTCTAGCTGGATGATGTGACTGACTCTCCTCATGGAAGTTAAATGAGGCAGCTCACAGTATTTGCTGCTGGCCACGGCTGGAGGTAGGATACAGTGTGGGTGGACCAGTCAAGTTTATGTGAAAGCAAGAGCAATGAGAGCTTGAAACAGGGGGACCAATTCACATGGCTCCTGTTAGGAGAGGCTGAGCTCCTCCTTGAGCCACTATTAAACTTGCCACACTCCCTGATGGCTAAAATTCATTTGGAAAAATATAAAAGAATCTTTTAGTTTAAACCATAGTTTAAATTATTTGTCTGGTTTTCTGGAGCAGCTTCTGACTCTGTGTCCTGTTCTGTCTGAATTTGGTTTCCTAACCACCTCCCCAAATTATATGCTTGAATTTTAGTAATACCAAAATGAGGTAGTATTTGAATTTGAGGCCTTAAAGTCTCAGTTGCATAGTGGAGCAAAAAAAGACAGACTCAGATCATTGATGACAGCCTACCCATCTGCCCAGCATTCTTGAGACAAAGGACTACGCAGGTTCATTGCTCTGCTGGACAAGTTCATGAAAAATAAATCCACTGGTTGCCATTAAATACATAGAAACTACGTCTGGCTCAAGAAGACTCCAGCCCTCCAATGGTTAGAGACTGGAGGTTATTTTGGGAAAGCATTCTGTATACGTATCTTGCTCTTTTGCTCTTCTCTAGGTTTCTGGGCAGTGTCAGAGACAGGAGAGCAACCTGCACAGACTCTTGCTGTGATACATGACAGGTGCTCTTTCCTGTTGTAGTTTTAGGGTCTGAAATGCTGGGGTTTCAACCCCAAGCCCCAAGTTAAGGTTGACATATGGGTGATTCCCACAGCCCTTCCCAAAGGGGGGTGAGTTTGCCTTTAGGCTTCCCTCCAGGGTGCGGCCGGCCTTGCAGACAGAGCCATTGGGTAAATGACCCCAGGTGTCTGCATTAAGTAACCCAAGGTCAGGTGTCCCACTTGGGGATAAAAGCTGGGACCATTGCAGGCAGGGACAGTGTCTGTCTGTGAGGTGGATGCCCTGTGCAGAGTTCCATGTTGGGGAAGGACCTCTTGCCTCCCTGGGACTGGGCTCCAGTCAGGTCTGGCTTTTGTAAACGTGGGCTGTGTAGAGATTCAGTATGTGGCTTCCTTGGTGTTATGTGTTTGGCTTGTTGACTCAGTTGTCTCCTGTCCCTTCTATGGGAGACTGCGTTTCACCATTTATTCCACCCCTTGTTGGTTGTGTGGTGGTGTTGTTGGGGTCAGTGGGATTGATGTTGATTATGTATAATCTGACTGACTTGTTTGTACCCCCAGGGCTCACCCATGTACTGACCCTTTTGTATCAAATACAATTTGGTTATTGGTTCATCTTTATGCTGGCTGTGTCCTTTATGCTGGGCCTGATAACTGGCAAAACACAGTCCAGTCCAAAATACTGCATTTAATTTATTAAATAAAATCTGTTTTGTAAAGAATGGGCTGTGTCTGTTCTGAATATTACCAGGAGATGTTACTCCACAAAGCGAAAGGTCTTTCAATAGAAACATCAGGTTCAGCAGAAGTGTGAGCTAAACTCTGCTAAAGTCATGTCTCTGGGGGAAATTCCCCCTTCTGGATATGCCCTGGGAAAGAAAGGGGATGAACAATTGTAGAGGACAGAAGAAATCTGCTGCTGCACACGTGCGTCTCTCCAACATCGCTGTGAGTGAAGCTGTGTAGTTCTCAGCAGAATGGAAAGCAATTCCCTGGACTTTGTGTCCCCAGAACAGGCTGTTCATCCAGCCGCTGCTCTGTTTTAGATGAAACTACCAAATGTATTTGACACATTGACAATGCGCTTGTCCCTGTTGAGCAGAGACCCTTTCTGCTGTGATTTGATCTTTTGTCAGCATGGAAGGAAATTTTCTAAAGGAGGTAAATTAATTAATCAAGTTAACCCTGAGACATCTAACGAGCATTATTGTATTTAACCACCAGTGAATCTGGCAAATACTAAATAGCACTTGAGTTCTGTGTCTTTAATGACTGTTAAAAAACAAAAATAAGGGGAGTTGATTATGTCAGGTTAACAACATTTAATTACAATAGCGGGAAGGGGTAGCTGTAATTTTCAACCACCACAGAGAGGAACCAGATAGGAGAGTATTGTGCAAACCTATGAAGTGCTTCAGCTTTTAATTAAAATTGCAGTTCTTTAAGATAGCCCCATGTCAGATGGATTCTGGTTAATTGCTGTCACTCCTGCAATATTGCTAGCAGAATTCTTCATGTCCTTAATAGAAATCTATGTGTCAGGGGACATCCTTATGTCAGGGTACATACTGAATCTGTCATGTGAGACCCCCACCCCTCACTGAGGGTGATACAGCACATAAGAATAATGATACTGTATCTCTCAGGAATGTACAATCTATAGATGGGACAAAAGAGATGCTGCTAGTTAAGCAAGCTCTGTGTCCCTTCATTTAAGGACTGGTACTTTATTTTGCACGTTGTTGTGACAGTCATGCTCACAGAGCTATTGGAAAGCTTTTGGCAGTGACCTGGGAGTCAAGAGAACCTCAACTCATGGTTGATCTATTAATTAGATGTCAGCTCTTGGTCATCTCTCATTTTACCCACATTCCTGTGTTATCTGATGTGGAATAATGATCCATAAAACATAGTGTCGTTTGAGATCTACACATAAAACTACCATATTGGTAAAGCTGGCACATCTGCAATGTCCTACTGGCACATACACACACATAAAGTATGAGGAAATCAGGTAAAATCACTGCAAAAACAAATCGTTCATGAACAACTAACAGGGTCTAGGAAAGTCAGAGGTGACTAAGGTACTTTTCAGAAAGATATCCACAAAGCAGTAAAAGAGCAAGCAAGCTTTGTTTGCAGGTAACAACCAAGCAAGAAAGAGATAACATCTATTTAGTACCAAGAAACAAATAAATTACCAAATTCACTTGTTAAATTCACTGTCATGCACATATGCATATACCTACTTGTAGTAATATAGTTGGGTTTGTTTCTTAAACTACCAATATACACAAACGCACACAAACATATATGGAAAAAATTAATTTGGGATTTAGAAAAGAAATACTCAATTTCTTAATATGACTGTGTTGATTCAAACCACGTCAGGCAAAATCTGAGTTTTGGTTCATGGTATCTTCCTTTAGAGGTGACTGCAGTCTCTCTGGAGTTGTCCTTAGTAGTGTGGTGGGGTTTGACATAAAATCTAGAAGTTTTAACTTTAACTTCCCTAAAACATAGTTCTCTGTCTGCTGTCTCTGTGTTCTCACACTTTTACCTCCTTGGTGTCCAGTTATCCACAAATTTTCTAACTCTTCAAACCGTGCTGGAACAAAGCAATTTTCTTATTGCTCGAGACAGAGTATACCCAAGAAGTATATTCAGTCATTGCACTACCAGACTCACCTAATTTCTTTATTTCTGTGGAAATCTGTCCGCAGCTGTGAAACGAGGATATTAGAGTTACCCCCATATTTTGTCTTTTGTCATTCTAGGTAATAAACTTTTCTAGGCTATTATTATATACAGGTAAGATACTTAGCTATTGTGGCCTTTATCTCAGTTCACTGCTGAAAAGAAAAAGTATTTCCTACTGGCTAACACTTTTTTGTTTGATAAACAGCTAAACAACAGCAAATCTAATGAACGTTACATGTCAATTAAATTTATGAGAGCATAAACCATAAAAAAGTCTTCAGCTGCAGAAAATTATTTTCAGATATACTATTTCACAGGTTTTCAAAGCTTTTTTTCTGGTTTTAGAGCAATATTTCTTTGAGGTAAACCTAGGCTTTTGTTGTTTATCATAAAGAAGCCAAAAAGCAAAAGTAGAGCCACATCTATTTAAATTAAATTTGCTTGTCCCCTTCTAACCAAAGATTTTATATATATTTATTTAAATAATACATTTTCTAAGGAGTTAAAATTCACACACTGCTCTGGGATAACTTCATTAGACTCCACTTTCAAAACCCTTGGTCAAATTCTGGTCCCACAGATGTGGCTGTAAACATGCTGTAAATCCACAGAAATGCCTGTTCGTTTAACTCAATCTCAGAAAGCTGGAACTGGCCACCAGATGATTTATTTATGGGTACCACAACCCCATCGTCACTTAAAAGTAGATGTTTGTATTTCATGTTCTTGATTTTCTTGATTTTTAATCATTCATAGGACATCATCAAATATTGATGTTCCATCTATTAAAAATGCCATAAATAAATAAGCTATGTACACAGGCCTGACCAGAAACAGCATGGTCCAAGATACTCCAGTTCTGTAGACCTGAAACCGGCTTCTGTTTGATGAAGATTCAGCTGAGCTGGAAGGTTGTGGGTAGATAGCAGACCTCTACCTTCTTGGCTGCTGTACCATAAACATATGAAGACTTTTCTCTTGCTTCTTGGTTGAAATAACCCAAGGAATCTCTGAAAGGGAATATGAATAAACATATCTGGTTTTCATCTCAAAAACAAAAAATGAAAAAATACTAATGACCTTTTCTTACTGCCTGCAGTCTAAATGTTGTGTGTTGACTCACATCTTTGGGGAAAGAGAAATCTAAAAGCAATTACATCACTGAAGCTACTTGAATGCCCAATTCTGATCTGTTACTACTTTTTGAAATTGCAAACAGGAAAAAAATCTTAGCTTAAAACCTGACATACAGCCTTTTTACATGAAATGATCCTCTTTTAAGAAGTTTTTTCCTATTTTCAGTTCAGAAGTCACCTTTTTTTTTTTTTTTTTTTTAAAAAAAAGGACTAATTATACACTCAGCACAAACATTTAGGTTAATAAGTGCTTTATTCCTTGAAAGGGTGTTAAGAAAATGGATCCACTCATAGCCCTGGAGTTTTATTATTTGATCAAATTTTTACCTTCTGCAAGCTGCCATAAACCATAGGACCTGCTAGCCCCTACACCATGATAAGGTGTAACAAAGTATGCTGACTCTTTTTCCTTCTCCTAAAACATGTTTTTAAGTCAGAGTTGGCTCTTAGAAGAGCTATAGGAGAAGGGAGATGCTGTTTATCAAGCACATAGTCCCTGGGCTGGGAAATCCCTGCCATAACAAGGGGCTTGAGGGAGTTCTGGTACAGTCAGCAGGGCCTTGCTGCTCCCGCTGACACTGTGTCATGGGGGCACACACTCATATAGTGGCTGTGATATAGCTGCTCACTGTGCCTGCATCCAAGAGGCAGTATAATTTGTAGTGAGGAAAGCCCATTGCCATGGGTTCCCTGTTAATTCAGCCATGGGAGTCAATCACACCCCACCATTCATATGAGGTCACCTGAGAGCCTATGTTGGCTCTTTTGTTATTTGATGTTTTAGGTAAAGCACAGGCAGTTGGGGGAAACTTCATGGCTGCTGGGTCTCAGTTGACCCAAAAGGGGTCTAGAACAAAGGAGTCTCTGATATTGCAGTGATTCACTTGACTTCTAGGGTTCTGGCTGTGAAGTAGAGTCCTCTGCCCTCAGCGGTGTGCCCAGGACCAAACTGACAGTGCCTGTGGGAAGTGGGCATATGTGAACAGGAGATGGGCTTAGCTGAAGGGACTCACGAGACAGAACAGGCTGATAGCCCCGTTTCCTAAAGAAAGAGGCTCATACTGTCACTCAGTGCTTGTGGGTATGGTTGTATTGATATCTCTCTTGACTCTTCTTCCCTCCTGCCCTTCAATTTTTATTAATGAAGCTGCTGGGAAATTCCAATCATACTTGACAAGTCTCAAAGAATCAATTTCTTATAAGCTTAATACAAATAGGCAGCTGGGCAAGGAAGAAAGTCCACAGTGTGTCTTTCCATCCCCTGCCCCCAAGGTAATTGCAAACTGGGTCACCCCTGGAATGACACATCTGCCGATACATGGCTTCATGAAAGAACAGTGCCACAGGCTTTGATGTGCCCTCAGTTTCCCTCTCCATGGGTTGGCTCACTCAAACAGTGGTGAGAAACTGTGGACACTGGGCTTTTCTTTTTGGCAGGTTCTCTGCCTTCACAAGAAAATAAATTAATAAATCAATGAAAATCTAGGCAGCTGGCTATGTGGACACTCTTTGTGTCCTTTGATCTATGCACTCATGGCTCTGTGGTGATTCTTACAGCTGCTGACAGGCGATTTGCTGAGGTCTCTGTTCTTTGTCGTGCTTGGTCTTGCATGAAAATTTCACGACGGTTAATGAGATCTGTTGGCCATGGCAATCCATCCCCTGTGCATTGAGTGCTAATTAGTGTCAGCCTGTCACAATAGCAAGATGAGTTGCAAAATAAAACCATCAAGTGCACTCTGATTCTGATTTATTTCTTATTTTCCTGTCACTGTGGCTGAACAATAATACACACCAAAAAAAAGTCAGTCTGGCCTCTTCTTTGGCTTCATGTGCTGTGGTGTTGATTTCCCTGTAATTAATGAGGTGCATTATCTAACTCCCTCACCTTGCAGTAGGAAGAAAAGTCCTTTTTCCACTCTTCCGTTGTTTCCAAAGAGAAACTCTCTGAAAGCCTTGGGAAAACACAATCATGCAGAGCGAATAGCCTAAAAGGCAGGCTCCATTCATGGTTCTGCACACTCCAGGGTCCTTTTGTTCATCAGTTTAATTAGATTTAGTGTGGACTCCCTACCCACACCAGTAAACACAGCACTGATGTTTCAGGTCAGTGCAAAGGAGGTTGTGAGGTAAGTTCTTGGGGCCTGATCCTTTTACATCTGGGCCCCTTTCCACAGCGCACTCCTTACAGCATTGAATGAACTGCTGCAGTTTTCTAAGATGGCACAAATTTTCCCATATTGAAGCTTTAGAAACAAACTATGCGTGTGGAAGAATTCTAGAGAATGGATCTTTATCACAGTTTTACCTGGAACAAGCCTGTTGACAGCGGTCTTCTCTTTCAGACTTGAGATGCTGAGGCTGAGATCAGTCTCGCTTGGTCTATGCATTACTGTGCCAGACATTTTTTCTCTAGGAATATTCATCCACCTCGAGCAGTAAATTTTTGCAAATGACTTGATTCATATTTATTGTATTTTGTCTAGAGAATAGTGATTGTGATTAGAGTAAGTATCCTACTATTAATAATGAGGCAGCAAAATGGGAGTTGGCATAAAACTCATGTATGTCCATTCATCTGTGTGTGACTTGAATTATCCAGTAGTAGTGGGAGAAATACTTTCTTTAGTGTCATCTCTTTTTTCTTTTCTTTTCTTTTTTTTTTTTTTCCAGTATTTATAAGTTGAAAAAGTTGTACAAATGTTGTAGGAGGGAACTAGGTCAGGAGAAAACAGTGAATTATCTTTTTATACTATTCTCTAGTCTGTCCCTCAGGTTTCCTTCCAGTGGGATTATGCTTAGCGCCATTGAATAATCAATGTTCTGGCTGCTAATTATAATTGAAGACTGCTTCTTATATTGGTCAGTCCCTTTTACACCACCAGCTTTTGTATTCGGTAAGACTAGTCACCAAGGTACTTTCTCACACACTAGCTTAGAATGATCTCGACCAGCAGTGTTTCAGCTGTAATTCACTTAAGGCAATAATAAATTATTGTATAGGAGCAGACTCCTAGCCTAGGAAGCTTCTGATTTCCTCATGGCATTCCAAAGCCAAAACTAATGCTACTAATTTTTTTACTTCAAATGATTTAATTTGATATGGAGCTTTTTCATTTTTGTTGGATAGTTTGCCTTTGTTATGTGCATTGGTTAAGTGGGTATGATTTAGACCAGTATCAGAGAGACCATAACAGCTTCTCCAGCTATTACTTATTTGAAATTTACTGGTCTCTTCTTGCTTTGCAAATAGGTCACTTCTCAGTCATGCACCAGCGGGCTGTCAGGAGTAGCAAAGGGCTGTGTTGAGCTTCTGACATGTAAACTATGGAGACTGTTGAGAAAACAACCTCTCTGAAATGAAGAGATGAAATGAGAACAGCAGAGTGGAAGATCCTCAAACTCAGAATACTGTTTCCACCTTGCTCCCACTCCCCACTTTGGTCCCCTCCAGCTCTTTTGTGGTTTTGGGGGTTTTTGTCTCTTCAGTTCTGATCAAGCAACACTGGATGTACTATTTCTGTTGTTCCATAACTGGAAGTGCTAGTGTGTCCATGAGGTTTTTAAAATAAGTTATTTTTCTTCTTGGTGCTGCATAGTGCTGCTACAGAAGTAACTAAAGCAGAGAAAGGTTTGAAAATCTGGAATCTCTGTTGCTTGCTGCTGTCTGTCTCTGCTTTAATATGGAGTTGTATTTATTTAAGGACATAAATGCCTTGCCGAGTTCATTGAGTTTTCTTTAGTGTAGATAAAGTTCTTCAGGAGAGTTTCCTAAAATTTCCTGTACCCTGCAGGAATTGGCTTGTGATGTGCTGTCTTTTGTTTTCTTTTATTAATTGTTTATAAAAAAATGGGAGAAATGGCTATAAAGTGGGAAGGTGAAGTAATGGAGTAATTGTAGATAAGGTAGATTGGAAGATGAATGTAATCATCAAGATCTGACAGTTTTTATATAACCTAATGTAGGTAAAGTTTTGATAGGGTTGTCATTTAAAAATGTTTTTTAATCTATTACCTGACATGACCAAGGTCACACAGGATCCTACAGCATGGCCAGGTCATGAACTAGGAGTTCTTGCGTCCCTCTCCAGTATTTGATCTACAAATTCCCCTACCTTCAACTGCCTTATGCTATTATGAAGCCCCTCATAATTCATGATTCTCATAACTCATGATTCTAATTTTTAAGATCTCATTAGACAGTTTTTATTTTAGGGTGATTTTATTAAGATCATCTTGAGTCTTGAGATGCTTCCTCAAGTGTCCCCCTGAATCATGACGACTCATGTGCTGAAAAGCCTACAAAATGGTAAGTGAATGACAAAAGCCCCATGCCTTTTTTTTTTTTTTTTGTCTGAATTAGAATATATTTTAAACGAAGGTCTGATCACCCTGCAGGCTGCACATACTAGTTATTTTATATAACCTTTCATATTCAGAGCTTCAGGGTGTGTGACAGATAGGTAATTTTATAGAAGATATCTGTGCAAAAGCATGGCTTTGCTGAAATGATACTGATTTTTCCCATAAGTAGGTCAGAGGAAAGAGCAATCCAATGTGACAGTCTTTGTTTGTTTAAATGTCTAAACCAATCTAACTGATTAAAAGAATAAGAGCATACAACAAAAAAATCCCACATGACAGAATAAACAGCATTCGAAAGAAGGCAGTTTGTTTTCTAATGTGTACTTTATTTTTTATTAGTTACAGCCCCCAAAATGGTATCCCTTTGAGTTAATTTAGTTTCAGAATAACATAACTTGTTTTGTTAATATGGCATGGAGTTAGTCTGTTTACATAAAACACTCTAGCAAAAGAGATTGGCAGAGTTTGTGTTGTAAATACAGGGATCTTTTCAGTTAATTATATGCAAATCAGTTTTGTTAACAAACACCTAAATAACTTTGCCTTGTCTTCATTAGCCTGGGAGATAGAGTACATTTCTCAAGGAACTAGACAAGGAATATTAATCAAAGCAGCTTGTAGGTTTTAATGAGCTTATTAATTGTTGACCTCCACATTTCCAAGAAGTGGTATTAAAAGTGAAAGATAACATATTTTTGTAGGAAAATAATATGCAGATATATATGGGAAAAAATGTCATGGTCAAATTTATGTCATGCAAAATAAAACCTCAGTCTAGCTGCTAACATATTGATAACTCATGTTTTTCTAAAAAACTGTATGCTGGCTGATGAGAGTTTAATGGCAGAAAAGTTCTTCTTGCTCTAAAAGAACATTCAATGTTGTAGAGGAAGATGAGAAAAAATGGAATAAAGTTCAGTTTTGTAGTTTCCTGGATTGTTTTTTTAAACTTGCAAAGCCAGTAATGATACAGTTCTGAATTTGCTTTCTAAATGGACCTTCTGAATGTCAGGTGACTCTAGCTATTGCTCTGGGTTTGGACAATCTCTTAATCTTGAAAAATGCAAACAGAAAATGAACACAGGAGCAAGGCTGGGAAAGATCTCTGTGCTCCATGTCTGGCTGACCTTGTCGCACCCCACAGAACAAACCCATTAATGGTAAGTGGAAGGGTGAGATTCAGCCTGGGGAGTCTGGTGCTGAAGTTCATTGATGTCTTCCTTGAGGGGAACCTTTAAGTCTGGCCCTCAGCAGAGATCAACCCTCACTGTCATCCCTCCTAAACAGAGGCATATACTGCTTCACATGGCTAATCCTAATGTTGTGCAGAAAAATGAAACCCTCTTGAATTTCCTTCTGTTGTTCTTCTGACCTCAGTTCTGGCAACAGTCTTTAACATTGTGTGCAGGGGCAGACTTTGGTGTAATTAATCTTCTAATTAATTTCTAATAGCTGTCTAACCATGTGTCAATAAACAAGGGGGATACATGACAATAAAAACATCTGTCAGAGTAACATGCATTTCAGAGACAGACAAGAAAGGAGGGAAATGAGTAAAACAAGAAAGAAAACAAGGCAAACAACAGACTGAAATTAAAGGGAGTCTAAGCAGGAGAGACAAATTTTATGTTTCCAGCTGATCTTCCCTAATTTGATTTGGTCATTTCCAGTTCTGAAGGATAAATGAGTTTCCAGGGTGGGAGGACGGATAGCTGATGTTTAGCTTCTAGTGCCTGAGTTGCTCTGTCTCCAGCTCTGGCCTTTGTATAGCAACAGCAGATCATGGTGTCTATTTACCTTCTACCACTGCTGTCCATATGAAGCCATCATAAATCCTTACAGATTCAGTTATCTGAGAGACTGTACCTGTGTAGCAGTGAGTGACAAACTGGCCAGCGAAAATACTGGAAACTAGACTGTACCTCATTTGGTGCAGCAGAAACATGAATGAATAAAACTTAAAAACGTTCTGCTATCAGCTAGTAATCTGTTCCACAACTTTGCCACCAAAACTTTTACAAGGTGGGGAAGAAATTAAGATCAAGCAGTTCTTATGACCACATTTCAGTTCTGATGAAAGATAACTGAGTTGGAAATATTTTGACCAGTTTACTAGGCTCATTATGGATGAAAAAGAAAAAAGAATTGAAGATAATTATTTACTGAGACATTTCTAAATCCTGGAACATTAGAGACCCAGGAAAGCTCAGATGACCATCTGCCTAGAGATCACACTGCTCGGGGCGAAGAGAGCTGCAATACAGACCATCATACTCTTAATTTGTCTTCTGTATTCCAGTTCTGTCAGAGTTTAGATATTTCCTTGAATTTTTGAGCCAGACAGTCATAACAGCCACAACTTTCTCAGTTTCATGTCTGCACAGTGCTTGTGGCAATAACTCCAAGTGAGCGACATAAAACACAGTAGTTGCATGCGGTGGTGTTTTTTTCTTTTGTTTTGTTTTGTTTTTCCCCTGTGAAAAAACATTCTGCTCTCAACTAGTCACAGATTCTCTGGAAACTTTAAAAGGGTAATTCAGTGTCTTCTTTTCAATTTTAAATCACTTCAATCAGTTCTTTCTTCCTACCATTCTTCCTACCATTGATTTATTTCAATTAAGATTCTTCTGTTCAAGTACCATAATTAGCCCCTGTCACTGCTAATTCTCATCCCCTTGTATTATATAGATAGAACTAAAATCCATGAGGAACTAGTTCAGTAGCATTTGCTTACCTGCAGACTGGAAGAGAAAGAGCCAAAAAGCACCCAGTGAGGCATACTTGGGACCAGGAAAATGTTTCAATGCCTGTCTTACTGAACTGATGGGTCCGTGTCTTTTGATTGGGTTTCTGTACTTTCTTTCCAATGTATTTTCTACAAATCTTTCTGCAGCCTCCTTGACAGGATGGAAATGAACCAGAAATCAGCTCTTTCCATAAGGCTTCAAAGGTGTCTAATATGGATCCATTACCCAGAAGTGGCTGTAAATTTCCAAAAAGGTGTTTTTAAACTGAGTTGTTAAATATGCTTTTATCCTTGGAAGTAAAGAATAGGAATAATACAAGTTACCTTAGGTAGTTGTTTGTTACGCTAGATGAACTTGACCATACTTCATTACATGCCAGACCTTCAGTGGTGCACATGCAGGATTTCTTTTGGTGATAGTTTCCCTGATTCCACTCCTTGTTTTAGGGAATTGCAGTTTGATGTACCCACGCAGCTACCTTAAGCCTCCTGAGAAAGGTGGCTCCTACTCATTCATGCAGTGTGCTGGAGCAGTTAGTATGCAACCACATCAATCAAAGCAAAGCCAAAATGATGTGCACAAGAAACCCACAAAATTTGACGGAAAAGGCAATAAGAACATGTCTGCTTTTATTTTTTTTTTCTGGGATATTTTTAGAGCTTGATGTCCTGGTTCCACTAGTTGGTTTTTATCTTCTTTGCTTACAATAGCTGAGAAATAATACCTAAAATGCCATATTCAAACAAAGAGGCAGGAGATGGATGCCTTGCCTGGTGTGAAAGCTCACACTGTTTGAGATGAGACCTTCTGAACATTTCCTCTCCTGCCCTGTAAGAAAAAGCCACTAGAAGACAGCATGGGGAAATATGTACCTCAAACTCCTTGTAGTCATACACACTCAAGAGTTTATTGTCAAATCTGGAGTAAATTGTTGTCAAGCTCTGTAAACATGAAATTCAGCACTGTTACATCTGAGTCTTGCATAAAATGCTTGCAAAAGGCTCAGGTAGTCTTCAGGGGAAAGGCTGTATACATTATAAATGGTTAATGCTTCATAAGATAGAAATTCAGTGAAGCAGGAAAGTGCTTATTCGATTACTTTCTGTAGGTTTTTGGTTTATTTTTTATTTTTTTTCTTTTTTTTTTTTTTCTTTTTTTTTTTTTTTTTCCTCCTGTGTGTCTCTGGAGGCTCACTCTTGCTGGGAACTAAGGAAACTGGAGTTTGCTGAACCAGAACCTGTTTCAGACCTTGAACACTCAGGTTCAGCACTGCCAGGGTTTGGGATGTCTTTTACTTAAGCTAAGCAGGTGGGATGAGTCTTGCACCTTAAGATATTTTTCCAGACCAGTGATTCACTAAAGAGATAAGGAGGCCTGTAATATTGATTGGACTAAGAAAGCATCAAATAACCTTTCACCTCTATCTGATCAGCTTTCTGTATCAAAATGTGAACATGAAAATAAGAGCATTAAACTCTGAGCCTTTCCACCTGTGCTCAGGAAAGCTTACAGGCACTAAAGAAACATTCTGTATGACAGAAAGCAGCTCTGTTTGAGGTCTGGGATTAGGTATCATTTGGGAATATTTGAACCCAGGACAGATTTTTTTGTTTCTCTCAGTGTACAGAGATCTGATTTTCTGATTCACATGAGGAGAAAGACTCCAATCTTTCTCTAAACAGTGTTTAAACCAAAAAAATGGGAAAAGCTTCTCTGGTTTACATGTTTCAGTGCAGTGTTTCAAGGGGTGAAATAAGCTGAAATTAATTGGAAAATTTAGTCAGGCAAGAGAAGTCAAAGTGCTGTACTGTTTATATGCCAGTTTCATACTGAAGTTCTAAGTCTTTTATTAAAGTGAATACATTAAAAATATACATATTATATATATATATATACACAAAAGATCTCACATTTTAAATTGAGAAGTTGTCTATCACAGTGAGTCAACAGGCACAGGACAGACTGGGCTTTGATTCAACCTGTGTCATTTTGATCTAAGAGCAGTTCAGTGGTTGGCAGGGAAGAGCAAAGAATGTCCTTAGCTAGGTGGCCGAAGAAGGAACTGAGCTTTTTTTATGGCCATGATCAAGTGTACAAGGACACACAGGTTTAAAATGTATCAGAGTAGCCACAGGTGAGAAACCAGGTGACCTTTTAATGGGAAAGATGGAAATCAATTCCCTGGGAAGGATGGAAGTTTCCATCATTGCAGGTATTAAAGAACTGCTTGCACTCATAAAAAATGCATTACATAAAGGTGGTGCTTACTTCCTGAAGCTGGGGGGTGAGGTCGTCATCCTGAGGTCTCTTTTGACTCTACTTTCTATATTTTTCATAATTATGTTATAGAAAATGACTCATTTTCTGTCAGTTAAATGTGAGTGCTTCTGTGTGTGCACGTGCCCAGGCAGACAAACATGAAGAGTGTGAACACAGTGTGTGTAGTGTTAATTGTTTGAAATTTAGAGTGGAAGACAAAGTAAAGCATCCTCAAGATGATGATCGAATTAGGCTGTCTCATCAAAAAAGCAGCTTGGTGTCCCTCATTGGCATACTACTGGTAGGAGGAAGTATTCATAAAGGAGCAACAGAAACACTCAAAAGAGTTAAAAATCCTTGGAAAGCTTCTACTTTCACTCTGCCTGTATGGAAAATGAACGCAGTGTGAAAAAAAGGGCAGAAACCCCCTTTATCTGGCACAGTTAAGTGTGCAGTTGTTTCCAAGCGAATGCCCAGAGCTGCGGCTGTTGCCGGCCTCTGGGGCTGAGGGTGGGGGGTTATGTCCTGGTCTTGGCCCAGCGGGTGCCCGCCCCGGCCCGGCCGGGCCAAGGAAGCAGCTTCCACAGCATGGCGGAGCACACGCCGAGCTACGGCGGAGCCCACAGGTAAGGTTTACAGCCCAGCCCTGCAGGAAAGCGGCCCCGGCAGGGAGCAGGCCCTACGTGCACCCTCCCGGGGCGGCTACAAGAGGATGGGACACATCCCGCTGCTGCTGGCCTCGTCGCCGCGCCTGCAGAGACCCCTCGTGGGGATGCAGCGAATACCAGGAGGAGGAACTGCCTGGTTTCTTTCTTCAAGTGTTTATGTTTAGCGGTATCAATTTCTCCATGAGCTTAGTGAAATGGTAAAAGTACTTCTCCCTGGGGAGACGGCAGTGTCGTGTCTCCCCCCCCGGAGTTCTGCAGTGTAACCCTGTGGGTGAAGCGTTGCATTTTTTTCCCCTAGATTCATCATAATAAATCAGTCCTGCAGAAATGTGTTATGAAAGGGAATTAAATTTTTTTCTCTCTCCCTAAACCTGGTTGGGATCCCTAAAATTAATCTCTTTTTTTAGTTTCTGGTGATAGTGCAATTTCAAAGGGAGCATTCAAGAGGTTTTGGATTTTACAATACAGGCGGAATTTTGAGCATTTCCCATTGCTGCACCTGCCTCAAGACTGTACCTTTAATCCAGTCAGTTTGGATGTAGGACACAAAAGAGCAAAGGTTTGATGCCCTCTTCAGTCTTTTACCTGGTTAGAAACAGAAGGAGCACAGAAAGCTCAACACTGTCTCCAGACAGTAAGAAAGCATCTATAGCAGCATTCCAGGATCTCTCTCCAAATTCTTGCCCAAAGTATTTGAAGTTCTCCATATTCTCCTCCATCAACCAGATGCTTTCACTGTAGCAACACGGCACTGATTTTCAGGCGAAATTTTCCTCCAGTGTAATGCATGAACAGATTCTAGTACTGGCTCCTTTTTCTATTTAATCACTCTTGAAAAGACTGTTTATCTGAGTCTAAGGGAGAGGCAGGCAAGGCTAATTAGTTTGATTAACATTCAAACCCCCTGTCTTTCCCACCTGAAATCTGGTTTTGTCTGAGCCTGACATTAAATGGTGTCAGCTCAATGATGCCTTTTGCCAGCTGTGGACCTAGTACTCTATGTGTGCTTTTCCCTTTTTTTATATGTTGTGTCCTATGCCCCGTCAGCATGGACATGTACAACCCTGATTCTTAGGAAATCTGCCTTTCTTTGCTGCAGATGTTGGCCTGTGAATCCATTTCCTTCAAAAAATCCAAAAATCAGTTCAGTGCAGCAGTTCCAATCCTGATGTATGCAGGTGCCTCGGGCTAAGGTTCATATGTAAAAATTTCAGAACACATCAATATCCTACATACAGCCTGTGGTATAGCATCAGCTTCTTAACAACTGTCATGGTTTAAACCCGGCCAGCAGCCAAAACACCATGCAGCTGCTTACTCACCCTCCCCTAGCCCTGGGGAAGGGAGTGTAGAGTTGAAGGGGTAAGGAGACTTATATGTTGAGATAAAAACAATTTAATAATTGAAATAAAATAAAATTAAAATAACAATGATAATAATAATAATAATGATAGAAAATACAAATGGATAGTGCACAGTGTGATTGCTCACAACTTGCTGACCGATGCCCAGCTTATTCCCAGCTAGTGATCCCTGAGGAGAATCCTGAAGCCACCATCCCAAAAACCCGAATAGAGCTTGCTGATCGATCCTTATCTATATCCTGAGCATGGTGTTAGATGATATGGAATATTACATTGGCTAATTTGGGTTCGTTGTTTTGGCTATGGTCCCTCCCAGTTTCTTGTGTACCTGTGCACTACCAGGACATGAAAAGTTGAAAAGTCCTTGATTTCTTAGCAACAACAAAAACATCAGTATATTATCAACATTCTTCTCATACTAAATCCTATACTGAATCCAAAACACAACGTTATTCTGGATACTAAGAAGGAAGGACAAAAAAACCCCAATTAGCTCTATTCCAGCCAAAACCAGGACAACAGCTAAGGAAAGTAGACTTATTACACAGCATGCATGGCTTCCTGCTTATTTTTGAACTCATGGGACAATTTTGATCAGATGATGATGGAAGAGGGGATATCTTAAATACATTGATTTGTTACCTTTTTAGATAGTACAGGTTGCCACAAAAAATACAGGAAATTTATTTCAAGGTGTGTATCCACAGGCAATCCAACAGCAATAGTGCTGCCGAATCATAGGAACTCCTCTGTAAAACCTTTGGTGTTATATCTGCTTTGTGTTCCTTTGCACAGAGAAAATAGACTTTACCCCAACTACAGAGCTTTAATGATAAAAGTACAAAGAAACTCTCATTATAACTTTATAAACATAATATTCTTTGCTCCCCTCTCCTGGGATTTCAGATATATGCATACAGAGTTTCCAGAGGAATTTCCACAAAGCTGATGCAAATAGACACCGGTATAGGTCTTCAGTTCTTCTTGGAATATGAGTAACTGTCACCATCACCCAATGACTCTGTAAAATCTGTCAGACTGCTGTGAGAGGAAGCAGAAATGTTATTTTTCCTAATCTTATCCTGAATGCCCTGTCTGGTTGCAATGCAGTTAAAGACAACAGGAGCTGTAAAAACTGGGCATATTTTAATTTCTGCCTTTGTGCTTCTGAAAATAATAAGGAAATAAAAACTTAGTGTGACTGTGACACCCAAAAATCCAGAACAGAAGGAGAGATAGCTCTTCTGAAAGACTGCTGAACTGAAATTAATGTCAGATTCCAATAGTGGGTCCTTAGTAAAAGGTAACATGAAAATCTGTACTTCTGCCTCTCATCCACAGTTGCAATAGTGGCACATTTTCTTCTTTTCTCTCTTGGCTTGGAGCTCAAGAAGAAGGTCTTGTCTGGGATTTACTGGCAACTGTAAGGGTGAAAGTGTTTTAATTAGCTATTAAAATGCATACTAATGTCAGGGTTTTGGAGGATGTGCTCCTGTGATGTGTTAATTCATATTTAATGTGGAAAATTAAGGGTAGTTTGTTGTTTTTGTTTTGGGTTTTATTTTAGAAAGAACCTGTGGAGCATTACCTAATGAGTTGGCTGGATCTGCTTGGTCATCATGCCGTATCACCTTTCATGTTGCTGGACCCTTTTCACACAACTGAATCTGAATAACAGAAGTTACAACTGCATTTCCCTCATAATGCAAAATGCCTGTTTTTCACTCCCTGACTAGCTACGGAATTGCAGGCCAGGTTACATGAGCTTCTCACCTAGGGTTTGCTCTCAATCAGGTGCCACTAGTTGTATGTGATGAGGAAGAAGTGAAAAGATCAATCTATGCTTGTCAGAGGCGTCAGTAGCAACGAGAGAAAGATGAAGATTGATTCAAACATTAGCCCTTGCTTTAAGTGCTTCTTAAGACTGCTCAGCCCACAGCGTGGATCTCTTCTCTCTGAGGTTTATCTCTGATCGTGATAATGATTTAAGTAACAGCAAATGATACTTTGCACTTTCTCAACATCACCTAGCTCCACTGTCAAGATGGGCTACTTCAGCTTGATTTCTTTTTCTTTTCCCTTTGTTACTGGGCTTTTGAAATGATCCCTATAGAACAGCCAAGCAACTTTTGTTGTCTTCATACTTCAGTGAAGTTGAGACTCCCATATAGACTGCTGAGAGCCATAGGCAAAGTCTGTCCTTAGGTGAACCTACCCTAGTTGATGCTGCAAGCATTTCTTTCCATATGAAAGTAGCTCTTTGGAACAGAGAAACAACATGCCTTCAGGAATTGGATACAGAAGTCAGAAACAAATAATATAGCCTTGATTGATGATCAGTGTTACCCTAAGAGAATGATTGGGTGGATTTACAACATAAACTATGTTTGATTAGGTTTGTATCCTTTCATGCTATTTAAAATTTCTTGACACTTCAGTGTTCTAAGAAAAATGCTCTAAAATATTTTAGTAGCATAAAAACCAAAGCATAATGTACAGAGCTTATAACAGGATGAAATCCAGTGCTAGGGCGTTATTGGTTTGATTATTAGATTTGCTCCATTTTAATTCCTGTCTGATTCCCCCTTCCAGTGATGCATCCATTGTCAAATGTCAATATTAATATTGTTTCAGCTGAAGTGATACAGTTGTGCACCAGGATTATAGCCTTGTCAATAGAACTGGAATTTGCACTCTCATTCACATGCATGAAAACCTCAGAGATTTAATTTTCAGATCACATGTGATTCTATTGATTGAAGTCTACAGGGGTCAAAGAGTAATCTGCAATTTGTGTCTCCTGTGCCTGCATTAGAGGCCTGTGCATTACAGAGAGAATAGTGGGGGGTAAATAAATACAGCAGCTGGTGGCAAATTCATGAGATTCTTCTCAGAGTTTTTTGTTTGGTTGGGTTTTTTTGTGTTTTTTTTTTTTCCCCTTTGAGTTTTATCAGTTCTAACTCTGAAACTGGGAGATATCGATCATTTCCAGGTAGGTAAGCTTTCTGATTCCTTCAGAACTGTAAACGGTATGGTAATAAAACTGTATATTTAGATTGGCCTTGTGTGAAGAATTATGTCAGTCAAGAAGATTATTTTCTTCCTCAACAAAAAGACTAAGTTACCCTCTGAGCCTTTAAATCTTATCTTTGCTATAGCAAAGATGCAGACCATAAAAGTTTAGGTTCTGTAGCTCTAATTGCTCATGCTGCGTTTTCACCCCATCTCACATGTTTAAGTTGAGTCAGAAAGAATCTGTTCCTTGTAATGGAGGAATTGAAGGGAAAATATAGGTGATTCAGAGGTCGTTTCTCTTCTCTCAGGCTGATTGCTGAACTAGGATATTGGCCTGCAGAACAGGAGGCCTCTGCAGGAAATGGTGTTTGTTTGACAGGCAGATGTAATACTGCATCCCTGCCTACCTCCAGCTATGATAATCTCCCTCTGGTATCTTCTTCCCAAACTAGACTTTTCCATATGGGGTAATGGCAGAACCTAATTTTTCTTTCCCCCTCAGTTTCAGTGATACGTCTTCATTCCTGCTACTCTTTACATATACTTTGCTACTTAGTTCCACCCCAACAATAGCTGCATTCCTGTTTCAATTAAGGCTTTGTATCATACTTTTTCCAGTAATAGCTGTGTATCTATCAGTATTCCAGTGAATAATGTGACTCGTTGCTTCTGTGTTGTTTTTTCAGCCTCCTACTTGGTTTATGTCTTATTGTCTTATTCTGATAGTGATTTGAAGGAAAAGAAAAGCTTTATTTTATTACTTTATTAATGAAAAACATCTACGTGGCTCTCAGTATGGTTAGAGAATTATAATGTCAGACAGAGAATGTGAAATTGGAGGAGAACAGGGGATTGTTTCTGGCAGTCCTCAGTTTCTAGTATAGTTCATTAGAGTCTTGGGACAGGACCTAAATAATTAAGTTCTGTGCAATAACAACCTTTGCCCTTTTGAAAGAGTCATTGCACTAGAGGAAATTCCTCTATAACTCTTCATGTGTGACATCTATTAGCTGTGTCTCTGTCCTGGAGCTGAAGTGATGGGCTGAATTGTGACTTCAAAGGATCAAAATACAGAAACAGCCACCTGATTTGTCAGGTGCCAAGAGAAAGCCAAGTTGGAGAGATATTTAATTGGAGTTGCAATTTTACTGTGTCCCTAGTATAAATTAAAATATCAAAGAATAAATTAAATGTGGCAGAAAAGCTTCAGTAACTTTAGTAATAGGGACCACAGTAATGAGTGGGAAATCGGCAAAAGTGTTTGTCTTTGCAGATTTCTCCCCTGGAAACAAGAGGTCTTAATGATTCAGGTATATTCCATTTATTTTGCTCTAGGAAATGAGGAGGAATGAAGACTGAAAGGTGGTGGTATACAGGGGGAGGAGGTCTGAATTGGATAGTGGTCTATGCACTGAAGAAGACTTATGCTGGAGGTCTCTGCCGTAAAAGACATAGAAGGTTCTGTGGCAGCTTCCTTTCTGATAAAACAGAGCCACAGCCTCATTTCATCTTTGAGAAAATGCATCTTGTTCTGTCAGAGTCCATGGAGATCTTGGCCCTTCTGTTCAATTTTGTTATATCTTCAGTGGGGTGAGGAAGAACAATAAGGAAAAACAGGGATCTTTGTTCTTTGCTGGTGCTGTCCTAGTCTTGGGACAGGGTGGATTGAGGTGAGATTCTTGAAACATGAGACTAGTCCACACTTCTGTCTTCCCAAAATCAGAGAGAATTCGCCTGGTGCTAAGAAAATGTATGAGCTCTGATACTTCTTTAGAAATATATTCCCCTAGCTCAGTGAGGAGATGTAATATGAATGTACAACCACTGATTAATGTTAAACAAACTACATTCCAAAACTGGAAGATTAAAATTTTTTTTCCACACCTTTCCCTCCATCCGTAGACTTAACTAGGAAATAAATTACTCCAGAACATATTTTAGGAATGAGTTTCAGTATGGTTTTTCCTTCTTTATATTCTGAGTCACATCTTCACAAAAATGTACTGTCATGGCATTCTAAGAGACTCTAGTGGCTTATTTAATGCCGCTCCATCAAGGCTGCCACATGAACATAATCTTGTAAATGAAGGAGCCAAGGCAAAGACAATCAGTGTCAGACTTTGACATACATTATATGCTTTTTTGATCATCTTTCCCCCATGGAGATCAAAGACTGGAATATACTGCCATCAACATTTTACTTATTTATTTATATCCAGAAAATAGCAGAAAATGAAAGGTTGCTTTAAAAATGGCTATAAAGGTAATCTGAGTATACTTTTTTGGTTGATGCTTGGAGTTTGGGTACCCCATTATGAGATGTTAATGCAGGAATTTCAAGACATAGGGAATGTCCAAAACAAAGACATTTTATCTCTGTATCAATCTATTTCTTCCCTATGTGCAAGAGTGCTTCAATGAGAAACTGTAAGAATCGCACAGCAAGATGAAATCTGTAGTCCTCAACACTTCAGTATTTGCTGGCCCATTTTCTTTTTTTCATTAGGGACATGAATGCTATTTTTGCCAGCATGTGGACCAGTCACATCTCACTGCAGATTGGAACTTGCATAATGAACTCTCACCTCATACTACTGTCTGTGTTTGTAGTCCAGATTGTTTCTCTGGGAGCAAGCAACACAACAGGTCATTCTGAGCTGTGATCTGGTGACCAGCTCTGATGAGGGAAGGTGTGGATAAGAATGATGTCAAGACCCCTGAGGTGCCCATTTGATCAAAACATCACCTGCAAAGGTCAGTCCAGCAATCATCCTGTAACTTGATGTTACAGCTGCCAGCTTACTGCAGGATCTGGAAGTATCTTTGGGGCATGCTCTGACATATTGGAAAGGAATATACTTGAAATACTTGGTTATATCTACACTGGTAGATATCATAAACTTCTTGTAATTATGTATGCAAGAAAATTGCATATATATTGCACATATAACAGCAAGAAAATCTTTTTACCAGTACAGCTCAGAGAGGTACTATTAGCTGTTTCTGTAACAGAACAGAACTGCTGAATTGGGCGGGCTTTCTCTTCTTGTTTTCTTTCTTAGGATAAATTTCATCCATTGTAAGGGTTTTTTAGGATCACTTTCTTTGGAAATATTTTAAATTCAGATAAGACCTTAGAGATGCATCGAAACTGAAAACTGTGAAATGTACATCTTGTCATGAAATCAGATGATTTTACAATAATATACACAATTTTATAATTGTATAATTTACAATAATATACAATGTTTGAGATGTTCAAAACTCTGTACAGACATTAACTCATTAAATGGGACAATGGTTATAAGCTGCCACAGCTTTGATTTGTAGAACTTGAAGCCACACTCAGTTTAGTTCTAAATAGACTAGAATATCAACTTCCTTGCTCCATAGAAAAGTTCTTTTTGTGTGTATGTATTTGTGTTTGTGTAGGATACAAACAATACATGATTGTGTGTGAGAAATATGACCAAATGTCAGTAGATTATGAAAGGGAAAGCTCTAAAAATAAAATTCATAGCTGTATATTTCCACATCCATGAATAATTGTTGGAGGATCACAACATAAAAAGCACAGAATCTCTCTCTGCTCACTTTCTGTGACTTGACCAGAGGAAGAAGTCAAAGCACTATGTTCCTGAACCATCCAGAGCTGGTTTTGAGGAGAGAAGTTGATCTGTAGTTTGCTTTTTAAGTTCAGGTAGTTGAAAATTCTGAAAATCAAAAGTCCAAGATGTGATCCCAGGACCTGTTTTAAATAAAGGCGTGAGTGGGAGGAAGTCTCAGATTACTCATCTCAATTGAGTGTGTTCACAGTACTGATATCTCCATCTGAGGTAGTCTCCCCAGACTCACTGGTAGTCAGTGAAATAAAATAATGGCTTCTCTGGAGTCTTGCAGAGCTTCATCTAGCCTCTTAAAACATCTGTGGATATTTTGTTATTGTGTTTGGGTTGGGTTGTTTGGTTGTGGTTTTGGTTTTGGTTTTTTTTCAGAGAGCTGTGCCTTAGGAGATTCATCTGTCTATTATCTATAAACGGATCTTGGAAATGCTTAGACAAATGTCTACATATCAACCTCTGGCGTTGGGTGGCATTAATCCCACTTCTGCTTACCGGCATTTTGAAGGTTATTCCTTACTTCCAATGAGATCAGAAACAACCTGTCTTTTTGTGACTGTTGCATGGAAATCTCAATAAGCCTTCTTTTCTGGATTTTTTATAAACCTGACTTGATTACCAACACAGAACATCAGCTTGTCCCCTGCTGAAAAGTTATCATCTGGTGTTTGAGAAGACTAAGAAAAGCAGCATGTAGTTTCTCCTAGTGTCAGTGGTATTGCTGAGTGAGTAAGTGGGATCCTGCTGACTGGCCCCTGTTAGCCACAGACTGCCCTTACCTGCCCTGGCAGCTGCCATGTAGAGATCTGGAAGCTGCAGTGATGAACCCTCTAAGACGGTCCTGAGGTCTGTTGAGTGACCTGGGGCGAGTCATGTCCTCTTGGTTTGTCCGAGAGAGCAGAGCATATCCTGGTGGTGACTGCTGCAAAGCAGGTTATAGGGAAGTTGGCCAAAAGGAGGTGAGAGACATGGCTGAAAAATGGGCATGCTTGTGTTAGGGGCTGAAGGGCATGGGAATAGGGAGCAAAACTCAACATTAGTCAAATTGAAAAGCTGATGTGCCTCAGGCAAGAAATCAACAGTGAATAGAAACAGGGCTGCTTCTCATCACAAACCTGCTGTCTGCTTTTTTCAACTATAAGCTCTTCACAGCTACTGGCCTCTCTTGTGTACTGTGAAAAACTCAGAAAAAGATATGTCCAGTGTTTCTTGAACCCCACTATCTCTACTATTGCTATTATTTTTAACCTTGTGACCATCTAAACCTTTCCTGGGAAATAATAGTCATTATGCATAGAGCATCTTGTGAAACATGTCCCTAGAAAGTCTCAATTACATTTAAATACAAGTTAACTTGATTTTTCAACATCTGATTCTTCCTTCTGTTTCTTCTCTTTTATGTCTATAGGCCCACTATGCATGGACACATGGTTCCTCTGACAGCCTGATATATTAATCATGCAGTCATCCTGTGAACAACTTCTTAATGTCTGACAGCCTGGTGGTTGTTCAGAAACTGAGCTGAGAGAATCTCTAAATAAGCCTCTAATATAAAAAAATGACAAACATTGACCCTTAAGGACACTGACAACACAGTTTGACCCCAAATGTCAGGAAGATATGGCAATCTGTCTTTGTCTGATCAGGAATTCTTTTTTTCTTGCCCTTTTACTTTGCTGTCTTTTATCTGCAGTTGAGAAATCTCAGGAATATTTGATATTTAAAGAGACTTGAATGTTCATGTGGAGAGTAGCCTCTGACTGTATCTTTCTTCAGCATGATAGGCAACCTGAAAACCATTAAAAAGTAAAACAGTCCTAAGATGACTATTAGCATACTGTCTCACCAGAAGCTTCCCACTGTATTTTGTTTAACAAGCAAAGCATTTTTTGGCAAAGACCAGGACTGTTCCCTAGTGACATCACATGCTTTTGGAAACGAAGCTTTCTTATTAAGCTGCATATGGTAATTTCACAACTGGAAAGCAGCTTCTCTTGTATGTCTGTTTTGGTTAGTGTGGATACAGCCATAAAACATGGGATTTCTGTTGTGCCTGATGAAGAGTCAATGTGACAGTGTTGTTTGAAGGAGCCAGGAAAAACCAAAGTCTTTGTGTCTGTTCAATACCACTATATGTTTGTCATACCACTAAGAGTACATTTTTCTGTGGGTCTGCATCCTGAAAAACTTTGTGATCCCTGTGGATTATGCCATGACAAACTGGAAAATGCTAAAAACTAAACAGTTACCGAGACTGTTCCTATTGCAGAGAGCAGATGTATATTTCAGCAATATCTGAGAAAATAAATATGCCTGATACAAATAAAATACCTGTTTTCCTTCTCCTGCTCAGCTCAGTCAGGCAGGGCAGGACCCATCTACATGCTCATCTTGTCTGGAAACTGCTTTTCATTTGCTTTTGCCTGCTTGGAGGATAAACTCCTTTAACTGCCTTTGTTTCCTGAGTTGCTTTCAACAGTTGATATGAAGTCCCCTAATCTCCTGTTTTAAAAGCACTCAACACTGCCCATAAGAAATCAGATTCCTCTGAAATTCTGTCTTCTCATGTGTGCCTCATATCTCAGCATCAGTGAAGGGAAAAGTTATCTGCATTATTTTCATACAGATGACTTTAACTGAAACTTCTAGCTATAGGGCACAGCAGCTCAGATATTACAGGATGCATCCCATTTACTGAGCTTATTTTGCTTTGAAGAAATGGCAGCTTTGTGATCATTTTAATCCTCAGAATTACTTGTTCCTCCTAGCCACGGGATAATGTGGCAGTGGGAAATACAAAGACGGATTCCCCTTGACACAAATTGTTTATGATCACTGCTATGGAGGAAGGACGTTTCCCTCATTTTTACAGCAGATATGAGAAAGATGGTGAAGAAAGGTAATTTATACTTTTTGATTGTCTCTCCGTTTCTGCTGGTGATCCAGAGTGTTACTTTGGACCATGCAGGCTCTGCTTTGCAGCTCACTCCTATCACTGCACATCTACTACCTTCAGCCCTCCTGACATCCTTTTACCCCGTCAAGAAGTACCCTGAATAGCACTGAGGGGAATGGCCTGTGTTATTTCTGGACTGGCCCTTGCTAGAAGTGGGGAAAAAATTGGTGAAGGTGAGGAAAGGAAGTCTAAGATAGAGACAGGACTAGAGTTCCCTTCATGTACCCAGCCTATAAACTGAGTTCGGTGAACACTGTAGTGTGCTTTGGTGCCTATCTAGTCCATGTTTTCCTTGCCCATGGGGTGAAATGCATAGTAAAGTAAATCTGCAGTTGTTCTTTTTCTGTCCCTTTTGGGTGACGATTGCTCTTGAATGTTTGCTGTGTATCTGGTTGCTTCAATAAAGTCATATGTGTTTTGAATATCTGGCCTCAACAGTGGGATTTCATAAAGTGGAAAGCTGACCCTCAAGTTTTCAGAGAGGCTGACCCTCTGTGCATATGTCCATTAATGGTTCATTTGATCTGTCTGTTTTCCTTAATTGTTTAACTGTTGGCTATTGATCTGTGGTACATTCATAGTGGAAACTGAAATTTAAAAAATAAATTTTAAAAAAAATGTGAGTGGGGGAGAAGAAAGGATGTGCTTATATTACTCTTGCTTAACATGCTGGAAGTTGTGTTGCTACATGGTTTCCACACCATTTGATCTAGCAGTAGGGAACTGAGATGACTCAATGGCCTAAAAATATTTACAAAAGGCTGCCCTCGTGTTTCAGGTTTCCTTACAATAACATTAAATGTTAAAACATCAAAGCCAGAATACAGCATAAACATAGTTCTCCCTCTCCTCAGTACGTGTTGTCAGAACCTTTTGTAGTCTCTCTCCTAAGCTACCCTGACCTATTCAGGTGGCTTTCTGTAGCCACTTTGAGTCTGTAGAATGAAGCAAAATATATTCCCACTTCAACATAGGTTAGTGTTTGAATATGTATGTATGAATGTGTATGTGCCTCTCTGGGGTACAGCAGCAAAACACAACCTTGAGTGTTTGTTTGCCAGTGATGTCTGTGTGCTGAGAGCTGAAAGTTCCCACCGCATTCATTAAAATACATGTTTTGGGCTGGGGGCATCATTAACAGCTTGGTATTGCTTGTGGCTCAGCGTGGAGCTGTTCACCGCCATACGGTGTGTCAGTGGGGATCACACTAATGATCTGGAACAGCAGGGCGAGCTGGGCACTTGGAGGGACAGCACACATTTTGGGCAAGGCTTTGGGGAAGACTTGCTTAAAAAGGAAACACTGCTGCAGCAGAACTCCTTGAAATTTTGATTAAAAACATGCATGTTCCATAAGTCTGCTGTATTGATATTTACTTTCTTTTTAATACACAATATTGTGATTTGTATATGAAATGTATTCTTTTCTTAGTGTTGCAGTTATGTAAGAGCTCCTTACCTTAAAGTCCTACATCTTCTCAGTATTTTAACTTTGATGGAAAATGTCTTATAGTGTTCATTTGCATAAGTTGTACATGCACTGGATTTCTTCCACGAGTCTAGGGTAGGTGATGGATAAAGTGTGGATTTTAGTGTGCCTGTTGCCTGTCATTCAGGGCTCCTATGAGGAGTTCCAAAGATCAAAGCTAGGATTTCCCTATGTCTTCAGATGTGTAGAATTCTAAAGATGGTGAGAGAGAAACAGTGCCAGGAAAAAGTCTGTTGATTTTTATTTTTTTTTTTACTTTCGTGTTTTCCCCGGTAAAACTAATACTTTAAAAAAAAAAAAAAATCCAAACTATTTCCACTTCTGACTTACATCATCTTTTTGTGGGTTTGATTTGTTTTGGTTTTCCCTACACACTAACAGGAAGAAAGAACCAGAAAGAAACTTTCCCACTCTTCATTATTTCTTTCTTTCTGGAAGAAAATATCAAATGCATGCACATGAGCACACACAAACACACACGCAAACAAATACATATGTACAAAAATGGCACATTTCTGGAGTGGGTTTTTTTTTTTTTAAGAATCAACTTTTAGAATAGTCTTGATTCTCAGCAGCATATAGTTACAATTTCTGACTAGCTCTTTGTTACGGAAAAACTCATCACATTCATACCTGTCCAATGGAAACTGAACAGTGAATCATGTGTGAGGCAAAGCTTCCCTGCTTCAGCCATTCACCCAGGCCAGAAACAATCAACTCCAGATTTTTCTGTCCTGTTCTCTCTGCAATGTGAAAACTTGTCTGGGGAAGTAATGAAACAAACGTCAATTTCCCCTAAGCCGTGTCAGCCTGGTTTGAATCTGAAGCCAGAATTTGTACCAGAGCTAGCTTCTGAGATAATGCAAATCCAAATAGCTTTAATGAGTTCAGTTTACGATCTGGCCTTCAGTTATTATTTAACCTAGAGAAGCCAGCTTGTCTTTACTAATTACATGTTACAAATACCTTGCCATGCTTTATTCATTAAAGCAAAGTAAGAAGTTCAGTACATATAGGTTAATGACTTTTGCATCTGTTCAAAATCTTGTCCTACAGATGCTTTGAGGTCAATGGGAGGTTTCTTCATGCAATCAAATTTCTTGAGCTTGGACTCTGTGAAGTAATAAGCAGGAAGAGTAATTAACAGATTATCCAAACGAGCAAAATAGGAGCAAGTTCTGAATCTGTCCTTCTCTATCAGACCAGGAGTGATTTGGCCAGGGCTGGAGGCATCAGAAACTGGTTCCATTTTGTCATTCTCTGCTGATGCTTTACCACATCAGACCTGCAGAGCAGCAGGCTTGTAAACAAACATGTTTACATTGCCACCTTGCAAAACAAAATGCTACTGGCTTCAATTTAGATGCCATTAAATCTTCAGCTGGTGACTGCTGTGTGACATTTTTGATTTTGCATGCATAAAATACTGTAGCTCAATGACAATGTCTTCTCTCCGTATCATTCCTGAACAAAATAGCTCTCTTAGCCATGCGGGTGTTGGTGACAGATGTTTCAGATCAATCACTGGAAAGAGATAACAGGAGTGTCTAGGATCATTACAGGACATGAATCTTTAAAAGTAATTATAGGTGGTAACAACCGGTATGACAATTGAGTACTTCCAGTCTGTGTTTCACCATAGAAAACAACTATGTGTGATATTTCCTCATAGGAATGTGATGCTGACTGCCAGATCCTGCTGCTTTTTGATGTGAAGTCACATTATGCATGCTAAAAAGGAGAAATGTTCTTCGTACAAGTTTCTTGTTAGCATAGCAGATCTAATTGGAATCTAAGGAAGCTGGCAAAGCAATTGGATGTTAATTTTCTGCTTTTTGCATAATTAAAAAAAAAAAAGAAATATTCTTAGTGTGCTATGCTATTGAACTGTCATATTTAGCACATCATACACCCATGGTGTATTTTATATAATCTTTTTTAACAGGGATGTAATCTATCTTTATTCTTTGACGAGCTAAATTCTTGTTGGCTTCAGCTGTAGCTGAATATAGAAAGATTAAACAATAAGGGAAGACTTTAGGATTTGTCCTTTTCATTGGAAAATATAGAAATATAATGCTGAACCAAAATGGCTCTTCAGATTTTAAACTCAGAAATAGTTCTACTTCAGTTTGATCAATTTGATTGAAATACTGTAGTATCTAGTTTGTTTGTGCACCTTACTAGAAACCATTTATAAATTCTGGTTTGAAAATGGAGATATCCTGGTGTGCCTCAGTGTAGGCAGAAGCTATAGCTGGAGTCATCTGTTCTGCATCCTTCTCTCATAAGCACCAATTTCAAGCAGAAGCACCTTAGGGTAATAAGTTTGCTTGAAGAGGTCCCATTGCTCCAGCATCTCTGTAATGGGATTAAATTAATGTGAAGATGCTCAAATGTAGAAGTAAGAAACCAAGAACTTATGCTAACTTTCAAAATCACAGAGGCTAACATGGGACAGGGAAGCTACAGAGGTACGTAGGAAGTTTGAATAGTAAAGAGAAACATGTTATTGCAGTGTGGATATATGTCTTAACTATGAGACCTACTGTCACGGGGTGGTGCCTACAGCAATTTCCAAGCCAGAAGTTTTAGTAGAGGTCAGGACCAAGCTAATGAGTGTTACCTTCATTCGGAGTGTGGATGCATGAACGTGTGCATACGTTTTGGAACTGGAACTGCAGCACCTGATTTAGCATCTAGTAGCTCAGCTACCAACACTTCTTGCAACAAGGGGGACTTTGCTACATTTCATTATACTAATTATAGTTTAGTTTGCCCAGGGGTTGAAGTAATTTTTGATTTCAGTCTTCCTGAGCCTAGAGGCATCCATGGAAGCTCAGTCTACTCTTTGCTCAAGGCATTTAGAAGAGTGTTACCTGGAACTGGTGGGACAGATCCACTTTCTGGTTTGTTTGTAAACCTGTCATTACTGCTTTCTGAGAAGTATTTTTAAATTATTTGTACAGCTGTCTCTATAATTTTAACTTGACCATATTTCCTTAGGTCCCTGATGAGAATGTCATATAAGACAGAGAAAAAAAAACTTTATTAAGGTCCATGTGTATTTAATATACTGCCTGTTACTTTTTCATTGACAACAATATTCATGACAAACAAGGAAATTAGACTGATTTGATAAGGTCTAGTTTTGCTAGATCCATTAGGGCAATGGGCTTTATTTTATTATCTCCCAGGTACTTGAAAACAGACTGTGTAATATTTTGTTCCAAAACCTTTCCAGATTTTCCAGATTCTATCAAAGTTAGCATGACTAGTTTGTAAATTTTTTCCTTGAAAAAGTTATTTGGTTGCCCTTAATCAATCTTGTGAGATCTCTGCCCTCCATGGTCTCTCAAGCTGCTTGCTGAAGATTCATGCAGTGAATGCCCCAGATATTTTAAGGTTATATGGTGTGTATATATATATATATATATGTGTGTGTGTGTATATATATATATATATGATGGACAAACTGCCTTCTAAGTTAGCCTCAGCTACTGTTAGTTAGTGTCCTCATTCTCTTTTCCTCTAACTGAAGAGTACTTTAGCTTAACAATAACTTTTTGCCCTTTCAAGTAGTCTGCATGTTATTGCAGTCCTCTTCTCTTGTAGCATCTGGAGCGGCCTTGTTTCCATCTCTGTTTCATCAACTCTTCTTTTCCTTTTATCTTTTCTTTTCTTTTTTTTTTTTTTCCAGTTTCCCTGGAAAGATGTTTATTGCTTCTCTCATTACTCTCTGCTTTATTTCCCTCTTTCTTTTATTATGGTGCTTTCAAACAGTCTTATTTAACATTACAAAACAATGGATTTTTTTTTCCTTATGATGGATAACAGGATAAAGTTGTCCTGCCTGGTGAACACTGTTGCTGGGGATCTGGTGATGTCTCTCCCTTCTACTCACATAAAGCTTAATGTTAAACATAGAATATATCAGACAGATTTCACTGAAGGAATATCTTAGCTGAATTAGTAAAGCTACCAGTCTTCTCGTGTGAGACAACCAGAATAGGAGAGCGAGCACAGTCTGGGGAGCCCTGAGTCTCAGAGAGATGCAGAGACAGGGGAGGAAGTGTTGCTCTGCCTGAAAAAGAAATCCTGAGAGGAGACAGGCAAAATAACTATACATGAGTTTCAGGAAAAGGCATGCAGTACATATTTGTGAATCACAGGAAATCATATACAGCAACAAAATATCCAAAGCCAGAGGCACGGCTGAACCTGAATCTTAAAGAAAACTGAGGTAGTTTCAGTTTTTTGATATAGGGATGAAGTGGAACTAGTGATTTGTTTATAATGGAGCATATGCTGGCATGAGCTGTTTGAGGAAGGAAAACCCTGAACAAAATACAAGGAGGAGATGCTCACATGATGCAAAATCTATGCAAATTGGCTTTGCTCTGTAGAGAGAATGGGACCTATGTAGAGAGACACAGCATACTCTTGAAGTGAAATCCCTTACTGCAACAGGTGCCACAAGCACAGTGCACACATTGTCTTATTGTCCCCTTCAGATATGCTTATGGCCACAGAAATCAAGGTGCTCTCTTAGCTTTGTCTAAAGAAACAAGGTTTCCTCCTCATGTTTTAAGTGCCAGTTTAGTGCTAGTCAAAAACCAGATTAGTTTCCTGTAATGTTCCCATGTGTACATTTACATGTCTGCTTTTTCAATTTTCTATGTTTCTTTACTTCTCTCTGGATTTGGATCCATGTCTCACATTGAATCTAGTTTAAATCATCTACCTAGTTTAGATTAATTATACTTCAGTTATCAATGCCAAGCTTTTAATTTAAATTACAAAAAGAAAAAAATAAAGTAGAGGAGAAGCTCTGCAGCAGGCTGCATAAAGGCAAAATTTCTAAAAGGCAGCTAAAAGGCTTTAGGAAATATCTTTGGGCCTAAACTAATCAATTCTGCTCATTCCCAGTGTATTCACACCACCAAGAGTCTGATAACGGGCATTTTTTTAAGTAACTACTTAATGAAGTGCGTCAGAAAGTGACTAATAGGGAAATCAGAGCATGCTGCCGTAGCTTGCACAGGCTGACATTTGTGACACAGTATCTGCAGGAAAATGCACTGGCGATTTTGGGTGAAGGGAGAAAAGTCTGTGAATGTTTCTGGAATGGTCTCTATGCATGGACCTTATTCTGAAAAAATTCTGTTGTTTAACATTATCATGCAGGAGCAGCAGAGGTATCTGTGGTGTTCTCAACATGCTGAGAAAGACAAGGACCCTTCTCTCAATAAAATAATGTAGAATTAATTTTTGGGTACTAGACAAACTCACTGTGGGGCTGAATTAAGTACAGAATTACTTTGTCACAAAGGACATTGTGTGTCAAGGCAACACTAAGTGCCAGGCTACTATGGATGTGAATAAAAAACTTGTAACGAATAACTTGTAGACCCCCTTTCTTTCTGGTTTACTGGAAAACCTCATAGTCTGACAAATGCCTCAAACAAGTGTTATCAATTTAGTCATTCTACTCGGCCAATAACATTGTCCAGCAACTTTTATTCTGAATCTAACACCACCCATGTTAAAATGGTCCTGGTTTCGCTACCTGACTAGACTAAGAGGAGTTTCAGACAATGTCCATATGAATACTTGTGTTTACCAGATGGACGTTTATTTTCTGTGAGACCTTTCTGTAACTTTAGTTTAAATGCTGTAAGAGGGTTTTTCTTTTTACCACACAACAAAAAATCCAGCCAGCCAGCTAACCAACAGAAAAAAACCACAATCTTTTAATAATAAACTATGGTTGAATGAAATTAATTTCAAACATGTAAATATAGACTGTAGAACATAGGATTTCCCCATTGTTGTACATGTGTATTTTAAAGAAGTGTGAATCAAACACGTGTGTAACAAGTCATCTTGTATATTCTACAAGAAGAATTTCCTGTATTTCTGCCTATTATGGAGATGGCAAAACCAATTTGCCTGCACTGAAAGCATTCCTTTCCATATCTCCTGTGGTGTTAAGAAGATGTTTTGATGTGGTTTTCCACTTGCTATTTATGGCACAGGTATCACTAGGAGGGAGAGAGCACAAGTAAGAACAACAAATAGACAATAGACAGGAGGCAGAAGACACAAAGGGAGAGGAGAGAGAAAGAAGACATAGGGATGGAAAACATCGTGTGCAGAACAAGGAGATAAACCAGGACTGACTTGCTTCTGCATACTGGCACCCAACCAGAAGGCAAGCCTCGGTTTCATCACTTTGTACATAGATAGTTTTTGAAATATATGGGAATATATTTCCTATATATATATGTGGGGAGGTCCACTCAGAGTACT